>NW_027507903.1:5019298-5577165 GCF_037356315.1 Lithobates pipiens
GGTCCCTCAAGGTTCTGTCCTTGGACCTCTACTATTCTCGATCAACACATCCTCCCTGGGTCAGCTGATAGCCTCCCATGGCATTCACTACCATTTATATGCCGATGACACCCAAATCTGTCTCTCTGCCCCTCATCTCACCCCATCAGTCTCCTCACACATCACTGATTTACTAACAGACATATCAGCCTGGATGTCAAACCACTTCCTCAAACTTAATCCATCTAAAACCGAGATCTTAATATTTCCTCCCCCACGTGCCCCTTCCCCCGACTTCTCTGTCAAGATCAATGGCACATCTATTAGTCCGTCCCCACATGCCAGGGTGCCAGGGGTAACCTTAGACTCCGAACTGTCCTTTCAGGCCCACATACAATCCCTGTCCAAATCATGCCGCCTTACCCTCCGCAACATTTCCAGAGTACGCCCCTTTCTAACTAATGACACCACCAAGCTTCTAATTCACTCCCCGGTCATCTCTCACCTCGACTACTGCAACTCCCTCCTCATTGGATTACCTTTACATAGACTATCCCCCCTTCAGTCCATAATGAATGCCGCTGCCAGACTCACCCGCCTTTACCAGCCATTCAGTGTCCTCCACCCCTCTCTGCCAATCCCTCCACTGGCTTCAACTCACCCAACAAATACAATTTAAAATACTAACAGTCATTTACAAAGCCGTCCACATCTAACCTAGTCCCAAAATACCAACCAAGCCGCTCTCTTCGGTCATCCCAAGACCTCCTGCTCTCTAGCTCCCTTGTCACCTCCTCCCTCCCATGCTCGCCTCAAGGATTTCTCCAGAGCTTCTCCCATCCTTGGGAACTCCCTACCCCAATCTGTCCGACTGTCCCCTAATCTATCCATCTTTAGACGATCCCTGAAAACCCTTCTCTTCAAAGAAGCCTATCCTGCTTCTAACTAACACTGTTTTACTTCCTCCATCAGCTCATCCCCCCCACAGCTATTACCTTTTGTATCAATTGCCCCTTCCTTTTTAGATTGTAAGCTCTAACGAGCCGGGCCCTCTGATTCCTCTTGTACCAAATTGTAATGTAACTACTGTCTGCCCTCATGTTGTAAAGTGCTGCACAAACTGTTGGCGCTATATAAAACCTGTATAATATATATATATATGTATGTACAGTATCTCACAAAAGTGTGTACACCCCTCACATTTTGTAAATATTTTATTATATTTTTTCATGTTACAACACTGAAGAAATTACTTTGCTACAATGTAAAGTAGTGAGTGTACAGCTTGTATAACAGTGTAAATTTGCCGTCCCCTCAAAATAACTCAACACACAGCCATTAATGTCTAAACCGCTGGCAACAAAAGTCAGTACACCCCTAAGTGAAAATATTTTGTGGAAGCCTCTTCTAAAGATGATGCACAAGAAAGCCCGCAAACAGTTTGCCGAAGAAAAGCAGACTAAGGACTTGGATTACTGGAACCATGTCCTGTGGTCTGATGAGACCAAGATAAACATATTTGGTTGAGATGGTGACACGCGTCTGTGGCGGCAACCAGGTGAGGAGGACAGATGCAACTGTTTTGCCTACAGACAAGCATGGTGGTGGGAGTGTCATGGTCTGGGGCTGCATGAGTGCTGCCGACACTGGGGAGCTACAGATCATTGAGGGAACCATGAATGCCAACATGCACTGTGGGAAAAAAGAAAGAAACTGCGCTATGGTGAAACAATTTTAAATCATATGGTGACAGGTCACCTGAAGGACCCAGTAAAGCTGCAGCTTGGCTGTATCACATAATTACAGAAAAAACAGTATAAGAAATGAAGAAGCTGCGCTAAACCAAAAATGTGCAAAACAAACAAGGCCAAATACCTCTTTTATTTATATATATATATATGTAGCCTAAGCAGTAAATATCGCTTAAACATAAACCTTAAGCCGTGTACACACGGGGCGGACTGTCTGGCCAACATAGTCAGTCAGACAATCCGACGGACAGTCCGTCATACTTTCGAACGGACTTGACCACACACACCACTTTTTGAGCGGACTAATACGGCGTACTAAGTCCGCCATACTATCCGCCCTACTTTTGAAATGAACGGACTCGCCCACACACGCGAAGGAAAGTCCGCTCATTTCGAGCGCGTCTCCAGGTAGGCGGGGCCCGTGAAGGAGACGTCGCTGACCCCGCCGCCTGGAATGGACTTAAAGGGGAACCCCAACGCCGAATAAAATCGGTGTGGGGGTCCCCCCCAAGTCCACAACAGACCCTTGTCCGAGCACGCTACCCGGCCGGCCAGGAAAGGGGGGCGAGCGAGCGCCCCCCTCCTGAGCCGTACCAGGCCGCGTGCCCTCAACATGGGGGGGTGCCTTGGGGAAGGGGGGGCCGTGCGGCCCCCCCACCCCAAAGCACCTTGTCCCCATGTTGATGAGGACAAGGGCCTCTTCCCAACAACCCTGGCCGTTGGTTGTCGGGGTCTGCGGGCGGGGGGCTTATCGGAATCCGGGAGCCCCCTTTAATAAGGGGGCCCCCGGATACCGGCCCCCCACCCTATGTGAATGAGTATGGGGTACAATGTACCCCTACCCATTCACCTGTAAAATAAAAGTACAAAAAAAAAACAACACACGAGATAAAATACTTTATTGCACAGCTCCGGGGGTCTTCCGTCTTCGGGGGTCTTCTCGCCGGACTCCTCCGCTATCTTCTTGTAGCTCTTTTACTAGCGGAGGAGTCCGGCTTTCTTCCTCGCCGCTGGTCTTGTCCCCCTCTTCGGTTCTTCTGCCGGGCCACCGTGCCTTCTTATAGCTCTTTTACAGGCAGTGGCCCGGTCTTCTGTTGCCGCCGCCTTCCGTTCTTCTTCTTCTTCTTCTTCTTCTTCTTCTTCTTCTTCTCCAGGAGATGTTGCCTCGACGATCTCTCCGGCCGGAATGCCAGGAACGCACTGCGCGGCCACTTATATAGGGACAAAGGGCGGTGTCACATGGCTTTATGTCACATGGGTTGGTGTCACATGGTGACCCCGCCCCCTTACGATGTCATAGTTCCCATGTGACATCAACCCATGTGACATAAAGCCATGTGACACCGCCCCTTGTCCCTATATAAGTGGCCGCGCAGTGCGTCCCTGGCATTCCGGCCGGAGAGATCGTCGAGGCAACATCTCCTGGAGAAGAAGAACGGAAGACGGCGGCGACAGAAGACCGGGCCACCGCCTGTAAAAGAGCTATAAGAAGGCGCGGTGGCCCGGCAGAAGTACTGAAGAGGGGGACAAGACCCCCGAAGTCGGGAGAAGAGGCCGGCGGCGAGGAAGAAAGCCGGACTCCTCCGCTAGTAAAAGAGCTACAAGAAGATAGCGGAGGAGTCCGGCGAGAAGACCCCCGGAGCTGTGCAATAATGTATTTTATCTCGTGTGTTGTGTTTTTTTTGTACTTTTATTTTACAGGTGAATGGGTAGGGGTACATTGTACCCCATACTCATTCACATAGGGTGGGGGGCCGGTATCCGGGGGCCCCCTTATTAAAGGGGGCTCCCGGATTCCGATAAGCCCCCCACCCGCAGACCCCGACAACCAACGGCCAGGGTTCTCGGGAAGAGGCCCTTGTCCTCATCAACATGGGGACAAGGTGCTTTGGGGTGGGGGGGGCCCGCGGCCCCCCCCTTCCCCAAGGCACCCCCCCCATGTTGAGGGCACGCGGCCTGGTACGGCTCAGGAGGGAAGAGGCCCTTGTCCTCATCAACATGGGGACAAGGTGCTTTGGGGTGGGGGGGCCGCACGGCCCCCCCTTCCCCAAGGCACCCCCCCATGTTGAGGGCACGCGGCCTGGTACGGCTCAGGAGGGGGGCGCTTGCTCTCCCCCCTTTCCTGGCCGGCCGCGTAGCGTGCTCGGACAAGGGTCTGTTGTGGACTTGGGGGGGACCCCCACGCCGATTTTTTTCGGCGTTGGGGGTCCCCTTTAAGTTCATACCAGGCGGCAGGGCCAGTGACTACTCCTTCGCGGGCCCCGCCTACCTGGATACCCGCTCGAAATGAGCGGACTTTTCTCCGGGCGGGAAAAGTCCGCTCATTTCAAAAGTACGGCGGACTGGCACACACACGGGCGGATTGTCCGCCGAAATGCGAGTCCGACGGACAGTATTACGGAAATTCCGAAATACTTAGTCCGCCAGACTGCACGCTGAAAAAGTCCGCTGAAGCCCACACACGAGCGGACTGTCCACTGAAATGTGTTTCGGCGGACTAAGTAGGCCAGACAGTCTGCCCGTGTGTACCCGGCTTTATACTTACCATATGGATAATGCAAAAATTAAAAGTATCAGTGATCATGAGTGACCATACACAATAAAATATTAACAGTGCAATGAACACACCAGTGTGCTATTATTAAACAATAAACACCAGATAATAATAAATAGCCGTGAAAAAGTCTCTCAAATCAGCTTGAATGTCGCAAAAAAAGAGATCCTCTACTCATGGAAAGTGCCCAATCCGCCACCAAAGTGTATAGATCTACTTCTTACCAGAACATTATGATCCCCCCCACTACAGAGGGTCACAGAACACACTTAGGTATAAGGCTCTCCCCCACTTCAGGATAGATCTTTCACTGCTCTCCTTAAACCGCCTCTTCTATCAGATGAGTTGATGGATACCCCTCTCCAGTAAATCTCTCATATGATCAGGGTTCAGGGATGCACATCATTTACATAGAAGGAAAATTGAAGCTCCAATAGTGTAAAACCTTTTATTTCTTTTAAAAATCAAAGAACATAGATTGCACTTACAGTGTATAAGAAAAACGTTAGCCTTGCGGCCGGACGCACACGGACAGCCCGTCCTTCCTGACGTCACCTCGTGTTGGAGTCCAGCCGGCGCAGCGGACTCAAGGCTGTTTTCATAGAATACGAAGCTCCCTGTGAATGGCTGAGCAGCTCTCAGCCCAACTTTATTTTGTTTCAGAAGTGGGTCAGGAAGTCAGAACCCAGGCCTGTATATTGTATGTAGCTGAGGCTACTTACAGTCCATACAGAGTTGACAGCTGCCGCATCTGTTCGTGAATGTGATAGTATGTTTGAACCCGCTTGGTCCAAAGAACTTTTTAAATGTTGCTAAATGCTGGAGATCAGCGTTTTTGCCATTTTAGTCGGGGCCATGAAGTTTGAGCTGTGTGGCTACAAGATCTACCTAAGCCATTGGACGGCAGTTGTACGCCAGGACTGGAGGCCAGGTATTCCAGTTCCAGAATGCAAAATGTGAATCTGCCTTCCTTTCCAAGAGAAACCCTTGGCAAAATCAACTGGACTTTTCTGTACAGACCAACACACAAAGGACGGTCAGAAGAAGGGTACTTGGCATGCAGTGAAGAGGGCTATTACTGGTACTTCTCTGGCTGAAAATACAGCCAAGAGAAACCAGGAGCCTGAAGTGTGAAAGGCTCAACGGGAAAAAGCAATTATGACTGCCAAAAAGGCTAAACAGTCCACCAAAGTCTGCACCCAAGCAGAAGATTGCCAAGCCGTTAAAAATGCAGGCCCCCTTGTTGGAGGAAAACGCTAAGCAACAAGTTTTCTATTGGATGTGTTAATGAATTACTATTTTGAAAAGAAGCTGGAGATTAGCCATGGCCGGATCTATGGGGGTGCTGGGGTGGGCTGTGCCCCCTAACCACCCCCCTCCACCCTGGATGCTCTGCCTGGCTCCTGAGCTCCTTTCCCATCCCAGCACTGTACCCAGCTCTTCCTCGCCGCACTCCAGAGCTGAAAATCGCATTCTTTTCCTTACAGCCATGATCTTCACCGGGTGTATCTGGCTAATGCAGCTACACTGCTGTTCCGTCCAGGGAATTTCACAGGTCAGAATGGCAACATAGCAGCCAGCTGCGCCCTGTGAAGGTCGTAGCTGTATGTAAAAGAATGTGATTTCAGAGCTGCCAGCAGTGTTCTCGGTCCTCTGCCTCTCCTGTGGTGACCTCTGCCCTGTCAATACTGACCCCTGTCCTCCACCCTGCTGACCCCTATACACTGCCCTGCTTCCTCCCTGTAGACAGCCCTGCTCCCTCCCTGTACATGGCTCCGCTACCTCCCTGTAAACTGCCTCCCTGTAAACTGCCCCGATACCTCCCTGTACACTGCCCTGCTCCCTCCCTGTCCTCTGGCCCGTTCCCTCCCTGTCCTCTTCCCTGCTGACCCCTGTACACTGCCCTGCTCCCTCCCTGTACACGTCCCTGCTCCCTCCCTGTTCACGGCCTGCTCCCTCCCCGTCCTCTGACCCCTGAACACTGCACTGCTCCCTCCCTGTACACAGGCCTGCTCCCTCCCTGTACACGGCCCCGTCCTCTGCGCCGCTCCCTCCCTGTCCTCTGGGCACACATTTCTGGCACTGGTGATCAGTGCCCTGATTACATCCCTAGATGTCCTCCTGTGAGAAGTTGCTGCTGATTGGCTCTCCTCACTCTCTGTTAGTGTGAGGCGAGGAGCGCCGATTACTGGAGCGATGATCGCTGTCATGTCAGTGGAAGCCCCTCCCCCCCACAGTTAGAATCACTCCCTAGGACACACTTAACCCCTTCATTGCCCCCTAGTGGTTAACCCCTTTCCTGACCGTGTCATTTACACTAATCAATGCATTTTTATAGCACTGATCGCTGTATAAATGACAATGGTCCCAAAATAGTGTCCAACATAATGTCGCAGTCACGATAAAAATCGTAGATCCCCACCATTTTTTATACATACAGTATACAGCGCTGTGTTCTGGCAATATATGCTAAATGCGATTTTTATTTATTTTACGAAAAATATGTAGAATACATATCGGCCCTAACTGAAGATAAAAAAAAATTTTATATATATTTTTGGGGGATATTTATTATAACAAAAAGTAAATAATATTGCTTTTTTTTTTTTCAATATTGTCGCTCTTTTTTTGTTTATAGCGCAAGAAATAAAAACCGCAGGGGTGATCAAACACCACCAAAAGAAAGCTTTATTTATGGGGGGAAAAAAAGGATGTAAATTTTGTTTTGGTGTAACGTCGCATGACCGCGCAAATGTCAGTTAAAGCGACGCAGTGCCGAATCGCAAAAAGTGCTCTGGTCAGGAAGGGGGTAAATTCTGGGGCTAAAGCGATTAAATTACAATGTGCTTGAGGGCATTACTCGCCGTCTGTGTTCATTTTGTACCTGCTGCTTGACACCGCTTAGTATTCAGAGCCCTGTAGCTTTCTTATTAAAAAAGCTGATGTGGTGACTGCTTAGAGTGCATTATGTTCTAACATATGGGTGCTGTTTAGTGTTTCTGGAGGCCAGCACAGCACTTCTCTGAGATGAAATGCAGAGTGATGGGTCAGTGTGAGAATTTATATTGCAGGCCTTTACTGAGGAAGGGAATGCAAATGTTTAAAGTGGCTCTAAGGCTCGGTTCACACAGGGGCGACTTGTCCAGGCGACTTAGCCGCCTGACAAGTCGCGCTCCTTTCTGTACTATGGAACCGTTCTAATAGGAGCGACTCAAGTCGCTCCGACTTAGAAAAAAAAGGTTCCTGTACTACTTTTGGGGCGACTCCAGGCGACTTGCATTGACTTCTATACAGAAGTCGTTTTGCAAGTCGCCGCTGAAGTCGTGTGCAGGTCGCGTCTGTGAGTCGCGCTGCAAGTCGTGCCGCCCCCTGTGTGAACCGGGCCTAAAGGTAAAAGGTGTTTTTTTTGTTCGTTTGTTTTTTTATCGTTGTTTTTTTTTTTTTCCTTAAAGTGGTGTTCCACAGAAAAAAAAATTTAAATTCCAAAAAAAAAACAAAAAAAAAAATATTTGGAATTTTTTTTTTTAACTCGCCTCTAAATGGTTGTTGCTAGGGGGTCCCTCGTAGTCTGCCTCCTTCAGTGCCTGGGCTGGTGACATCACTTCCCCTCGGCACAGGAAGGGCTCAGCTCTGCCCCTTCCCTCCTGTCAGTCATCTGGGACACGTGACACAGCTCCCAGATGACCGCGCGGCCAATTACGGCGCCGCTCGCGCATGCACAGCCGGGTGCCCACAGTTGCGATGCTGAGCGGGGCTTCGATCCCCCCTGCATCACTGGACCCTGGAACAGGTAAGTGTCCGATTGTTAAAAGTCAGCAGCTGCAGTATTTGTAGCTGCTGACTTTTAATTTTTTTTTTTTTTTTTTATGGAACCTCCTCTTTAACCTCTTCCCACCTAAGCGTAAAACAAATGTTAATGCCTAAGCACAATTTTGCAACTTTGACATGTGTTAGTTAAACTGTACATATCCTCACAACTACTTTGTGTATCCAGGTGGAATATACTGCGTTTTATTCAGGACAAATTGCGCTTTCATTTAGTGGTAAATGTTAATGGTTATCTCCCTGATTTTTTTGAAAAAATTTTTTTTGAATAACCAAACTGGCCCAAAAAAGTAAATAAAAAAAACAAACATTTTTTTTAACCACTTAAAGCGGACCTTCAGTCATTTTTTCAACTTTCCATCTATAAAATCTTCTGCTCTTGTTATTGTTTTATCTTCGGATAGTAAAACATTTTAAAATGTTGGGAGGTGTGTATACTGCAACAGGGTGGCCCTATTGCATGAATCAACGTACCTGTACATCGTTTCATGCAATAGATGGTGTGGGTGTGCATGAGGGCCCGTTGCACGGAGGAGGAGCCGATGCGTGTGCCCGGCGGACCTGATGTCTGCCGGCCACCCGCGATCGCTTCACAGAGAGACAGACCGGGGCAAACAAGGAAGATCTCTGTTCTGATTTGGGGACAACATACAGATCTGCTGTTCCAAGTGATTAGGAACAACGATCTCTGTGTTGTTCCTGTCAGTCCCCACACAGTAAGAAAGCACCAACAGGGAACAAATTTAACCCTTTGATCGCCCCCCCAATGATAACCCCTTCCCTGCCAGTGACATTTATACAGTAATCAGGGCATTTTTTATTTTATTTTTTAGCACTGATCACTGTTTTGGTGTCACAGGTCCCCAAAAAGTGTCACTTAGGGTCAGATTTGTCTGCCGCAATGTCGCAGTCCCACTAAAAATTGCTGATCTCTGGCATTGCTAGTTAAAAAAAAATATTAAAAGGCCATAAATCTATCCCCTGTTTTGTAGACAATGTAACGTTTGTGCAAACCAGTCAATATACGCTTATTGGGGTTTTTGTTTTACCAAAAATATGTAATGGGGTACACATTGGGCTAAATTGATGAAGAATTTTTTTTTTTTTTTACAGGAAATGTTATGTAGCCACTTGCTTACTGGGCACCTAAACCCCCTTCCTGCCCAGACCAATTTTCAACTTTTAGCGCTCTCATTCTTTAAATGACAATTGCGCGGTCATACAATACTGTACCCAAATTACATTTTTTTTTCTTCTCACAAATAGAGTTTTCTTTTGGTGGTACTTGATCACCTCTGGGTTTTTTATTTTTTGTTAAAAACCAAAATGATTTAAAAAACATACAAAACCGTTTTATATTTTGTTAATAAATTTTGCAAACAGGTCATTTTTCTCCTTCATTGATGTACGCTGATGAGGTTGCACTGATGGGCACCGATAGACTGTACTGATGGGCATTGATAGGCTGCATTGATGGGCACTGTTAAGGCGTCACTGATGGGCACTCATAGGTGGCACTGGTGGGCAATGATGAGGTGGCACTGGTGGGCACTGATTGGTGGGCACAGAGAGGTGGCACTGGTGGGCAGCACTGAAGGGCATTGATAGGTGGCACTGAAAGGCACTAATAGGTGGCACTGATAACTGGCACTGATGGGTGGCAGTGATGGGCACTGATTGGCACTTGTAGTTGACAATGATAAGCAGCAATGCTAGGTGGCATTAATGAGGTACTGATTGGCACCGCTGGTGGGCATTGATAGGTGGCACTGATTGCTGGCACGTATGTACTGGTGGGTACTTATTCATGGCACTGGTGGGCACATATGAGGCAGCTTCGCCTCTTCCTCTTCGGGGCCAATGTCCCTTCAACAGAAGCCGGTGAACATCTTTTTTTTTTTCTCCTCACGCTGTCAGCGTGAGAAGAATAAAAAAAAACGATCCCCAATCTTCTGTTTACATCACATGATCAGCTGTCATTGGCTGACAGCTGATCACGTGGTAAGGGGGCCGGGATCAACACCTTACTCCGATCTGTGATCACCCGAGTCTTACTGACTCGGGTGATCACAGTGTGCGCCCTTCGGGGGGGCGTGGTGAGTGTGCATAGGGGGGACGTCTATTGATGGCCTCCTGCCAAGGCAGATCCACATTGTAGCCATCATTCGGCTATAGCGCGGATCTGCAGACATAGAAAATGGTTGTAAACTCTGTGTGCATGAACAAACAGTTCTTTGAGCAGTTCATGTGGTAGGGCCACATTTAAAAATGCCTGTTTAGTGCCAGGTGATGGTGAGTTGTTGAAAAATGGGACAGACTTACCAAGAACAGGTTTGCTGGCCCGCTTTATATATATATATATATATATATATATCACAAAAATATATAGTATACCGTATCCGTACCCTAATTACCCCGCATATACTATATTGACAGCGCTAAAACAAAAAAGGGGAAATAATCAAAAAATAAAATATAATAAATATATAGAGGATAAAATATAATAAATATATGGAGGATAATAACTCAGTGTCTAGAAAAAGTCACTAGCAAGTGTCCATAATATCTCCAAACATATATGACTCAATATTCAATTGAGCTATCATACTTTGGAAAAAAGTTCAGAAAAGAAGATCCATCTCCGAAGAAGAAAACACCAGTGTGCGAAGGGTCTGACGGCCGGTGACACCCCTTATGGTAATTCACTCACCAGAACCCAAAGGGTTAACAGGCACTTCACTACGACTGTAGAAGTAGTCCCACTAGTGTCCCTCCGGAAAATCGTCTTATCATAACACCATAGGTTCCTCTCTCTCGGGCTCCCTGCTCTCTCACCGATAAGAGTTCACTTAAAGCGGAGGTCCACCCTAAAATGGACCTCCGCTCATCTGATCCCTCCCCCCCTCCGGCGCCACAATCGGCACCTTTCAGGGGGGAGGGGGGTGCAGTTACCTGGATAATCCAGGTAACTGCACCCACTTCCGGGCTAGCTGCCTGCGGAACGAGCGTAGGTTACGCCCCCGTTCCGCAAGCGCCCGCCCCCTTCAGGAAGTGCCCCGCTGCCTGCTGGGAAACACACAGCTCCCAGAGGCAGCGGGGACCGTCCGGATTGCGCCGCGCGGCTCGCGCATGCGCAGTAGGGAACCGGGAAATGAAGCCGAAAGGCTCCATTTCCTGATTCCCATACCCAAGATGGCGGCGGGACCCGGCCGCCGAGCGAGCGATCGGCTTCGGGTGCCGACATCGCGGGCGCGCTGGACAGGTAAGTGTCACTATTTAAAAGTCAGCAGCTGCAGTATTTGTAGCTGCTGGCTTTTAAAAAAAAAAAAAAAAAACGCGGAGTCCCGGTGGACTCCCGCTTTAATTCTCATTCACAGCCCCAGATCCACTAAGGAATCAGGTTCCAGTCCACACAGAGCACTCAGGTGTAGCCAGCTGTAGGTGCTGCCTCCTGAGTGCTCTGTGTGGACTGGAACCTGATTCCTTAGTGGATCTGGGGCTGTGAATGAGAATTAAGTGAACTCTTATCGGTGAGAGAGCAGGGAGCCCGAGAGAGAGGAACCTATGGTGTTATGATAAGACGATTTTCCGGAGGGACACTAGTGGGACTACTTCTACAGTCGTAGTGAAGTGCCTGTTAACCCTTTGGGTTCTGGTGAGTGAATTACCATAAGGGGTGTCACCGGCCGTCAGACCCTTCGCACACTGGTGTTTTCTTCTTCGGAGATGGATCTTCTTTTCTGAACTTTTTTCCAAAGTATGATAGCTCAATTGAATATTGAGTCATATATGTTTGGAGATATTATGGACACTTGCTAGTGACTTTTTCTAGACACTGAGTTATTATCCTCCATATATTTATTATATTTTATCCTCTAAATATTTATTATATTTTATTTTTTGATTATTTCCCCTTTTTTGTTTTAGCGCTGTCAATATAGTATATGCGGGGTAATTAGGGTACGGATACGGTATACTATATATTTTTGTGATTTGTCCTTCTGTATGATAGCAGCTTGTTAGGGTGAGTTTTGACTTACTGCATAGGGCGCTGGGATCATTGGTTGTCACTTTCAATATTTTGTGTGTACATTCCAGTGATACTAGTACTCTTTATATATATATATATATATATATATATATATATTTTTTTTTTTTTTTATTATTTATTTATTTATTACTAAAAAGTTTCCTTCTCCTTTTTACCTCCACCCCTCTAATTAGGTCTAGGCCCCAATCTTCCCCACCCCAAATAGCTATACTTGCCTTGATCTCACAAGGTCCATGTGTCAGGGCTGGGCTCAGCCCTCCCTTCTCTGTGCTCAGGTTGTTCAGCTGTCGGTTAATTGCCAGCACTCATCGTTGTACAGTGGCTCACCTGGTGATCATTTCCTGATCATCAGCCAGCCCCTTATGGCTATTTAAATGGCCTGGTCCATTCCTTCGGTGCCTTCGCTTTGGTCAAACATATACACAAACGCTCTGCTGTGTTCCTGTTGAAGACTTGCCTGGCTGATGTCCCTTCTGGTTCCTAAACCTGTCTGCTGCCTCTGACTACGCTGATCTCTGGCTTCCTGATTTACTGGCTTGTTCTGACTACTCGCTTTGGCTACCGAACCCAGGCAATATCCTATTTGCACCATTTCTACCATCATATTAAAAGGTGTGATTTTTACTGCATTTTCTGTGTCCGTCTGAATCATGGTTCCTGACACCGTGGGCATTGTTTACAGCACTCAGCCAGCTTTCTGATCTGACGTCTGTGCAGTTCAGCCCCATGGGTCCCTAGTGGGCCTACTGGATATGGATGATGCTTAACTGCACGGACGTTGGAGGGACAGTTTTCTTACCCTTTAAGAAACGTGCCATTGTCTTTAATAGTCCAGTCAGAAACTACCTGATTATACCGTATAGGACACTGGCTTCAAATATCTCAAATGACTGGCAACAAAAGAGGGCTGCATGGACATCCCTCTAGATCAGTGATCTCCAACCTGTGACCCAGGGGCAAGATGCGGCCCTATGCTTGCTTTTATCTGGGTCTTGGGACACCAGTGATGAGCACCATTCCTCCCACTGATGCCATTAATGGGGCATTATACCTTCCACTCATACCAAGATTAAGGCACTATTCCTCATACTAAAACCAATGATGGTGGGCATTGTTTATTCCCACGGACGCCAGAGCATTTTTTTTTACATTCACTGGTTATAGTCTGGCCCCCCTAAAGCCTGGAGGACGGTAAGCTGGCCCTTTGTTTAGAAAGTCTGGAGACCCCTACTCTAGATAACTCCTCCAACTCCCAGCTAGCCTCAGTTTTGGCTAGTTTCCTTAGGTGGTAGACCTCCTCCCTCCCCTTACTGAGAGAAGACTGCCCCTCTGGGGAGGGAAGGGGCTGGTGCCCATCGTGAAGGGAAGGGTTAATGACATTTAGACACTATTTAGACATCTTACCATCCTTCTTTCAGCCCCCTTTCACAAACACAGCAAAACCTTGTATTACGAGCATAATTAGTTCCGGAAGCACTTGTATATCAAAGCGAATTTCCACATAAAAAAATTATAGAAACTGATTAGTTCCACAACTATTTATTCATAAGTCCTTCAGTTTATAGTCCATATAAAAAGATTATAGCAATGTGATGGGTTGTGTAACCATAAAATGTCCATCCACAAATGGAATCCTCCACAAGGGGATTAGAAGCAAAATCCAGCAGGAGCTACAGAGTGGACGGCTTTATCCTGGATGCCTGCATACTTAGATGTGCCTGTTTTAATCATCAACCATGTGAGTTACTAAATGTTGTACCTTCATTTAATGTAACCATATTACTACACTTAAAAGGCGCCTCTCTTCTCGTTTATGCTCAGTTGTGACGCTACTTGTATATCAAGAAATCGCTTGCATATCAAGTCAAACTGAATTGGGGTGAATTGGGACGCACTGGACTCCTGCTGTGAGCCACTGTGCTCTCCAGTGTGAACACAGCCTTAACAAAAAACTGGACAGATTTGACATCGGGGGATTCAGGGACTCTTGGGCCTAAGCAGCAGATGTTTTGCTGCACCGTAGGATCAGTTCTTGCTGATTTACACCTTCCATCCCCTCCAGATTCTACTCACGCGTGTCCCAGGATTGAGGAGGGTATCTCTGTAATTCTTCTCTGTGATCAAGCCCTGCTAAGCGGGTCGAAATGCGTCATTGGGCGTGGCCAGAGCAGCGTTTGCCTCATTTACAGCATCCCGGTAATTCTTATTGCACTATATTGTTTCAAGAGATCCCTTCCGGATTGAAGAGTCCTTCCGGACTGTTTAGACCCCCTGTTTTAAAAACCAATATTCCATCCTGCTTCCACGTTTCTGGCCTTAATGGCATGGCTGTTGAAGACAGGGGGCCTTTAGGACTCTGTCATCCCTACCCTTCTAAAGGCTATGAAGTTGACTTCCTTTAAAGTCTATTATTACACCTGGAAGGTCCGCTTTGTTTGGTGCGAGGTAAGGAACGCCTAGAAAGTACTCTGTGGGACATGTCCCGTCCCTCCTCCAGTTTGGTCTGGACCAGTTGGCCTGAGTACCATTGAGGGCCTCTTTGTTCAGGGAGTACCTCACATTTCCCCCCTTATCATTTCCCTGTATCCCCTTGGGATCTCAAACTAATTCTTTTGGCTCTTCAGATACCACCCTTTCAACCTAACAGGGATATTCCTCTGTCTGAGGCTTCCCATAAGGTGGCCTTTTTGGTGGCTATCACCTATGTGAGGTGAGTCTCTGACTTAGCGTCCTTGTCCTTATCTTCTAACAGGGTCTCCAAACTTCTTAAACCAAAGGCCGGTTTACTGTCCTTCAGACTTTAGGGGGGCTGGACTTTGGCCATTGAGACTAGAAAAGGTCCCAACATCAGTTGGAAAAAACGTATGCCCCATCTTTGGTGTCATTGGAAGGAATTATGCGCCATGGTTGGTATTAGTGGAGGAAATAGTGCCCCAAGAGCCTGATAAAAGCAAGCAAAGGGGATGCAGTTTGATGACCACTGTCTAATAAGGAGCCTTTCTTAGATTGGCACAAGGACAGGGTTGTCTTGAGCCTAAGACCACTTTCCTCCCGAAATTAGTCTCTGATTTTGACCTTAATTAGGATATTGTTCGTTCTTCCTTATGTCAGACTCTGAAAAATCCTAAGGACATTTCTCTCCACTGTCTGGACATGTGCGTTGTGAGAGTTTACCTCTCAGTTACTGTTGCTTTTAAGAAATAAGATTTCCCTCTTTGCACTTTCTGAAGGCTCTTGCAAGGGTCTTCCCGCCTCTCGCTTCACCATTGCTAGGTGCATCAAACAAAGATATTATTAGAGCGTATAGTATGAGGGTAGGGGTCCTCCCTTCCCTGTTAGAGCACATTCTACCACATCTGTTAGAGCCTCATAAGATTTTTAGTATCTGCCATCGGTTTCTCACACTTAGCCCCTGTACACACGGTCAGAGATTTCGACAACCAAATCCGTCAGATTTTGTCCGAAACTGTTGCATACACACGGTCGGGCTAAGTTGTCGAAAAATCCGATCTTTCAGAACGTGATGACGTAATTTCGTTACGATGGGACTACATTCAGGCTAGTAGCCAATAGCTTTGATGTAGGAATTTGATCTGAGCATGCGTGGCACTTGGTCCGATCAAAATTCTCTACACATGAGAATATGTCCGAGTATGTCCGATCGAACCAGTTGGTCGGGAAATATTTCCAACAAGTTGGAAATTTGGGTCTGACGGAGATTCCGACAGAAACATTCCGATGCATACCACACACAGTCGTATTATCCGACAACACGGTCCGATAGGACACATTCCGACGGATTCTCCGATCGTGTGTACAAGGCTTTAGGCGTCCATTCACATGATTGTTAAGTTCTACCAGGTGGATGTTTAAGCCTCCTGACTCCAGTTTTAGTTGTAAGGTGCTACAAGCTGCCTTCTGAGTCTGTTGAGCCTTTCTTGAGCTGCTGTTACATGGGCCTGTTGGAGGTGTTTTCTGTGCTGCCCAGCCCTCATGTGAACTGCTTTTGGACAACTCATTTGTAATGTTTTAATCTTTTACTGCCAGAAGAAGGAAGGAAAAGGAAAATTCTTGAATAGGAAAAATAAAACAAAGCAAATCCTGCCATTAAAATGATAATTTTAGGCCTATACTGTAGATGAGTTAAAACCCCCAAATATACATATTACCAAAAGTATTGGGACACCTGCCTTTACACACACATGAACTTTAATGGCATCCCAGTCTTAGTCTGTAGGGTTCAATATTGAGTTGGCCCGCTCTTTGCAGCTATAACAGCTTTAACTCTTTTGGGTAGGCCGTCCACAAGGTTTAGGAGTGTGTCTATGGGAATGTTTGACCATTCTTCCAGAAGTGCATTTATGAGGTCAGGCACTGATGTTTGAGGAGAAGGTCTGGCTCCCAGTCTCCACTCTAATTCACCCCAATGGTGTTCTATCGGGTTGAGATCAGGACTCTGTGCAGGACAGTCAAGTTCCTCCACCCCAAAATTGCTCATTCATATCTTTATGGACCTTGCTTTGTGCACTGGTCCAAATCATTTGGTGGAGGGGGGGATTATGGTGTGGGGGTTGTTTTTCAGGGGTTGGGGTTGGCCCCTTATTCCAGTGAAGGGGACTCTTAATGTGGTTGTAAACCCTTACAAACCACTTTGACCTACAGGTAAGCCTAGATTAAGGCTTACCTGTAGGTCCAAGAAATATCTCCTAAACCTATACGGTTTAGGAGATATTTGCCCGAAGACAGGCACCGCTGTCTACGGCGCATGCGCCGTAGACAGCGGCGCGCAGGCGCACTGAGTGCGGCATTTCCAACAATGGAGCTGCTGCGTGTGTCGGCTCCCGTGCGCATGCGCGGGAGTGACGTCATTGCGGCTCCGCCGAATGACAGCGGCGGAGCTGCGAGACCCCACGGAAAAGATGGATGCGCCGGACTACAGGGGACAGCGGTGACATCACTGGCTCCTGTGTCAGGTAAGTGACACATAATGGGCTACTATGTGATGCGATGCGATGCACAGTAGTCCATTATGTTTTACCTTTGCAGGGAATCAAAGAGGAAGTAAACCCATCAGGGTTTACTTCCTCTTTAAGGCGTCAACATACCAAAACTGTTCCCAACTTTGTGGGAACAGTTTGGGGATGGCCTCTTCCAGTTCGAACATGACTGCGCACTAGTGCACAAAGCAAGGTCCATAAAGACATGGATCAGCGTTCTGACCTCAACCCAATAGAACACCTTTGGGATGAATTAGAGCGGAGATTGCGAGCCAGGCTAAGACAGGGGATGCCATTAAAGTTCATGTGCGTGTAAAGGTAGGCGCCCCAATACTTTTGACGATATAGTGTACTTTCCTCTGTGGGGGAACTTGACTGGCCTGCATTTTAAAAGCCTTTGCAGGTTACTACTTTAGGTTTAAACAGGAGGTCTGGTGCTAGAATTATTGCTCTCGATCTGACCTACGCGGTGATGCCTCACATGTGTGGTATAATCGCTGTTTCATACCGATACGTGAGATGAGGGTACTTAAAAAAATGTTTTTTCATTTCATTATGTATTTTATAGGGTTGCACCGATACCAGCATTTTTAAGGGTATCCGCACTCGTGGAAATGTACTGATACCCGGAACCGATACCTTCCGTTTTTTTTAATGCTGGGCTGCCAGCATGAGAGCGCAGGGTGGATGTAAGAAGCGAGCGGGCGGGAAGGCAGAGATGATATAATCTCTCTCCGCCCCCTCTGCATCACCGCTCTTCTGCCCTCAAAGCCAGTGCTCTGTCTCAGTGTCGGAGTTGCGGCGGGGAGCAGAGAGATGACATCATCTCATACTGCCTGCCCCGCATCACCGCTCTCCTGCGGCTCCTCACTGTATGAAACCCCGGACGGCTAATCAGTATAGCCAGAGAGCGACAGCCAAAGGAGTCCCGGACCCTCCCTCTGCCAGGTGAGACCAGCTGCAGCATGAGGAGGGAGACACCCTGCTACATCCAGAGGGGCGATCCCACAGAGATGTGACATCATCAGTGACAGGTGCTTCCAAATGGTATCCCAACAGAGAAAAGGAGGAGGAAAGTGTGATATTTTTTTTCTTTCCATTTAGGTGAATAGATGTCCCCTTACCTTACTGCTGTAAGGTTACACCAAAAGAGTGTCCCCACACGGGGTGTCCCCACACGGGGTATCCCCTGGGCGATTATACTGTTAGCTCATCATCTCTGGATGTACCTGGCACAACCTCTCCTTTCTCAATCAATAAAGTGGGTGAACCAAACAAAGATGGCGGCAGCAAACCGTGTGCTCACATCTGGAAGCACCAGCTCTTCATGGGAAATATTCCAAGGCATTTGAAGGACTTTATAATATTTTATGCTGCTTACACGGACACTTATCATCTCCATATTTTGTGAATTTGCACATTATTTGCAGAATTTGCTCATTGTTTGCACGTTTATTATTGGCACTTTTGCACTTTATCACAACGTAACACTTTATATGTACCAGTGCACATGAATTTTGTTGAGTTCTATATGAAATGATCTGTGATTTGAGACTTTTTGTGCATAGATTTTTATTTATTTTTTTGCATTTTTGCACTTGTGACATTTATATAGACAGGTAGTGAATGGTATAATGTCCATACCCTTGTATTATTGATTTTGAATTAGCCTCTGATTTGACACATAATTTCCAATTCCCCCTACCCTCCCTCTCCCCCCCCCCCCCCCCTAACACATCCTTTTCCCACTTTCTTTAACCCCCTCTGCTCCCTCTATCACCTTTTTAGTTCTTTTTGCACAGCACTATTCCACATAATAGTTCTTATTTTTGAGTTCGAATAGCTCTATCCAGTGCACGCAGCAACACCCCCCCCCCCCCATCCATCTTATTGGCCAGCGCAGAGATACTTCTATCTGATTTTTTTGTCTGCCTGACATACCACAAGGGGCGCTCCACTCACTCCGCATCTGGTGACAGGCAATGTGGCAGGTGGCGTGGCAAGTGACATTCTACCTCTTGTGGCAGGCAGTGTGGCAAGTGACATTCTGCATCTGGTGACAGGCAGTGTGGCAAGGGACATTCTGCATCGGGTGACAGGCAACGTGGAAGGTGGCAAGATGTGGCAGTAAGCGTGGCAGGTGATTTGGCAAGGGACATTCTTCATCTTGTGGCAGGCAGTGTGGCAGGTGACATTCTGCATCTGGTGACAGGCAACGTGGCAGGTTGCACCATGTCCGCAGTCTCTGACAATCTGCAATCCCCCCACCTTGCCCTCACTTATCCCCCTACTCCCCCCATCCTGTCCTCACCCCCTACTCCCCCCACCCAGCCCTTACTTACACCCTACTCCCTGCTCTCACCCCAGCCTCACTCAGCTACCCTGCACCCACCTTCCAAACCACTCCTCTACCTACTCTTCCTAGGCGGGTGATTTGACAAGGTACATTCTTCATCTTGTGGCAAGTGACATTCTACATCTTGTGGCAGGCAGTGTGGCAGGTGACATTCTACATCTTGTGGCAGGTGACATTCTGCATCTGGTGACAGACAACGTGGAAGGTGGCAAGATGTGGCAGTATGCGTGGCAGGTGATTTGGCAAGGGGCATTCTTCATCTTGTGGCAGGCAGTGTGGCAAGGGACATTCTACATCTTGTGGCAGATGACATTCTGCATCTGGTGACAGGCAACGTGGCAAGATGTGGCAGTATGCATGGCAGGTGATTTGGCAAGGGACATTCTTCATCTTGTGGCAGGCAGTGTGGCAACCAGCGTGGCAGGTGACATTCTGCATCTGGTGACAGGCAACGTGGCAAGATGTGGCAGTATGCGTGGCAGGTGATTTGGCAAGGGAAATTCTTCATCTTGTGGCAGGCAGTGTGGCAAGTGACATTCTACCTCTTGTGGCAGGCAGTGTGGCAAGGGACATTCTGCATCTGGTGACAGGCAACGTGGAAGGTGGCAAGATGTGGCAGTAAGCGTGGCAGGTGATTTGGCAAGGGACATTCTTCATCTTGTGGCAGGCAGTGTGGCAGGTGACATTCTGCATCTGGTGACAGGCAACGTGGCAGGTTGCACCATGTCCGCAGTCTCTGACAATCTGCAATCCCCCCACCTTGCCCTCACTTATCCCCCTACTCCCCCCATCCTGTCCTCACCCCCTACTCCCCCCACCCAGCCCTTACTTACACCCTACTCCCTGCTCTCACCCCAGCCTCACTCAGCTACCCTGCACCCACCTTCCAAACCACCCCTCTACCTACTCTTCCTAGGCGATCGGTAATTGGTATCAGCGAGTACTTAAAACAAAGTATCGATACTCGTACTCGGTGTTAAAAAAATGGTGCATCCCTAGTATTTTATTTTTTATTTTTACACATTTTTTTTACTAGTTTTTTATTTTTTATTTATTTTATTGCTCTCACAACATCGCTTGTGATAGCAAAAAACAATGACAGGTCCTCTTTACTGAGACATCTGGGGTCTATTAGACCCCAGATATCTCATCTGCCCTTAAAAGTATCTGATCAACACCAAGATCGATGTAATCAGATGCTTTCCCAAGCCAACAAATAATTGCGGTTTTCTAGGATGGGTGGCCCCTTTGCCTTTTTATAAGAGCTTCAGATACTCTTGAAATGCGGTCATACTGGTTCTGAGTTGCCAACAGAGATGACATTGTGGTTTTCAGACTTCTCTTGTCTTCCTCGGGGGTGTGAATCCCCCCGGGGTCTACAAAGTGAGCTGATGAGCGACTCGTCAGACTAGATTACAAGGAAGCGTTATCCTAAGTGACAGCTGCAATGGTGAATCGTGATCGCTCGGCTGTCATTTAGCGGTATCTGTCATCTATATAAGAGATGTTTCATTTAGTACATGGATCTGATTTAGCAATGTTATTTAATGTAAAAAGAGGAATCGTCTCAAAAGTGACAGGAGATGGCAGATGGGACACGGTACGTCACCATATGGAGAAATAGCCTTGAATCAAATCTTACTGATGTGCTAAGGCAGTGGCCTCCAAACTATGGCCCTTTGATGCCTTTATCCGGCCCTTGGGATACTATTCCTTACACTGACACCAACAATGGGGCAATAATTCCAGCACTGACACCAATGACGGGGCACTGTTCCTCCCACTGATACCAATGATGGGGGACTATTCCTCCCACTGATACCAATGATAGGGGACTATTCCTCCCACTGACACCAATGATGGGGGACTATTCCTGCTACTGACCCCAATGATGGGACACTATTCCTTCCACTGACACCAATGATAGGGCACTATTCCTTCCACTGACACCAATGATGGGGGACTATTCCTTCCACTGACACCAATGATGGGGGACTATTCCTCCCACTGACACCAATGATGGGACACTATTCCTCCCACTGACACCAATGATGGGACACTATTCCTCCCACTGACACCAATGATAGGGCACTATTCCTTCCACTGACACCAATGATGGGGGACTATTCCTCCCACTGACACCAATGATGGGACACTATTCCTCCCACTGACACCAATGATGGGACACTATTCCTCCCACTGACACCAATGATGGGACACTATTCCTTCCACTGACACCAATGATGGGGGACTATTCCTGCTACTGACCCCAATGATGGACACTATTCCTTCCACTGACACCAATGATAGGGCACCTATTCCTTCCACTGACACCAATGATGGGGACTATTCCTCCCACTGACACCAATGATGGGACACTATTCCTCCCACTGACACCAATGATGGGACACTATTCCTCCCACTGACACCAATGATGGGACACTATTCCTTCCACTGACACCAATGATAGGGCACTATTCCTTCCACTGACACCAATGATGGGGGACTATTCCTCCCACTGACACCAATGATGGGACACTATTCCTCCCACTGACACCAATGATGGGACACTATTCCTCCCACTGACACCAATGATGGGACACTATTCCTCCCACTGACACCAATGATGGGACACTATTCCTCCCACTGACACCAATGATGGTGCACTATTCCTCCCACTGACACCAATGATGGGGCACTATTCCTCCCACTGACACCAATGATGGGACACTATTCCTCCCACTGATGCCAATGATGGGGCACTATTCCTCCCGCTGACACCAATGATGGGGCACTTTTCCCTCCCACTGATACCAATGATGGGGGCACTTTTCCTCCCACTGACACCAATGATGGGACACTATTCCTTCCACTGACACCAATGATGGGGGACTATTCCTCCCACTGATACCAATGATGGGGGACTATTCTTCCCACTGACACCAATGATGGAGCACTATTCCTCCCACTGATACCAATGATAGGGCACTATTCCTCCCACTGATACCAATGATGGGGCACTATTCCTCCCAGCAACACCATTGATGGAGCACTATTCCTCCCACTGACACTAACAATGGGACACTATTCCTCCCACTGCTATCAAAAATGGGGTACTATTCCTAGCACTGGTACCAATGATGGGGCATGATTCCCTCCACTGACACCAATGATGGGACACTATTCCTCCCACTAATACCAATGGTGGGACACTATTTCTCCCACTGACACTAATGATGGGGCACTATTCCTCCCACTGACACCAATGATGGGACACTAATCCTGCCACTGCCACCAATGATGGGGCACTATTCCTCCCACTGATACCAATGATGGGGCACTATTCCTCCCACTGATACCAATGATGGGGCACTGTGACAGACCCAACCAGGACGGGGGATTTTGGAGGGAAAGGCAGAGTAGCCTCTCGCTTACTGACTATGGGCACTGGCTTTTGAGGGGGCTCTATTCTTGGGAGTTGTGTGCCTGGGGAACCCTTGGAGTGGTCTTGCTTTGGATTCGGATCCATGTCTTCCAGAAACACATCTACTCCATCTAAGCACACTCCCCTTCATTACCACTCTAGAGCTCTGGAAACCTACATATACTGTCAGTTTTTAAGGCAGGGCAAAAGGGGCAGCTACCCTGGGCCCTGTCATTGTTGTGGGGCCCAAAGCAGCTGCCTCATACTTGCCAACTATCCTGGTTTAAATTCCCTCGTCCATTGAGGTTTTAGTCCTGTGCTGTGTCCCGATATCTCAGTGTGAAGTGTTGCTACTAATGCTGCCCAGCTCTGCCTTATTGTGATGTACAGATGACTCACATGCAGACCACATGTTTACATGTAAATTACCGAAATTCATATGTAAATCGTGGTGACATTCATATGTAAATTGCAGTGGCATTCATATGTATATCATGCCCCACAGTAATCTCTAGCAACCAATCAATAAGCAGAAATCATGTGCTGTACCTCTAGCAACTAATCAGTGAGCCGTAATGTGTGCTGTACCTTTGGCAACCAGTCAGTGAGCGATAATGATACACTGTAACCACTGGCAACCAATCGCAATAGGTGCCTGATCTGATTAAGTAAACTGAATTTGAGTCTAGCTGCTATTTACAGTGCCTTGCGAAAGTATTCGGCCCCCTTGAACTTTTCAACCTTTGCCACATTTCAGGCTTCAAACATGAAGATAAAAAAAATAATTTTTTGTGAAGAATCACCAACAAGTGGGACACAATTGTGAAGTGGAACGAAATCTGTTGGATTTTTGAAACTTTTTTAACTAATAAAAAAATGAAAAGTGGGGCGTGCAAAATTATTCGGCCCCCCTTGCGTTAATACTTTGTAGAGCCACCTTTTGCTGCGATTACAGCTGCAAGTCGCTTGGGGTATGTCTCTATCAGTTTTGCACATCGAGAGACTGAAATTCTTGCCCATTCTTCCTTGCAAAACAGCTGGAGCTCAGTGAGGTTGGATGGAGAGCGTTTGTGAACAGCAGTTTTCAGCTCTTTCCACAGATTCTCGATTGGATTCAGGTCTGGACTTTGACTTGGCCATTCTAACACCTGGATACGTTTATTTGTGAACCATTCCTTTGTAGATTTTGCTGTATGTTTGGGATCATTGTCTTGTTGGAAGATAAATCTCCGTCCCAGTTTCAGGTCTTTTGCAGACTCCAACAGGTTTTCATCCAGAATGGTCCTGTATTTGGCTGCATCCATCTTCCCCTCAATTTTAACCATCTTCCCTGTCCCTGCTGAAGAAAAGCAGGCCCAAACCATGATGCTGCCACCACCATGTGTGACAGTGGGGATGGTGTGTTGAGGGTGATGAGCTGTGTTGCTTTTACGCCAAACATATCGTTTTGCATTGTGGGTAAAAAGTTTAATTTTGGTTTCATCTGACCAGAGCACCTTCTTCCACATGTTTGGTGTGTCTCCCAGGTGGCTTGTGGCAAACTTTAGACGAGACTTTTTATGGATATCTTTGAGAAATGGCTTTCTTCTTGCCACTCTTCCATAAAGGCCAGTGTGCAGTGTACGACTGATTGTTGTCCTATGGACAGACTCTCCCACCTCAGCTGTAGTTCTCTGCAGTTCATCCAGAGTGATCATGGGCCTCTTGGCTGCATCTCTGATCAGTCTTCTCCTTGTCTGAGCTGAAAGTTTAGAGGGACGGCCAGGTCTTTGTAGATTTGCAGTGGTCTGATACTCCTTCCATTTCAAAATGATCGCTTGCACAGTGCTTCTTGGGATGTTTAAAGCTTGGGAAATCTTTTTGTATCCAAATCCGGCTTTAAACTTCTCCACAACAGTATTACGGACCTGCCTGGTGTGTTCCTTGGTCTTCATGATGCTCTCTGCGCTTTCAACAGAACCCTGAGACTATCACAGAGCAGGTGCATTTATACAGAGACTTGATTACACACAGGTGGATTCTATTTATCACCATCAGTCATTTAGGACAACATTGGATCATTCAGAGATCCTCGCTGAACTTCTGGAGTGAGTTTGCTGCACTGAAAGTAAAGGGGCCGAATAATTTTGCACGCACCACTTTTCAGTTTTTTATTTGCTAAAAAAGTTTAAATTATCCAATAGATTTCGTTCCACTTCACAATTGTGTCCCACTTGTTGGTGATTCTTCACAAAAAATTTAAATTTTATATCTTTATGTTTGAAGCCTGAAATGTGGCAAAAGGTTGAAAAGTTCAAGGGGGCCGAATACTTTTGCTAGGCACTGTATTGTATGTCTCAGAGCAGGTGGAGAGTGAAACTGCCTGGGGGGGGGGGGGGGCAAGAAAGGTTTTGCCCAGGGTCCAATCAATATTAAAAACGGCCCTGTATACTGTACTGTACACTATAGACTCCTTATTACCTCTCTCAAATACTAGATGTTTGTAAAAGGTTTTGCATAGCCACTCATGCTCAAACCTGCAAATTTTCGAGTCTTGATACATTCAACATACAGTATAAAAAAAGCGCTTTGAAATCTGGCTGCAGTGAACCAAATAGGACTTTCTGACTTTAGTACAGTTTCAGAATTTGCTGGACAGCATTAGCAGTTCACTGATTAGTCCAATTTGGTCTTCAGAAGAGTCCTTTAATTAAAACTGTCAACAATATTTTTTTTTAATTTATTCATAAAATTTGAATTAATTGAGAAAAATCTTGAATACCAGCTTGCTGACCCGCCGCAGTATATACACTATATTGTCAAAAGTATTGGGACACCTGCCTTTACACATGCACATGAACTTTAATGACATCCCAGTCTTAGTCCATAGGGTTCAATATTGAGTTGGCTCACCCTTTGCAGCTATAACAGCTTCACCTCTTCGGTGAAGGCCGTCCACAAGGTTTAGGAGGGTGTCTATGGGAATGTTTGATCATTCTTCCAGAAGAGCATTTGTGAGGTCAGGCGCTGATGTTGGACGAGAAGGCCTGGCTCGCAGTGTGCACTCTAATTCATAATTCAGGTGTTCTATCGGGTTGAGGTCAGAACTCTGTGCAGTCAAGTTCCTCCACCCCAAACGGTGGCCCACTAGAGGACGTCTGGCCCTCAGGGCACCCTCATGAAATCTGTTTCTGATTGGTCAGAAACATTCACACCAGTGGCCTACTGGAGGTAATTTCGTAGGGCTCTGGCGGTGCTTATCGTGTTCCTCCTTGCACAAAAGAGCAGATATTGGTCCTGTTGATGGGTTAAGGACCTTCTACAGCCCTGTCCATCTCATTTAGAGCAACTGCTTGTCTCCCGGAATCTCCTTCATGCTCTTGAGGCTGGGCTGGGAGACACAGCAAACCTTCTGGCTATGGCACGCATTGATGTGCCATCCTGGAGGAGTTGGACTGCCTGTGCAACCGCCCCCTTAATCCATGTGTCCAGCCCCTAATCTATGTTTTGGGTGCTGAATGCATGGATTCCAATGAGGGTTATTTGTTTGGCAATCCAACCCGCCCCCCTGAATGGAGCACTAGCCTCCACTGGGGTCCAGGTATCACCTCATGCTACCAGTAGTGACACTGACTCTAGCCAAATGCAAAGCTAGTGAAAAACAGTCATAAACGATGAGTAGGGAAAAAAAAAATGTCAGTGACCTCCACTTGTAAAACCCTTCCTGTTTTGGAGGTCGCCTCGTTGTTGCCCATCTAGTGCACCTGTTAATCATTTTCAGCTGCTTTGGTGTTAATGAAAAAAATGAACAACCCCCCTCTGCTACTTAACTGACCAGGTCGATATCCCAGGAGTTTCATTGACTTGATGTCATACTCTGATTTAAAAGCGTTCCTTTCATTTTTGTGAGCAGCGTAGATGCAAAAAAAAAGGTCAGCCTTTATAGACAACATTGGACAATATTTGTTAAAATCAATATATTTTATTGGTAAACAAATAGTAAAAAAAAATGCATGTGAAATCATGCGTCAATAAAATCATACATATAGATGCAAATGTTATACATCGCAGCTAATGATATGGTAGGCTATAAACGCATCAACGCGTTTCGCTCGTTCCGCTTCCTCATGACACACGAGAGAACCGACAAAACTCACTACATGAATAGAAAAAAAAATCTTCAGTAAGTTCTCCAATATCTTTTACACATGCACCTATGCCCGATACTTTGTGTATTTTTTTGGGCCATACTTATCTTTCCTTATTTTTTTGGTTATTCTTTTGTTATAACCTATTTTGATAGCTGTGGGCTAATTGGGTAATTGGTCTCATTTTTGCCCTGGTGCCCCACCCAGGGAGCATCCCTTTATGAACGCTCGTCTGTCTAGGCAAGGTGAGAAGGCACATTGTCTCTGGATATTTAGGTAATCATATATTGTTTGACATATATCTGTTGATGTATACAAAATTTAATTTGTTTTTCTATTTATGTAGTGAGTTTTTTTCAGCCCTTCTGAGGAAGCCGACAAGCAAAAACACGTTGATGCACAACAACTTGTTTATATAATAGCCTACAATATCAGCTGCGATATGGAACCTTCGCACTTGTCCATCTGTATGTATGATTTTATTGATGCATGATTCCACATGCATTCTTTACTATTTGTTTACCTGTAAAATATATTGATTTTTACAAATATTGTCCAATGTTGCCTATAAAGTCCGATCTTTTCTCCTTTTTTGAACCCATTTTGTCATTTATACAGATGCGGCACTAGAGTGATCTTTTTGGAATATTGAAATGAGCATATCCTGAGCGCAAAAGAAACCTGTTTAACCACTTAAGGACCGCCTCACGCCGATATATGTCGGCAGAATGCCACGGCTCACCCATGACCTGGTCCTGAGCTCCATGGCCACGGGACCATGGACCCGGCGATCGGGTCACAGAGCTGAAGAACGGGGAGAGGTAAGTGTAAAAAAACCTCTCCCCGTGCTTCCTAGTGAGGCTGTCCCTGATCGTCTCTTCCCTGTCATAGGGAAAGACAATCAGTGATGTCACACGCCAAGCCACGCCCCCCTACAGTAAAAACAAACAAACACATAGGTCACACTTAACCCCTACACTGCCCCTAGTGGTTAACCCCTTCACTTCCAGTGACATTTTTACAGTAATCAATGCATTTTTAATCGCACTGATTACTGTATAAATGACACTGGTCCCAAAAATGTGTCAAAATTGTCCGACGTGTCCGGCATAATGTCACAGTCACATTAAAAATCGCTGATCACCGCCATTACTAATAAAAAAAAATTATTAATAAAAATGCCATAAAACTATGCCCTATTTTGTAAACGCTATAACTTTTGCGCAAACCAATCAATAAAAGCTTATTGCGTTTTACCAAAAATATGTAGAAGAATACGTATCGGCCTAAACTGAGAAAAAAAATGTTTTTTTATATATTTTTTGCGGATATTTATTATAGCAAAAAGTAAAAAATATTGCATTTTTTCAAAATTGTTGCTCTATTTTTGTTTATAGCGCAAAAAATAAAAACCACAGAGGTGATCAAATACCACCAAAAGAAAGCTCTATTTGTGGGAAAAAAAAGGATGTCAATTTTGTTTGGGAGCCACGTCGCACCACCGCGCAATTGTCAGTTAAAGCTACATGGCGCCGAATCGCAAAAAGGGGCCTGGTCCTTTAGCTGCAAATTGGTCCTGGGCTTAAGTGGTTAATGCATCTGGAATTCAATTCGGGTAGCAGGTCTTATTCACAATGGCAACAAGTGCCTTCCACCCTCTGAAAAGTGATGTAAATGGGGGGCACTTTTCAGAGGGCAGTATACAGTGCCTTGCGAAAGTATTCGGCCCCCTTGAACTTTTCAACCTTTTGCCACATTTCAGGCTTCAAACATAAAGATATAAAATTTTTATTTTTTGTGAAGAATCACCAACAAGTGGGACACAATTGTGAAGTGGAACAAAATCTGTTGGATTTTTGAAACTTTTTTAACTAATAAAAAAATGAAAAGTGGGGCGTGCAAAATTATTCGGCCCCCTTGCGTTAATACTTTGTAGAGCCACCTTTTGCTGCGATTACAGCTGCAAGTCTCTTGGGGTATGTCTCTATCAGTTTTGCACATCGAGAGACTGAAATTCTTGCCCATTCTTCCTTGCAAAACAGCTGGAGCTCAGTGAGGTTGGATGGAGAGCGTTTGTGAACAGCAGTTTTCAGCTCTTTCCACAGATTCTCGATTGGATTCAGGTCTGGACTTGGACTTGGCCATTCTAACACCTGGATAGGTTTATTTGTGAACCATTCCTTTGTAGATTTTGCTGTATGTTTGGGATCATTGTCTTGTTGGAAGATAAATCTCCGTCCCAGTTTCAGGTCTTTTGCAGACTCCAACAGGTTTTCATCCAGAATGGTCCTGTATTTGGCTGCATCCATCTTCCCCTCAATTTTAACCATCTTCCCTGTCCCTGCTGAAGAAAAGCAGGCCCAAACCATGATGCTGCCACCACCATGTGTGACAGTGGGGATGGTGTGTTGAGGGTGATGAGCTGTGTTGCTTTTACGCCAAACATATCGTTTTGCGTTGTGGGCAAAAAGTTGGATTTTGGTTTCATCTGACCAGAGCACCTTCTTCCACATGTTTGGTGCGTCTCCCAGGTGGCTTGTGGCAAACTTTAGACGAGACTTTTTATGGATATCTTTGAGAAATGGCTTTCTTCTTGCCCATCTTCCATAAAGGCCAGATTTGTGCAGTGTACGACTGATTGTTGTCCTATGGACAGACTCTCCCACCTCAGCTGTAGTTCTCTGCAGTTCATCCAGAGTGATCATGGGCCTCTTGGCTGCATCTCTGATCAGTCTTCTCCTTGTCTGAGCTGAAAGTTTAGAGGGACGGCCAGGTCTTGGTAGATTTGCAGTGGTCTGATACTCCTTCCATTTCAAAATGATCGCTTGCACAGTGCTCCTTGGGATGTTTAAAGCTTGGGAAATCTTTTTGTATCCAAATCCGGCTTTAAACTTCCCCACAACAGTATTACGGACCTGCCTGGTGTGTTCCTTGGTCTTCATGATGCTCTCTGCGCTTTCAACAGTACCCTGAGACTATCACAGAGCAGGTGCATTTATACAGAGACTTGATTACACACAGGTGGATTCTATTTATCACCATCAGTCATTTAGGACAACATTGGATCATTCAGAGATCCTCGCTGAACTTCTGGAGTGAGTTTGCTGCACTGAAAGTAAAGGGGCTGAATAATTTTGCACGCACCACTTTTCAGTTTTTTATTAGCTAAAAAAGTGTAAAATATCCAATAGATTTCGTTCCACTTCACAATTGTGTCCCACTTGTTGGTGATTCTTCACAAAAAATTAAAATTTTATATCTTTATGTTTTGAAGCCTGAAATGTGGCAAAAGGTTGAAAAGCTCAAGGGGGCCGAATACTTTCGCAAGGCACTGTAGCAGCGGCTGGGATGTGTTCAGGAGGCGATCTTTATGCCTTCTAAATATCTGCTTTTTTTTTTTCAAAGTTGTTATTAACCTCAGACATGACATATGAACAAAGCATATCCCTCTATAGTGTGCATTTGTCTTAATCCCATGCACTAAGTGTAATTTCTGTCTGCTGCTTCTTTCCTCTGCTATTTGCATGAATTACTTTTGACACGTTTTCCTGATACCAAAAGAAAAAATGGTGACAGTGGCGGGACCTCCAGCACACAGCCTGTGATTGACAGCCTCAGATCTGTCTCTGTGAGCTGTGTGAAGGGGGGGGTGGGGTGTCACTTCCCTCCAATCAGCTCTCACTGAGCTCTGCGGTGTGTAACTTCAGCTCTCCGCCCTCTGTTTTCTGTGACCGATCGGACAAGCTTTATTCTGGACTTTGAATGGCTGCAGAGCAAAGAAGACTGCGGATAAACAGGTACAACTTATGTAGGAGGATCTGTTTACTTTCTGTGTATCACCTGAGGCCAGTCACTTCACTGGGTATGTGGAAGGGTTTACAACCACATACATTTTATAATTAAATGCAGCTTTCATCAAGAAACATCAAGCGCAGTCAGAGACTTAGAAGTAGACATGTGCACTGACAAAAAATTCTTTCTTTTTTTGCTTTTTTCGAAAATTCATATTTTCTAATTTTCAAATTTCCAAATTTTTGAATTCCGAATTTCCAAATTTTCGGAATTTGAAAACTCTGAAATTCAGAAAATCGAAAATCTGAAAAAAAGAAAGAAAATCAGTAAAATTCAAAATAATAACCAACTATTAAATTATAGGTATTGGAGTTTCCTTTCAAATTTGGCTGTTTGTGAATAACGAATGCCGCATCTAAACAAATGGAATAGAAGAAATGAATAATAAATAATAATAATAAAAAGGTTTTATTATTATTATTGTTGTTTATTATTATGAGATCGTTACCTTCCATTCGTTTAGATACGGCATTCACTATTTCAGATAAGTAGTTCAAATACATTCACTAACAGACAAATTTGAAAGGAAATTCCAATACCTATAATTTATTATTAGTAAGTTATTATTTCAGATTTTCAGGTTTTAAAATTTTCAGATTTTCATTCTTTTGAATGTTCAGATTTTCATTCTTATTTTTGGATTTTCAAATTTTGTAATTGCCTAATTTTGAATTTTCAAATTTCTTCATTTGGAAAATTTCGAATTTACGAATTTTTTAATTTTCGGAAATTAGAAATTTTGGAAATTTGCTAATTCGAAATTCGTAAATTAACGAATTTGTCAAAATTTGTTGAAAAAAAATAATTCAGAACTAAACTAATTGCACGTGTCTACTTAGAAGGTCCTCAATCATTTTGTACATACTTCTACCATTTTCAGTTCGGTTTATCTCATGCTCCCATCCTATACAAGCAGTAAAACACCAAACAAACAAAAAAAACCCCTAAACGATATTTTTTGTTTTGAGCCATTGAGAAGTGTGTGGAAAATGCAGTTTGCCTGGCTGTGGGTGCTCGAAGGGGAGAATAGGCCCAAACACCAGCATGATACAACAATACTTGAACAAAAATGAGCTGCATGGTCGAGTTGCCAGAGAGAGAAGCCTTTACTCTGCCAATGCCACAAAAAATTGCAGTGAGGCATGTCAGGGTTGTTGGGCATATTGTAACCGGGCGCTTTTATGGCATTGGCACGGTAAAGACTTTTCTGGCAACTCGACCATGCAGATCATTTCTGCTCAAGTATCATATTGTGCTCCTTAAAACAACCACATCGTCTTTTTCTAGAGCAGCCCGTATATTTCTCCTGAGGTTACCTGTGGGGTTTTCTTTGCACTCCAAACAATTCCTCTGGCAAATGTGGCGGCAATCTTTTTTGGTCTACCTGACCTTGTCTTGGTATCAAGAGTTTCCTGAATTTTCCACTTCATGATAAGTGATTGAATAGTACCGACTGGCATATTCAAAGCTTTGGATATCTTATATCCTTTTCCATTACCTTGTTATGCAGGTCTTTGACAGTTCTTTCCTGCTCCCCATGGCTCAGTAGATAGTCTGCTCAGGGCTTTTGTGTGAGAGCTAACAGACTTGAACAGAACAGAAAAGAAGCGCACTCACATAGCCACATCCGTAAATTGAGGGAATGAACAAAAAAAAGGTGTACTATAACAGTAAACCTAGGTCGGACTTTGAAGGCATAGGAAACAATGAAGAGGTATGAAAATAAACACTATTTATTGAAAAATACACAACGTGAATAGAACAGTACAGAAGAATTAAAAATCATGTATATTGATACATGATGTGTAGTGAGCCCTTGTGTATCTACGCGTTTCATCGTTAGGCTTCTTCAGGATACAGTCAAGGTTCTACAGCAAATAAAGGGAACGGACCTCACTGCCTTACAAAGAGATAAGTCTCACTTATAAGTATCCGGAAACTGGTTCAGAGGGTACCATCCCACTGGAAACCGGTTCTACTGCACCACCGTTAGGTGGTGCAGGTCAGGCCAGCCCAATCTGCTAGTGAGAGAAGAGCATAAAAAGCCAGACGGTTCCGGGGACAGGGGCAGAATAATTCACAAAGAGTGGACTTAGTGCCAAAGAGGGGAGCCAAATATGGGCTACAGAACCCACCAATCAATGTGGACACCCACTATCATAAGGTTGTCACCCAGGGGCCCCACATCATTTTCTTAATATAAACATTTTGCTAAACATTGTGGATAATCTCTCAGTCTCATATCTGGACTATTTTCCTGGTGGGTGTCCACATTGATTGGTGGACAATGTGGCCCATATTTGGCTCCCCTCTTTGGCACTGAGTCCACTCTTTGTGCATTATTCTGCCCCTGTAACTGTCTGGCTTTTTATGCTCTTCTCTTACTAGCAGATTGGGCTGGCCTGACCTATCTGTGTATAGATCCTGACGGTGGTGCCGTAGAACCGGTTTCCAGTGGGATGGTACCCTCTGAACCAGTTTCCGGATACTTATAAGTAAGACTTATCTCTTTGTAAGACAGTGAGGTCCGTTCTCTTTATTTGCTATCTGTAGAACCTTGACTGTATCCTGAAGAAGCCTAACGGTGAAACGCGTAGATACACAAGGGCTCACTGCACATTATGTATCAATATACATGATTTTTTTTTTCTGTACTGTTCTATTCATGTTGTGTATTTTGGAATAAATAGTGTTTATTTTCATACCTCTTCGTTGTTTCCTATGCCTTCAAAGTCCACTGTTTACTGTTATAGTAGACCTTTTATTTTTTTTATTCAGCTAACAGATTTATTGACAATTTACATGCAGACATTAATTGCAATTTAAAAAGCCACAGATGTGAGAATTGAACCTTTAATTGCCATTGTCACCTTGTGTGTCTGTACCAAGGCCAAACATTCCAGGGGATGGAAATGCCATTTGTGTGATTTCTGTTATCATTATGATTTAAAAAAAAAAAAAGGAGCCAAACGATTCCGTGATAATAAATGGCTTCATATGATCACTATCCATGCATGATCACTCACATTTTCAATATCCATGCCAAAATTTCATCATTTCTACCAGGAGATGCAAACTTCTGAGCGCAGCTACATGTTCTATACATAAGTCACAGAACGCGTCTTGTAATAAGACTTCACGGGCATTTTCGGTTGTTAATGACTTTAATATTTTGCTTTGCATAGGAACTGATTATTAGCAATAAATACAAGACTGATTCAGGTCTGGCTGATATAAAGTGCTCAGTTGGATGTGGGGGGGGAAATGGCTGACGGATCAGGGAATGCGCGTGAAAAGCTATTGAATAGGGAAGAAATGTTTCAGAGAAGGAAGGAATGCAGCGAGAAAGCGTGTGGGTGGAAGAAAGATGAAAGGGAGGAGATCCTTAGTGCCTCATTTCTTACGAGCATTCTTTATATATTCTCTATGTTATGGCTTTATAGTCTTTTTACATCTATGTCCTGTAACCTGGAAGCCATCTCCATTGACTTGGGCAGAGACAGTACTGATTGCTTGGCACCTGGACTGGGGCCTGGAGAATGAGGGTTCTTACAGACATGTCTTTAGGTGAACCAAACCTAACCTAAAATGTTTCTTAGGTTAACAACAATGCTGAACGTTAGATACCTTGTGGTTCCCGCATAAACATATGCACGCGAATGCACAGGCTCGTCCTCCGGGGATCCTGGCGCCTGATGGCCTTATTGCATGATATGATCACTGGATGGTCTTTCAGCCTCTTCCCTTGTTTTCTGCATTTCTGAAGCCTGCTTGACTCCATTCCTGACTCAACTACATCTGACTCAGGCTGAACATGGTGAACAAGTTATAATTTGGCCTCGCCTACATCATTCAAGAACTTCAACGCGCAGTACCAACTGTGGCATTGGAAGGTCTTCTGTGGATTACCCTTGCCTGTTCTACTGCTCATCCATACCAACCTTGGCCTGGATTTTGACATAGTTTCTGCCTTCTGATTTAGTACTTTGCTGCCAGCACGTTCTCAACCCTTGCCTCAACCCTTTCCTATCTCTGACCTGGACTCATGATTTGGTACCTACTCGCCTGGCTATTACCAAACTCGGCTTGTGATCTGAATCCACACTTCTGCTCATCTGACATCAGTACTTTCAAGCTCAAGTTTACTCGGGCAAACTTCTTATCACCTGTGCCCTTCTGCTGCCCTAGAAGTCCCTGTCTCCACTTCCAGGAGTGCTTGGATGGAAATTGTGCAAGAGCTCACCCTCGTCACCTCGAGTTCCACAGCCTGGGTTAATAACAAAGTGTATGGAGGACCTGTTGGATGCAAGACCTAGGCTGAACATGGAGACCAAGTTATAATTTGGCCTCACCTACATCATTCAAGAACTTCAACGCGCAGTACAGGCTGTGGAATTGGAAGGTCGAATGGCAAGGATTGGATCACAATGTCTGTGTACAAACGGCTGCCCCTGGTCACATCACTACTTTATTCCAGGTCAAACACCCCATGGGGAACTTCTTCTTTCTTCTATGTTTGTTACGGGGTGTGCAGCTAGCTCAGCTTGTCCTTTGGGCGCCCTCTTTCCTTTTTGAAAAAAACAGTCCTCCTTAGCCACACCCCAATGACTTCGCCCTAAATGAGGTTTAGTCATAGAGACATGGATAATCATAGACTAGAGGTCAATGTTAGCATCAGGAGGGGCAGGGCTTAAAGCAACCCTGTGCAAGGCAAAGCAACAGATTTACTTAAAGCTTAACTCCAGGAAAATGAAAGAATCCACCCTTGCAGTGGGGTGCTTTCGCTGGTTATAGCTAGAGAAATTCCAAACTGTGGCCCTTTGCTTGCCTTTATCCAGCCCTACTGACATCAACAAAGGAGGTATAATTCATTCCACTGACCCTAACTTTGGGGCCCTACTCCTCCCACTGATACCAATGAAAGGTCATTATTCCTCCCACTGACACCAACAATGGGGCCCTACTCATCCCACTGATACCAATGATGGGACATTATTCCTCCCACTGACACCAACAATGGGGCCCTACTCCTCCCACTGATACCAATAATGGGGCATTTTTCCTCTAACTTATATCAATTATAGGGTATCTATTCCTCCAACTGATACTAATGGTGGGGTATTATTCCCCTAACTGATACCAATGATGGGGCACTATTCCTCCCACTGATTCCAAGATTGCGGCACTATTCCTCCAACTAATACCAATGATGGGGCACTGTTCTTCCCACTAACACCAATGATGGGGCCCTACTCCCTCCACTGACACCAACAATGAAGCACTATATTTCCTACTTATACCAACAATGTGACACTATTCCTCCCAATGACACCAATGATGGGGCATTATTCCACCTGTCAAAGATGTTGCATTGTTTACGCTCACTGGCCACAGTCTGGCCCCCCTAAAGTCTGAAGGACAGTAAACTTGCCCTTTGTTTAGAAAGTTTGGAGACCCCTGATCTAAGGGATTTCCCAAGAGGCTCTATCACTCATCTGATTCCTCCCTCTGGTCAGGTCCAGTGCTCTCCTCCTCTACCCAAAGTGCCAGTCTGTGGGCAGAGCTTCAGAATCACTGCATACAATACAGGGACATTAATCCTGTATGGTACAATTAAGAGGCTGCAGTGTGACCAGAGCCAGCTGCGGGGGACACTTGGAGCAAGGAGTAAGATAATTATTACTCTTTAATCGTCTTTCATGAGACCAAATGAGCAATTGACCCTGGAAGTGTAGGGGGCTCCACTGCAAAGGTGGATTTTTTAAGTTTCCTTTAGTTGGGCTTTACCGTCTCTCCTGCCTAGCAGTCAATATTCACCTTCCCTTCCCTTCCCTCACCTCCTTTCAGCTTCTGGAGCAAAGAGAGGAAACCCTGGGTACGCTCCAAATTGTTCCTGGTGACCGAATGAAATTATGGTGAAGACCAACTATATGCTGCTGGGGATGGAGCAAAATAAGTGAACCTGTCTCTTTGCCCGACATGGACAGAGCAAAGTTGGCAGGAGCATGTAACGCTCAAGTTCCATGCCTCATTTCAGCAATCTGGTTTAGGCGGTGATGCATTCTCCCTGGTCTGTCTGTCTGTCCACCTGATGTGGCCAGGTCTCTGGGTGGAGACATGTGCATGACGAAAAAATTTTTTTTTCGATTCGGTAATCTAGTTATTTCATTTGGTTAAATTCGGTTGATTCGTTCAATTCATATTCGGCATTCGTTTTATGTCTGTTTCAAATTTTCTAAATTTACAGATTTTTATCGATTCGAAACGTTCAAATCGATACATTTTAAAATGGTCCAATAGAAAACTTTCGATTTTTTTTTTTTTTTTCGGTTCCAATGTGGCCAAACAAAAGAAAAATCCTCCTCAAACGATTACAATGACTTTTTAAAGTGGTTGTAAACCCTTACAACACACTTTGACCTACAGGTAAGCCTAGATTAAGGCTTACCTGTAGGTCCAAGAAATATCTCCTAAACCTACACGGTTTAGGAGATATTTGCCGAAAGACAGGCACAGCGGTCTACGGCGCATGCGCCGTAGACAGCGGCACGCAGGCGCACTGAGCGCGCCACAGTCAACGGCGATATGCCGTAAGTGGCGGCTCCTGTGCGCATGCGCGGGAGTGACGTCATCGCGGCTTCGCCAAATGACAGCGGTGGAGCAGCGAGACCCACCGAGAAGATGGATGCGCCGGACTACAGGGGACAGCGGTGACTAAGCTGGCTCCTGTGTCAGGTAAGTGACACATAATGGACTACTATGCGATGTGATGCGATGCATAGTAGTCCATTATGCTTTACCTTTGCAGGGAATCAAAGAGGAAGTAACACCCATCAGGGTTTACTTCCTCTTTAAATCACCTTTGGCTTAACAAAAAACTGCATTATTTTGAAATAGTGCTCTAATAACACACACAGTCTTTGATTTCATAAATATTTGTACAGTTAAGCCGCGCACACACGATCGAAATTTCCCGACGGAAAATGTTCGACGGGAGATATTAAATGTTTCCTCTTTGTTTTAGATACACTTTCAGTTTTGGGTAGAGCGTTAAAATGTTTACCCTTCCAACATTTTTTTTTTTTTTTATTTTGGATAGAGGAGAAGAATTGGAATAGGATTGGAATTGGATTTCCCGACGGAAAATGTTCGATGGGAGCTTTTTGTCAGAAATTCCGACCATGTGTAGGCTCCTTCGGACATTTTCCATAGTAATTTCCGTCACACACAATTTGAGATCTGGATCTCAAATTTTCCAACAACAAAATCCGTTGTCGGAAATTCCGATAGTGTGTACACAATTCCAACGCACAAAAGTTCACGCGTGCTTGATATCAAGCAGAAGAGACGCACTGGCTATTGAACTTAATTTTTCTCGGCTCGTCAAACATCTTGTACGAAACCGCGTTCTCACGTTCGGAAAGTTTGGGCCAACATTTGTGTGACCGTGTGTATGCAAGACAAGTTTGAGCCAACATCCGTCGGAAATAAATCCACGGTTTTGTTGTCGGAATGTCTGATCGTGTGTACGCGGCATTAGAGTTCGACTGGAGTTCGATGTAAAATTTTATTTGAATTTCAGTCTGAATTTCCACAAATTCAGACGAATTTCGTTTAGGTAAAATTTGTCTATATTGTAATTCGGGTATTCGGATATATCCGAATAACGAAAAAAATTGTCCGAATATTAATTCGGATCTAAACGAACCGCACATGTCTAGTGGAGACCAAGCCTGATTTAAGCCAGTCAAGCCTGCAGTCTCATGCTTGTGACAGCATTTGTTGTAACACATGCTCCAAGTTCCCTGTTTGTCTTCCCTGCTCTGCTGTTTGGATTCCCCTGTTTATGACCTTGGATTGGAACTTGGACTACTCTCTGAACTCTGCCTGACTTTTTGACTATGGATTTCACCCTGACTATTCTGAACCTTGCCTGTCTTGTACCTGGACTGTCACTGAACCTCTCTGTCAACTGCAAGTACCTGTTGGCTGTGCTCTGTTCCCAGTGTGATGGCCAGGCACTATAACATTGTGTATAAGTCCTCGGGTCAACTGAGTACCAGTAGGCCTGTTTGCCTTATGGGAAAGGGGGCTGCTATGGGTGAAGAACGCAGAAGCTAGTGTCTGACCACCTGCGGTAGGGGTAAGCATGACAAAAGTTTCCTTTAATCTCAACGTGTGCAGAAGTCGAGGCTTCATGTACAGCTTGGGGGCTAAGGTCCCGGGGGGGGGGGGGGGGGGGGCTCTACAGGAATCAATGTGAAGACTATTATAGATGGTTGCAACCACACACAGTGCATCCACTTCAGAACTGTCGTCACCTTAAAAACCTTTAAGGCCTAGTTAGGTTCTCTTTAAACTTCTGCATTATCAAATGCCATTCATGCACCATACAGTCTGCATTTACCTGCATATGGTAAACATGCTGCAATTCACACGCACAGTGCAGGACAGCACAGTGCATTCCGCCATGCACAGTCTACATGGACCAGGGCTCCTGTGCATGCCCAGAAGGTGCATACCGTAAAGGTGAAGGCTGTTTTTTTGTAAGTGCTTACATAGTCTATGGCAGCCATTCTCAACCAGGGTTCCTTCAGAGGTGGCTAGGGGTTCCTTGAGCTGTGGCTGATTTACCTCTTGTGTGATGGTGCCTACATAGATCTGAGAAAATGCCACGTGAAGGAGCCAGTGGTATGACACCAATGATCTTTATAACTCTCGGTAAGGGGGCCATTCTTACCACCACTGTAAAAAAGGGCATTCTTCTCACTGAACACCAAAGTAAGGGGCATTGTTCCCACTGACCCCCAATGGGTTTTATCAGGGGTTCCCCCGAGACATGAAAATGATTTTAAGGGTTCCCCTGGGGTAAAAAGGTTGAGAAAGACTGGTCTATGGTGTCATGTTGCATGGGAATTAAAGTGTACCTGTAAAGACACATCTATTTCAAGAGCCCTTAGGAGGGCCCTTTAAAAAAAAGAATTGTAGAATGAGTGTAGCTTTAGGCTGGCCATACACATGGAGAGTTTTTTTTTATATATATTTTAATTTTCAGAGTGTTTGTTCACATTTTTGATGGTTACTGGCTGGGACAAGGGGTGGGCATGAAGGACAGCTGCCCAGTGCTCACTGGTAAGGAGTGCGCCTCTTCACCACATGCAATCACTAGATCAGTGGCTAGCAAACCAGCAGGGCGCAGATCCATGTTTACTCTGACAGTTACTGATGCTACACATGCTTCAACCCCATCTGCCCACAGCTGACATAGAAAGCACACCAGGCATATGCAAGTACCTTCTATTTGCTAGAAAGCAAGCAATTGGCCAAAGGTGAAGCGAACTCTCCAGGGCAACCATGGACAGCCGGTGCAAAGGGGGCTGAGAATGGGCACAGGGTGGTACACCCCTTCTACTGCATGTATTAGCAGCACTGTAAGGGGCGCAGTTCCACATCCTTGCTCTGGGTACTAAACAAACCTGTCCAGGTAATGGTTACTGGGTTCAAATTGAAGATCATTTTTGACTGTTGTGACAAGAAAATTCAAAGGAGAAGGATGAAATTAACTAAATTGTATCTGTGAATGTGTTGTTTTTTTTATGTAGATACCGTAATGTCTGTATTCTAAGTACAAATATAGTGCCAATAGTGACACCAATCAGTGCCCACCATTGGCAGCAATCAGTGCCCACCACTGCCCACAAGTGCCACCAATCAGTGCCCGCGAGCGATGACAGTCAGTGCTGGCTATCAGTGCAGCCTAAAAGTGCTGCCCATTACTGCTGTCGATCAATGGCCATCAGTGTCGTCCATCAGTGCCACCCATCAATGCCCATCAGTACCGCCTATCCGTGCTGCCTATCAGTGCCACCTAACAGTGCCCATAAGTGCCGTCAATCAATGCTCATCAGTGCCACATATCAGTGCCACCTATCAGTGCAAATAAGAGCGGCATATTAGTCCCTCCTCTTAAGTGCCACCTAATCAGTGCCCACCAGTTCAGCCTATCAGTGCCCATCAGTGCCGCCCCATCAGCGCACATCAGTGAAGGAGAAAAATTACTTAGTTACAAAATTGACCAAAACTATGTAAAAAAAAAATTTTTTTTCAACATTTTTTTTTTTTAGTAAATAATAAAAAACCCAGCAGTGATTAAATACCACCAAAAGAAAGCTCTATTTGTGTGAAGAAAATGATAAAAAATGTGTTTGGGTACAGTGTAGCAATTGTCATTCAAAGTGCGAAAGCGCTAAAAGCTGAAAAATGGCCTGGGCAGGAAGGGCGTATAAGTGCCCCGGTATTGAACTGGTTAATATATCTGCGGTTTTATTCAAAGAGCGGGTCCGGATGGAATTGTAATGATTTTCAAGCTACATTAGTTGACTTAAAGTGATACTAAACACACACAAATGAACTTACATTGACCCTTCTCTTTATGTATGGTGGATGATGTCACTAATTATTTTAATTTAAAAAAAAAAATCCAAGTACCTTTTTTCCTAATGGATATCCAGCTGTCACATGACCCGGCTCTCTCCCAGCCTGTCTGCAGGGAAACGTGAGCAGGAGGAGCTTCTAGTCCTCTGCTGCCGGTCACATGTTAACAAAAATAAAAAATAAAAAACAGCCTTTGGACTACAGTGTAAAAATAAATAAATAATATCAATAAACTGTTTTAAATTTTCATACAAATATATATTAGAAATTCAATCTTTATTATTTTTCAGTGTGGGCAGATTTCTGCCATTTACGGGCTGTGTCACACCCCCTCCAGCCCTGTGTCTTAGAATAATAGGGAGGTGAAGCCTCCGTCAATCAAGTTTGTAATATCGCTACCCCCCCCCCCATTGTGTTTAGCTGGTTAGTGGGCATGGAGGAGGAGGGAGGAAGTGAGAAGGTCATTTACCCCTCTTTATACGCCCACGTGTGACTCTATAGTCACATGGGCTGCTCAGATGCATACCTCCCAACTTGCTGATATGGGAATGAGGGATGCCTATTATCAAAAGGTATGTGGGCATAGGACACGCCCCCCTGCCAGCCCTTTTTACTACTATTATTCCTTTATACAGTGGAACCTTGGATTACGAGCATAATCCATTCCAGGAGAATGCTTGTAATCCAAAGCACTCGCATATCAAAGCAAATTTCCCTATAGAAGTCAATGAAAATGAAGATAATTCGTTCCGCATTTACTTCTATTACATGCAATACCGCATGTGGCCAGAGGTGGAGGGGGGCACCAGAGAGCCTCGGAAATACTCAGGGACAGCTGGGAAAGCCTCGGAAACACTTGGGAACAGAGTATTTCCGAGTCATTACGAGTATTTCCGAACGGCTCCGAACTTTTCCTAGTGCCCCCCGGCGCCCCCTGCACCTCTGGCCAAACGCGGTACTGCACCGCCCATTCGCTTGAATTCTGCTCGTTTTGTGCGACAACACTCGCAAACGGAGTCAGAATTAAAATAAATAAATAAATTTGCTCGTCTTTCAAAACGCTCATTAACCGCGTTACTCGTAAACCGAGGTTCCACTGTACTGGCTTTTTAGAATTTGCAAATGCAGCAAATTTATAAATTGGATGAAAGATTTAGCACAGAAACACTTTACGAAAGATAAATAGTGCATTTTATATACAACTATATATAGACCAAAATAAGGGACAAATGAAGATGGACTTTTTTTTTTTTTTCAAAAATGAGGGACAGTCCCTCAAAATCAGGGACAGTTGGGAGCCATGCAGAAGTGATAGGGAGGAAAGTGCTCGGCATAGAAAGTCACTGAAAACTGAGCATGTGCAGAGTTGCCTCCACAGCTGCAAATTCCCTAGCTGGGTTGGGGACATGGACAGAAGGGGGAGATAGAAAGCAGCAGGATCAACCAGGTTTTTTTTAGCAGAATACAGAAAAGGAATCCCATAGTGAGTGAGTGTGTATGAACAGCATGGAATACACCATTTATTGATCGTTTTTTAATGATGTGGGTTTAATGACACTATAAAGTGATATGCTCTGACAATTTTTCAGAATTTCCCGTAGGAATGATCAAACTAAATTCTATCGGTGTATGGCCAGCGTAAAGAAGTGACCTGTCAACTCTGCAACTCTCAAGTCTGCTATTGTCAGCTTCTATTTTTCATTTCTGATAGCTCTTCACGCCGGCCAATCGGTGTGTGGGCCTTCACGTCGAGTGGCCTCATTCATGTGGCCCTGTGTAAACCACTTACCATGCTCCCTGCGTACCCCCCCCCCCCCCGGCATGTTTGCTAGCGGTTACCGGAGAGCTCCCGGTGCCTACTAGCAATCGGGAGCTTTACCGATCATGTGACTGCCGTGACCATAGGTGTGTGCAGACTATTGCATTAGGGCGTGCACCCCAAAGCTCAAACACACACATGCATACCTCCCAACATTTTGAGATGGGAATGAGGGACATCTACTTGCAAACGTATGTAGGCATAAGACACGCCCCCTGACACACCCCCTTGAAGGAGAATTAACCCGAAAAAAGGTTAAATAAATCCACAAGGATTTTTCTTTTTTTTTTTGCCACTCCTATTCCTTTATATTGGCTTTTAAATTTTACAAATGCAGCGATTTAGAATTTGGATGAAAGGTTTAGCGCTGGGAAATACCTTTTGAAAGATAAAAAGTGCATTTTGTATACAACTATATGGATCAGACCAAAATGAGGGACAAATGAGGGAGGGAAAAAGGGACAGAGGGACATTGCTCCAAATCAGGGACAGTCCCTCTAAATCAGGGACAGTTGGGAGCTATGCACATGCCTTACTCTGCAGCCTCAGCTGCACTGGACAGTGAACGAATGGGAAGAGCACTGTGCTTGAGCGGCTTCCTGTTCATTCACAAACAGAAGCATAATAAACACAGTTTACTATGCTTCGGTTATGAATGAACCCAGTGAGTGGGTGTGTTCACTGTGTTCATTTAGAAAAAGAACTGGCCGGTAAATTACATATTGGCCAGCCCCTTCCCCTACTCTCCATCCTGAAAACATCCCCCACAGCAGTCAAGGGGAGAGGAGAGGAGGGAAACCAGCAACATTGTGGGGGGTGGGGGGGAGTGGCATCACGGGTGGAAGCCTGGGCAGTAGGGGGAGTTGGAACCACACAGATTTATTAGGGTGTGCCCAGGCACAACTGGCACAACTATGGCTGTGACAGCCAGTCACATGACCCAAATGCCCGCCTCCACCTCTCAGCTTTTAAGACCCTTAAAGGGCTGGGAGGTGGGCAGTGGGAAGGGGTTAAAGTCCCTTGAAGGCAGACAGCCAGTCACATGACCCAAATGCCCGCCTCTCGGCTTTTAGAACCCTTAAAGGGCTGGGAGGTGGTCAACGGGAAGAGCTTAAAGTCCCTTGATGGCAGACAGCCAATCACATGACCCAAATGCCCGCCTCCGCCTTCTTGGCTTTTAGAACCCTTAAAGGACTGGGAGGTGGTCAACGGGAAGAGCTTAAAGTCCCTTGATGGCAGACAGCCAATCACATGACCCAAATGCCCGCCTCCGCCTTCTTGGCTTTTAGAACCCTTAAAGGACTGGGAGGTGGTCAACGGGAAGAGCTTAAAGTCCCTTGAAGGCAGACAGCCAGTCACATGACCCAAAAGTCCGCCTCTGCCTTTCGGATTTTATAACCCTTAAAGGACTGGGAGGTGGTCAACGGGAAGAGCTTAAAGTCCCTTGAAGGCAGACAGCCAGTCACATGACCCAAATGCCCGCCTCTGCCTTCTCGGCTTTTAGAACCCTTAAAGGGCTGGGAGGTGGTCAACGGGAAGAGCTTAAAGTCCCTTGAAGGCAGACAGCCAGTCACATGACCCAAATGCCCGCCTCTGCCTTCTCGGCTTTTAGAACCCTTAAAGTGCTGGGAGGTGGTCAGCGGGAAAGGGGTTAAAGTCCCCTTGAAGGCAGTTGAAGCAGAATATGAAGCTGGTCACACAGATTATCTAATCATTCCAACAAAAAGACCCTTGTGTGATCCTTACGTCACCTGGCATCCCCATGGAGCATTAACACTTGGTGTTGTGTATGTGGAAATAAATAGTGAATTTGTAAAAAAAAAAGAAATATGGCGACATCAGATGCCCTACAGCAGTGAATGTCCTCTGTTCACGTCACACATGGTAAGATAAAGTGAACTCTTCCTGTGTATAACCAGCCTAAATCCTGGAGGAGGTCTTTTACAAACCCATCTCTCCCTCCCCCCACCAAGATTTTATCATGTAAGGCTCAGAACTAAAAATGTATCATGACCCATTGGAAACCAGCTGGGCCTAATAGTGTTGGCCTTGGCTAAGCCCTGGGTTTTCAAAGTACTTGAGGAGTTAGTTGCATTTTACTTGAAAGTGCGACCCTTCTTGGATACATGATGGTTTGAGTAATTAGTGCAGATCAATACACATTGCCAGGTGCCTATGACGGGCACTAGGGCCAGTTAGTCTATAACCCCCACAAGATCAGGTACGTGGGGAAGTCTTCTCTTCCAGTGACAACCTATGGCCACCATGGGGGGGGGATGCCGAGGACAGCTAGCTTTCTTTAGGATTATTCTTTAGGTTTCTGAGCTCCAGCTCCAACTGTCGGACGTGGAGGTCCCTCTGAGCCAGATGCTCCTTCAGACGTCGGATCTCATCCTGCTGCCGGTAGAACATGCGCAGAAGCTACAGGGGAACAGGTAAGTGAGCAGGTGAAGGGTACAGTATAAGCATACAGCAGAATAGACACATGCAGAGTAGAGATTGTGAGTAGTATAGAGGTCACATGATTCTTTATGTACAAACAAGATTAATTTGTAGTGCGTTTGTGCTCAGTCGTGGGTGTCCTTGGCCTGCAGAGCAGAATGGGCCTTGGTACCAAAAGCAGAAGTATATAGTAGCCCCCACAGATATAGGTATGTACATTATGGGACTTTATGGTTACTTAAAAAAATCTCAGTCCAGTCATTCTCAACCAGGGTTCCATAGAACCCTAGGAGTCCTCCAGAGGTTTTTAGGGGTTCCCTGAGCTGTGGCTGATTGACTTTCTGTTTGATGGTGCCAGCATAGTCCTGTGCCCAATGCCAATTGGTAGAGCCAGCAACCTGACACTAATGATCCTATTTGTTGTCTGTAAAGGTGGCATTCTGACCACCACTGTAGGGGGGGACGTTCTTCCTACCGACCACCAATATAAGAGGAGTTTTTCCAATTGACTGCTGATGAATTGGTTTTAGTTCCCCGAGACCTGAAAATTATTTGTGGGGTTCCTCTGAGGTAAAAAGTTTGTTGGCAGGTGCAGTCTGTATTTTTCACTGCAGGTGGCGCTTGTCTGCAGCGACAGTATAGTTGTGGGAGGAAGTCAGGGGGAACTTGGTCCCTCTATGATTTCCTTGGTCACAAGGGAGGCGCTATCCGATTGGACGAGGACGCCCCATGTGACTCTGGTTTGCCATCTTGGGTCAGACAGACTCAGGTTCCTGGGCTTGGTGCACTTTATGCAAGGGGCTAGCATTGGGAAAGGTCCCCCCCTCATCAGGGACAGTGCTTAGAGAAAGGTTCCTGAGGAATAGGGACAGTGCAGAGACTGCATCTACCTTTTCTAGGAAACCTTCCCCTTTTTGGTGTGGACCAACCAGGCCGCATTTCTATCCTCATGTCAGACGCTGTCAGCATCCTCCATTCTTCAAACTGCTGTTCCACTGCTCGCAGAGTTTTAAGTGGCCTAGCTGGGTGTGCTTTCCAGCTGGGCTTGTGTGTTTTGCTGAACTTTTTTCTTGTCCCAGCACTGCCAGCATTTACTATATTCGGGTGGAGCTTTGGGTGTACTGGGACTAAGCCATAGACCCAATGACCCATGGGCCATATTGGCATAGAGGTAGAGCTCATCGCTCCTTGATTAAAAATGTTGGTGTCCTCTAACATTAGTGGGCATTGAAGTGGCCAATTATATTGGTGGTTAGTGGAAAATTGCCCCCTTGCCTTGATGGTCAGTGTATGTGGGGGGTTCACTTTGCTCATCGCTCAAGGAAGCCCTAGCTTTAGCTCTTCCTAACAGTGCTAATGCTTGGGCAACCCCTAGTCTCCTTCACCTTCCTATTGTTCAGTGAGGAAGCCCATCATAGTAATGGAGCAATAGGAATGGCATTTAGTGGCAAGATTATGAGACTACCCAGAAGTGTCTGTACCTTGTGACAATGGGCCAGCCCAGCATTTGGGTGTTTATTTATTAAAAGATTCATTGCCTGTAGGAGGCTCTCGTTTAAATAATTTCGACCCAGTCTGGCTACTTTGGACTTTTGCCGATAAGAACCATGTGTAAATTGTGTGATGTTAGGTATATAGGTCGATCTGATATCTATACTCACCTCATTCTCAGTGCGAGGCGGCACGTTCTCTAGTAAATCGATGCTGTTTACTACCATACTCTTCTTGTCTCTCACTGGGGCTTTAAATGTGGCATTTGACTCCTTGCGGTACCCCTCCTTCAGGCTCGTCAGAACCGGGTCTAATGAAGGAAGTTTGGTGATTCATTACTGATTGATACAAAGACATTGTTGTTGAGAAAAGACAATCATCCATCGTCAAACAGCTGGCTGCAGGGTGGCACTCGGTGACTGGCATTTTTTCGTCTTGTGGACAAGGGAGGCAGTGAGAAGAGACATTGATAAATAACCTTGTCTTTCTTTCAATGTCCTGCACTCTGATTATGATAGAGATGTAGGGCCAACAAAAGATATATTTCAGCAAAAACTGAATGTTAAAGCCCTACCCTGGGCAAAATTATTATTATTTTTTTTCTGACCCATCTTTCCCTAAGTTTATCCTACAGGTGGACATTAAAGCAGACCTCTCTTACCCATCTGATACATCCCACTCTAACCCATCTGGACCTCTCTAACTTATTCGAGTCATCCCTTTCTAACCCATCCGATCCATTCTTCTCAAAACCATCCAGACCTCTCTAACCCATCCTTTCCTGCTTTTTCCAAAGTTGGGTTTCAAAGTGGACCTCTCTAATCCATCTAATCCATCCCTCTAACCCATCCGAACCTTTCTAACCCATCTGATCCATCCCTCTCTAACTCATCTGGACCTCTCCAATCTGTGCCTCTTTAACCCTTCTGATCCATCCCACTCTAAACTCTTTGGACATCTCTGACCCATCTGATCCATCCCACTAACCTATCCGGACCTCTCTAACCCATCAAATCCTCTCTAACCAATCTGATCCATCCCTCTCTATCTCATCTGGACCTCACTAAACTCTGCAATCTGTCCCTTTTTAATCCATCTGATATTTCCCACTGTAACCCATTAAGACCTCTCTAACCCATCCCATCCATCCCTCTCTAACCCATCCAGACCTCTCTAACCCATCCTTCCCTAATTTTATCCCAGAGTTGGGCTTTAATGCCGACCCCTCTAACCCATCTGATCCTTCCCTCTCTAACCTATCTGGTCCTTGCTAACCCACCCGATCCATCCCTCTCTAACCCAACTGGATCTCTCTAAACCATCCAATCTATCCCTCTTTAAATTATCCATCCCTCTCTAACTCATCCTTCCCTACTTTTATCCTAGAGTTGGGCTTTAAAGTAGACCTATATAACCCATCCGACCCATTCCTCTCCAACCCATCCTTCCCTACTTTTATCCTAGAGTCGGGCTTCAAAGCGGACTTCTCTAACCCATCCAATCCATCCCACTCTAACCCATCTGAACCTCTCTAACCCACATGATCCTTCCCTATCTAACCTATTTGGACCTCTCTAACACATCCGATCCATCCCTCTCTAACCCATCCAGACCTCTCTAATCTATCCTTCCCTACGTTTATCCTAGACTTGGGCTTCAAAGCAGACCTCTCTAATCCATCTGATCCATCCCTCTCTAACATATCCGGACCTCTCTAATCCATCTGATCCATCCCTCTCTAACGTATCCGGACCTCTCTAATCCATCTGATCCATCCCTCTCTAACATATCCGGACCTCTCTAATCCATCTGATCCATCCCTCTCTAACATATCCGGACCTCTCTAATCCATCTGATCCATCCCTCTCTAACATATCCGGACCTCTCTAATCCATCTGATCCATCCCTCTCTAACATATCCGGACCTCTCTAATCCATCTGATCCATCCCTCTCTAACGTATCCGTACCTCTCTAATCCATCTGATCCATCCCTCTATAACATATCCGGACCTCTCTAATCCATCTGATCCATCCCTCTCTAACGTATCCGTACCTCTCTAATCCATCTGATCCATCCCTCTCTAACGTATCCGGACCTCTCTAATCCATCTGATCCATCCCTCTCTAACGTATCCGGACCTCTCTAATCCATCCCCAACCTATGCAGATCTCTCTAACCCATCTTATCCATCCCTCTCCAACCCATCAATCCCTCTCTAACCTAACTGGATCTCTCTAAACCATCCAATCTATCCTTCTCTAACCCACCCGATCCATCCCTCTCTAACCCATCCATCCCTCTCTAACCCATCCTTCCCTACTTTTATCCTAGATTTGGGATTCAAAGTGGGCTTCTCTAACCCATCCAATCCATCCCATTCTAACCCATCTGAACCTCTCTAACCCACATGATCCTTCCCTATCTAACCTATTTGGATCTCTCTAACACATCCGATCCATCCCTCTGGAGCGGAGCGGGGAACGAGGGGGGGGGGGGGGTTTGTTTCCCCCGCTTTCGCTGGAACCCGGGAAAGGTAAGTGTCCGATTATTAAAAGTGAGCAACTGCAGTATTTGTAGCTGCTGACTTTTAATTTTTTTTTTTTTTTTTAGGGGGCACCCCACTTTAATCACTTCAGCCCCGGAAGGATTTATCCCCCTTCTTGACCAGAGCACTTTTTGCGATACGGCACTGCGTCGCTTTAACGGACAATTGCGCACAAATGTTAGAATGGCCGCCCCAAAATCACAGTCCCGCTATAAAAGTCGCTGATCGCCGACATTACTATTAAAATAAATAAAAAATCTCCCAAAATAATTTTTTGCGCAAACCAATCAATAAACACTTATTGTGATATTTTTTTTTTTACCAAAAAATATGTATCAGAATACATACTGGCCTAAATTGATGAAGAAATCAGGAGGAGCGTTCACGGGTGGCCGGCCACAAATTGAGTTTTTGGACACTATGAAGAGCAATCCACACTACTACCCGCTGAAAGCGACCGTGAAGGGGGGGGTATATAATTCCTGCCGTGGCCATGGAGCAGCCTATGTATGTCCTTGGCCACTCCCTCTGCAGCTAAAGGGGGAGCGGTTGGGTGGAGGGGGGTAAAACAGCAGCTCAAATACAAAATTAACCCCCCTCTCCTCCCCGACCGCTAGTGTGAACGAGCCCTTTTACTTGTCCTCTATGAATCCACATCTCTTACCTTTGTTGATGCCGCTTAGCCACTCTTTAGCGCCCATGGCTGGCTCGGTACCCGGGGTCATCGGGTAAATATCCTCCTGGTAGGTTTCTGACTGCAACATAGAAAACTTGTGTTATCCTTCGAAGTCCTCCTCCCATCTCCAGAACGGTGCAGAGCCACGTGCCGTACGGGTAGGTGCCCGCCGAGGGACTCACCTTTCGTGGAACTATCATTGATATTGGCTCTATGAGATTCTTTAGGGTGATGAGCTTGTAAAAGCGAAATATCTCACATGCCGAGACATCCAAGCCGTGCTTTGGCATCACTCCTATAGAAAACAGAAGGAGACAAGAGAAAATCAGAGGGGCGTGAGAAGGTATGGAATGGTGTTCTGTCACACATACAGTGGAACCTCGGATTACGAGCATAATGCGCTCCGGGAGAATGCTTGTAATCTAAAGCACTCGCATATCAAAGCGAGTTTCCCCCATAGAAGTCAATGGAAATCAAGATAATTTGTTCCGCATTGACTTCTATTGCATGCAATACCGCATGTGGCCAGAGGTGGGGGGGTGTGCCAGAGAGCCTCGGAAATACTTGGGGACAGCTTGGCTGAACTCGGAAAGCCTCGGGAACAGACTGATTCCGAGTATATCCAAATGGCTCCGAACCGCTCTGAGTGTCACTGGCGCCCCCGCACCTCTGGCCAAATGCAATAATGCCCCCCCAATTAGCTTGAATTCTCCTCTTTTTATGAGACAACACTCGCAAACCGAGTCAGAATTAAAAAAATTTAAAAAATTGCCCGTCTTTCAAAATGCTCATTAATCGCATTACTCGTAAACCAAGGTTCCACGGTATTTCTATTTTTTTTTCTGTGCTGTATTGAACTGTATCAGGTTGGTATTGTTTCTGTAGTATGCTGATGACATCTAGTGGTAGTTTTGGGTCACTGCGACTTGTTTACTTGTGTGATTTTGTATCTCCCTCTGTCCCCACCTCCTGTTTTAGGCTGGGTTCACACTGTTGCGGTGTACGAGATCCAGGGGCGGACTGACCATTCGGCCACCCGGGCACTGCCCGAGGGCCCCATCAGGGTTGCCAGCCTCATTAAAACCAGGGACAGTATGTAAAAATCCAGAGATTATAGCTGCCCCACCTCTCCAGTACCTTCTCAGCCAATAGAAACATGTCTGTGTATACTGTATGATTGTATACTGTGTGTGTGTATACTGTGTGGCCCCATAATCTCTGATTGCCTGGGGGACCCATGAGTTGTCAGTCCGCCCCTAACGAGATCGGATGTGATTCGCACCGCACTGCAGTGCAAATCACATGCGATCTCTGTGCGATGCGATTTCAGCCATAGAAACATGTCTGTGTATACTGTATGATTGTATACTGTGTGTGTGTATACTGTGTGGCCCCATAATCTCTGATTGCCTGGGGGACCCATGAGTTGTCAGTCCGCCCCTAACGAGATCGGATGTGATTCGCACTGCAGTGCAAATCACATGCGATCTCTGTGCGATGCGATTTCAGCCATACAGATAGTATGGCTGAATTCGCATCGGACGCGGCCCAAACTCGTACAGGACCCTTTTTTTGGTCCGCAGCAGAATCGGATCGCATTGGGTGTTCACACCATGCGATCCGATTCCTGTCCGAGTTTGCAGATCGCACTGTGATATGCGAACTGATTTGGAGGTGTCATTAACTTTTCACTGACACTCCCAGCAGTTCTCATAGGGCAGTGTGAACTGCCGCCGGGGAGGCATGCGATGCGGGAACCCGCAGTAGATTCGCAGCGTTCCCGCATCGCAGCAGTGTGAACCCAGCCTCAGACCTCTTTCACACTGCAGCGCCGGCCTTTATCGCTAAATGGCCGCTCGTTTTTTTTTTTTTTTTTTTGCAGTGGGGTTTTCGGCCAAAGAAGGGGTTAAAAACGCCCGTGTTGCGGCACTTCCGAAGCGATTTTTCAGGCGCTTTGGAGGCGCTGCCCATTCATTTCAATGGGCGGGGTGTTTTGGGAGCGCTGTATACAGCGACAATTACAGCGGCTGCAGATTGAGAAGGAAACGTCATTTTTAATAACATTCAATTACAATGTGACTTGTGTAGCGATTTGTATTTGTCGTTTTTATTTTTATTTACTATTTATTCTCTCGAAAGCGGAGTTACCGGCCTCACGCCCGCTGGACGTTATAATAACGCTATAAAAACGCCAGTAGCTGTGCGGTGAGTTTTTCAACGTTTTTTTTTGCATCTTTTAGCAATTTTCAGAGTTAGTGGTTTTTGTAACTTTTTTTTTTTTTTTCAATGGATCAAAAAATGCTGGTGAGCTGCGTTTCTGAGCGTTTATCAGGCGTTTTTACAGCACTAGCTTCTCCAAATTTTTGCAAAAGTGTTTTTTTAAAGTCTTTTAGCATTTTTCAGCCTTAGCGTTTTTTAGCATTTTTTTTTTTTCAATGTATCAAAAACGTAAAAAAAATGCTGGTAAGCCGCGTTTCTGAGCGTTTATCAAGCGTTTTTACCCATTTGACGTTAGAGTGTATTTACAGCACTAGTTTTTCTAAGTTTTTGCAAAAGCGTTTTTTAGCGCCTTTTAGCATTTTTCTGCATTAGCGTTTTCTAGTGTTTTTTTTTTTCACTGGAACAAAAACGTTGAAAAAATGCTGGTAAGCCATGTTTCTGAGCATTTACAGGTGTTCCTCAGGCGTTTTTTGACGTTAGAGCGTTTTTACAGCACTAGTCTTTTAAAGTTTTTGCAAAAGCGTTTTTCAGCGTCTTTTAGCATTTTTCAGCCTTAGTGTTTTTCAGCGTTTTTTTTTTCAATGGAACAAAAACGTTAAAAAATGCTGGTAAGCAGCGTTTCTGAGCGTATGTTGGCGTTTATCAGGCGTTTTTTGACATTAGAGCGTTTTTACAGGACTGGTTTTTCAACGTATTTGCAAAAGCGTTTTTTAGCGTCTTTTAGCATTTTTCACCGTTAGCGTTTTTTTTGTTGTTTTTTTTAATGTATCAAAAACGTTAAAAAAATGCTGGTAAGCTGTGTTTCTGAGCGTTTATTGGCGTTTATCAAGCGTTTTTTACCCATTTGACGTTAGAGTGTATTTACAGCACTAGTTTTTCTAAGTTTTTGCAAAAGCGTTTTTTAGCGCCTTTTAGCATTTTTCTGCATTAGCGTTTTCTAGTGTTTTTTTTTTTCACTGGAACAAAAACGTTGAAAAAATGCTGGTAAGCCATGTTTCTGAGCATTTACAGGTGTTCCTCAGGCGTTTTTTGACGTTAGAGCGTTTTTACAGCACTAGTCTTTTAAAGTTTTTGCAAAAGCGTTTTTCAGCGTCTTTTAGCATTTTTCAGCCTTAGTGTTTTTCAGCGTTTTTTTTTTCAATGGAACAAAAACGTTAAAAAATGCTGGTAAGCAGCGTTTCTGAGCGTATGTTGGCGTTTATCAGGCGTTTTTTGACATTAGAGCGTTTTTACAGGACTGGTTTTTCAACGTATTTGCAAAAGCGTTTTTTAGCGTCTTTTAGCATTTTTCACCGTTAGCGTTTTTTTTGTTGTTTTTTTTAATGTATCAAAAACGTTAAAAAAATGCTGGTAAGCTGTGTTTCTGAGCGTTTATTGGCGTTTATCAAGCGTTTTTTACCCATTTGACGTTAGAGTGTATTTACAGCACTAGTTTTTCTAAGTTTTTGCAAAAGCGTTTTTTAGCGCCTTTTAGCATTTTTCTGCATTAGCGTTTTCTAGTGTTTTTTTTTTTCACTGGAACAAAAACGTTGAAAAAATGCTGGTAAGCCATGTTTCTGAGCATTTGCAGGTGTTCCTCAGGCATTTTTTGACGTTAGAGCGTTTTTACAGCACTAGTCTTTCAAAGTTTTTGCAAAAGCGTTTTTCAGCGTCTTTTAGCATTTTTCAGCCTTAGTGTTTTTCAGCGTTTTTTTTTCTTCAATGGAACAAAAACGTTAAAAAATGCTGGTAAGCCGCGTTTCTGAGCGTTTGTTGGCGTTTATCAGGCGTTTTCTGACATTAGAGCGTTTTTACAAGACTGGTTTTTCAACGTTTTTGCAAAAGCGTTTTTTAGCGTCTTTTAGCATTTTTCAGCGTTAGCGGTTTTTAGATTTTTCTTTCAATGTATCAAAAACTTAAAAAAATGCTGGTAAGCCGCGTTTCTGAGCGTTTATCAGGCGTTTTTAGGCGTTTTTTGACATTAGAGCGTTTTTACAGCACTGGTTTACAGCACTTCGAAACCTCTCCAAAGATGTGGCTTGCAGGACTTTTTTCCTAGCGTGTCCCGCAAGCGCACTGCCCCCACCCCCCAGTGTGAAAAGTCATACTGAAATGAATGCAAGGCGGTTTTCCAGCGTTATTTAGAGGCGATTTCTAGCGCTAAAATCGCCTCAGTGTGAAAGGGGTCTAAAAGCGTTTATTACCCTAACATTTACTATCCCTTATATGTGGATGCCGTACCATATACTTGTATGAAAAAGTCTCCTGTTCTCTTTTCTATTGCTTCATGTGAAATCCCTGGAGTCCTTCCAGTCCTTCTGCTTTCCCATTTTCTTTTTAAACCGACCACACTAAGCATGAATGCACAGCATGGTCAGTTTTCTAGCTATGCTGGGAACTCAGCCTGCTCTCCTCCAATGGTCAGTCTTGCATACCTTCCAATATAATGAGATGGGAATGAGGGACACCTACTAGCACACATATGTAGGCATAAGACACGCCCCCTGCCACGCCTCTTAAAGAAAAGTTAAAAAGTGCTTTTTTTAACCACTAATATTCCTTTTAGAATATATTTAGCAATTTAGAATTTGGATGAAAGGTTTATCACTGGGAAACTTTTTGAAAAATAAAAAGTGCATTTTATATACAACTATATATAGATCAGACCAAAATGAGGGGGGCAGAGGGACAAATCAGGGACAGTCCCTCGAAATCAGGGACAGTTGGGAGCTATGGACTTGTCCTGACATGCCCCCTCCCCTGCATAGCCATTCACTGGGAAGCTCAGTGTGCTGCTGCTTCTCCTACCCCCACCAGCTCTTATGCAGCTGAGAACAGAGGGAATGTGATCACTTATAAAAAAAATAAAAATAAAGGGAAAAACATTTTTTTTTCTATTCTAGTCTTTTCGAATTTTGGAAGACGGCTATTTTCAAACACTAATACACGTCTTTTAAAGAAAATCAGCAGTAGTCAGCAATGTGTTTATATTTCAAATTTGTTTTTCAAATTCAACTTTGTTTTTTATTTGAACTTCAGACGATATTAGATTTGTTATTTCAGATTAATTTAATTTAGTTACTATTGTAATTCAGAAATTCAGATATTTCTAAAATCTCCAAATAATGAAAATTTCTTCCGAATTTCGATTCAGAATGCAAAAAAAAACAGCACATGTCTAAGCTTAACCACTGAGTTTCATCAGCCCTCAACCACTGGCCTGAACGAGCCCTTTTAGCCCTTTAGAATGGGTGTTTTTTTTTGTCTCAAACTGAATTCTAGACATGTACAATTCGTTTTGTTCCGAATTAGTTCTTTAACGAATTTTGACATATTTTTTAATTCCGAATTTTCAAAATTGGAAACGTCGAAATTTCGAAATTGGTAAAATTTTGGAAATTCGAAAAATTGGAAATTTCGGAAAATTGGAAATTTTGGAAGTTCAGAAATTCTAAATTTTGGAAATTCGAAAGTTCCAAAATTTGAATATTCGAAAATTTGGAAATGTGAAGATCCGAAAATAAGAATGAAGATCTGAAAATTCAAAAATTTGGAAATTTGAAAATCCGAAAGCAAGAATGAAAATCTGAAAATTCTAAATAATGAAAATCCGAAAATTCAAAAACCCAAAAATCTGCAATAATAATAATAATAGATGCTATAACTTTTACGCAAACCAATCAATATACGCTTATTGTAAAAAAAAATTACCCAAATTATGTAGAAGAATATACCTAATATACCTAAACTTATACCTAAACTTAGAAAAAATTTGCTTTTTTTGCAGAAAAAATTGGGATATTTATTATAGCAAAAAGTACAAAATATTGAGTTTTTTTCAAAATTGACGCTCTTTTTTTGTTTATAGCGCAAAAAATAAAAACCACAGAGCCCATCAAATACCAGCAAAAGAAAGCTCTATTTGTGGGGAAAAAAGGACGTCAATGGGTGCAACGTCGCACGACCGCACAATTGTCAGTTAAAGCGATGCTCTTCCGAATCACAAAAAGGCCCAATCATTCAGCAGCCAAATCTTCCGGGGCTGAAGTGGTTTAAATACACCAACAGGACCACACATGGATACTATGCTGCCTATCAATCGTCATCTATTGAGGTGATAATATGTTACTATCTTTTGCTTCTCATTTCATTTTTATAAGACTCTTATTAATTTTGCAAATAAAATGGCAAATACTGTAAATTAGAGACAATACAGCACATGTCTAAGCTTAACCACTAAGTTTCATCAGCCCTCAACCACTGGCCTGAACGAGCCCTTTTAGCCCTTTAGAATGGGTGTTTTTTTTTTGTCTCAAACTGAATTCTAGACATGTACAATTCGTTTTGTTCCGAATTCGTTCTTTAACGAATTTTGACATATTTTTTAATTCCGAATTTTCAAAATTGGAAACGTCGAAATTTCGAAATTGGTAAAATTTTGGAAATTCGAAAAATCTGAAATTTCGGAAAATTGGAAATTTTGGAAGTTCAGAAATTCTAAATTTTGGAAATTCGAAAGTTCCGAAATTTGAATATTCTAAAATTTGGAAATGTGAAGATCCGAAAATAAGAATGAAAATCTGAAAATTCAAAAATTTGGAAATTTGAAAATCCGAAAGCAAGAATGAAAATCTGAAAATTCAAAAATTTGGAAATTTGAAAATCCGAAAGCAAGAATGAAAATCTGAAAATTCTAAAGAATGAAAATCCGAAAATTCAAAAAACCCAAAAATCTGCATTAATAATAATAATAATAATAATAATAATAATAATGATGTAATATTACATTGTAATAATAACTAACTAATAATAACTATTAAATTATAGGTATTGGAATTTCCTTTCAAATTTGGCTGTTAGTAAATGTAACGAGTATGGATATCTGAATTTCTGAATTTATCAGAAGTTAGGAATTATCTGAAATAACGAATGCCGCATCTAAACAAATGGAACATAACGATCTAATAATAATAAATAGCAATAATAATAAAACCTTTTTATTAATATTATTTATTATTAATTTCTTCCATTTCATTTATTTAGATGTGGCATTCGTTATTTCAGATAATTCCTAACTTGAGATAAATTTGTATTCGTTACGTTCACAAAAGACAAGGAAATTAGAATACCTATAATTTAATAGTTCGTTATTATTAGTTAATTATTATTTAGAATTTTACTGATTTTCTTTCTCTTTTTCAGATTTTCGGATTTTCGAAATCGAAAAATCAAAAATTTGGAATTTGAAAGTTCAAAAATTCGAAAAAAAAAATCAGATTTCCGAATTCTGAATTTCCGAATTTTAGAATTTCCGAAAAAAGCAAAAAAAAAAAAAACAACCAAAGAAACGAAAACGAACACATTTTTTGTCAGTGCACATGTCTACTGAATTCTCCACATCTTACCGAATCCTTTCTGGGGAGCCGCTGATCGGAATTCCATGAGATAGGTCAGGAATGGCTTTTCCACTGTGATTTCATAGTATCGAATGTTCCCGTCTCCCTTACATGGTAGGAATGGATTAAGGAATAAAAAACAAATTAAAAGTAAAAATCATAATTTTGATTAAGTATTTGGATACTAAGTCCCAAAAACATACATCTAAAAATTGACATTCATGGTTCGGCCTCGGACGTCAATTCAGGTGTTTTTTTTTAATGGTATGTATAGTACCTTGAAAAAGTATTCACACCCCTTAAAATTTTATTTTTGTCATGTTACAACCAAAAAAAGTAAATGTATTTTATTATTTTACATTTACGTTTTTTTGGTTGTAACATGACAAAATGTGGAGAATTTCAAGGGGTATGAATACTTTTTCAAGGCACTGTATTTACGCACATTTTTGAGCAAAATTTGTTCTCGTGTTTTTGTTCTGCCCAATATGAGGCGTAAATTACTGTCCAAAAATGCAGAATTTTTTTTTATTTTTTATTTTTGTACTGAATAATGCATGGCGCTTGTTTACTCGTCAATTAATGGGTTCAGTATTTTAGTTCAGTAAAAAAAAATAAAAAAGCTGTACTGAACTTTTTTTTTAGCTGCAGTGTGCAAGAGGCCCAATAAAGAATAAACAATAAACAGATTGAAAAGATCACAGATCAGCCGCTTACACAGGACACAAGCAGAATGACGGTCTGCCTATGTAAACTAGGCAGATTGTCGTTCTGTCAGCGGGGAAGGCTTTGATCCTGTGTTTCTGCAAAGCAGGAACATGGATCTTTGCCTTCCCCTAGTCAAAGCTCCTCCCCGACAGTGAGTAAGCACAGGCTAGGCAGACAGTTGACCCTTTGATCACCCCCCGATGTTTAACGCCTTCCCAGTGTCATTAGTACAGTGACAGTGCACATTTTTGGCACTGATCGCTGTAATAGTTTCACTGGTCCCCACAAAGTGTCTAAAGTGTCAGTTAGTGTCTGATTTGTCTGCTGCAACATGGCAGTCCCGCTACGAGTCGCTGATCGCCGCCATTACTTGTAAAATAATACATAAAATGAAAAAAAAATAAAAAATCCCATAGTTTGTGGACGCTATAACGTTTGCGCAAACCAATCAATATACGCCTATTGTTTTTTTTTTTTTTTATAAAAATATGTAGAAGAATACATATTGGCTTAAATTGATGAAGAAACTTGATTTTTTTTACATTTTTTTTAATTGGAGGTTTTATAGCAGAAAGTGATTTTTTTTTTTTTCAAAATTGTCAATCTGTTTTGGTTTATAGCTCAAAAATACCCCCCCCCCCAAAAAAAAACAAAACACAGAGGCGATCAAATACCACGAAGAAAATACGAAAATTTAATTTGGGTACCACGTCGCAGAACTGCGAAATTGTCAGTTAATGTAACGCAGTGCCGTATCGCAAAAAAAAGGGCCTGGTCATGAAGGGGGGGGGGGGGGGGGGTACACCTTCCGGAGTTCAAGTGGTTAATTGGAAAGAACAATTATTTTCTACGGATGTATACAGTACATATATATGAATGTAATTAAACTGACTATATCAGTTTCAAAGTAGTATTAAACCCAAAACCAAAAGTTAACTATTTTGAAGCTTACCAATCATTAGATGTGGTGGATGCATTAGTTTTCTTTTTTAGGTCTTTTTTCCCTTCGTTTTTAACTACTTCAATACTGTGCACTTATACCCCCCCTAATTGCCAAGGCCAATTTTTCAGCTTTCAGCGCTGTCACACTTTGAATGACAATTGCGCGGTCATGCTACGCTGTAACCATGTGAAATCTTTATAATTTTATTCACACAATAGAGCTTTCTTTTAGTGGTATTTAATCACTTCTGGGTTTTTTATTTTTCCCAAAAAATAAATAAAAAAAGACTGAAAATTTTGAAGTATTTCTGTCAGGAAATTTTGTAAGTAACTAATTTTTCTCCTTCACTGATGGGCGCTGATGAGGCAGCACTTATGGGCACTGATTAGGTGGCACTGATGAGGAGGCACGAATATGCCGCACTGATAGGCGGCACTGGTGGGCACTGACGGGTGGCACTGGTGGGTGCCACTAGTGGGCACAAATAGGCGGCACTTGTGGGCACAGATAGGCGGCACTTGTGGGCACTAATGGATATTGATGGGCAGCAGTGATAGGTATTGATGGGCAGCAGCAGCACTTATACTTGTGGGCGGACGCTAGCAGGGGTTAATAGTGGCCATAAAGTGCCACTAAAATGACTGTAGAAGAAAGGGTGCCTGTTTTGCGGCGCTTCCAAAGCACTGCCCATTCATTCCAATGGGCAAGGGTAGTGGAGGGGTGGTGGAGGAGCAGTGGAGGAGTGGTGGTGGAGGGGCTGTGGAGGGGCAGTAGATGAGCGGTGGAGGGGCGGAGGAGGGGCGGTGGAGGAGCAGAGGAGGGGCGGTGGATTAGTGGAGGAGGGGCGGTGGATTAGTGGAGGAGGGGCGGTGGATTAGTGGAGGAGGAGCGGTGGAGGGGCGGTGGATTAGTGGAGGAGGAGCGGTGGCGGGGCGGTGGATTAGTGGAGGAGGAGCCATGGAGGGGCAGTGGATTCGCGGAGGAGGAGCGGTGGAGGGGCGGTGGATTCGTGGAGGAGGAGCGGTGGAGGGGCGGTGGATTTGTGGAGGAGGAGCGGTGGAGGGGCGTTGGATTAGTGGAGGAGGGGCGGTGGATTAGTGGTGGAGGGGCGGTGGATTAGTGGAGGAGGAGCGGTGGAGGGGCGGTGGATTAGTGGAGGAGGGGCGGTGGATTAGTGGAGGAGGAGCGGTGGAGGGGCGGTGGATTAGTGGAGGAGGGGCGTGGATTAGTGGAGGAGGAGCAGTGGAGGGGTGGTGTATTCGTGGAGGAGGAGCAGTGGAGGGGCGGTGGATTAGTGGAGGAGGAGCCAAGGAGGGGCGGTGGATTCGTGGAGGAGGAGCCAAGGAGGGGCGGTGGATTCGTGGAGGAGGAGCAGTGGAGGGGCGGTGGATTAGTGGAGGAGAGGCGGTGGAGGGGTGGTGGATTAGTGGAAGAGGAGCGGTGGAGGGGCGGTGGATTAGTGGAAGAGGAGCGGGGGGCGGTGGATTAGTGGAGGAGAGGCGGTGGAGGGGTGGTGGATTAGTGGAAGAGGAGCGGGGGAGGGGCGGTGGATTAGTGGAAGAGGAGCGGTGGGGGGGGGGCGGTGGATTAGTGGAGGAGGAGCCAAGGAGGGGCGGTGGATTCGTGGAGGAGGAGCAGTGGAGGGGCGGTGGATTAGTGGAGGAGAGGCGGTGGAGGGGTGGTGGATTAGTGGAAGAGGAGCGGTGGAGGGGCGGTGGATTAGTGGAAGAGGAGCGGGGGGCGGTGGATTAGTGGAGGAGAGGCGGTGGAGGGGTGGTGGATTAGTGGAAGAGGAGCGGGGGAGGGGCGGTGGATTAGTGGAAGAGGAGCGGTGGGGGGGGCGGTGGATTAGTGGAGGAGAGGCGGTGGAGGGGCAGTGGATTAGTGGTGGAGGGGTGGTGGATTAGTGGAAGAGGAGCGGGGGAGGGGCGGTGGATTAGTGGAAGAGGAGCGGGGGGCGGTGGATTAGTGGAGGAGAGGCGGTGGAGGGGTGGTGGATTAGTGGAAGAGGAGCGGGGGAGGGGCGGTGGATTAGTGGAAGAGGAGCGGTGGGGGGCGGTGGATTAGTGGAGGAGAGGCGGTGGAGGGGCAGTGGATTAGTGGAGGAGGAGCCAAGGAGTGGCGGTGGATTAGTGGAGGAAGAGCCAAGGAGTGGCGGTGGATTAGTGGAGGAGGAGCCAAGGAGGGACGGTGGATTAGTGGAGGAGAGGTGGTGGAGGGGCGGTGGATTAGTGGAAGAGGAGCGGGGGAGGGGCGGTGGATTAGTGGAAGAGGAGCGGTGGGGGGGCGGTGGATTAGTGGAGGAGAGGCGGTGGAGGGGCAGTGGATTAGTGGAGGAGGAGCCAAGGAGTGGCGGTGGATTAGTGGAGGAAGAGCCAAGGAGGGGCGGTGGATTCGTGGAGGAGGAGCAGTGGAGGGGCGGTGGATTAGTGGAAGAGGAGCGATGGAGGGGCGGTGGATTAGTGGAAGAGGAGCGGGGGGGGGTGGATTAGTGGAGGAGAGGCGGTGGAGGGGTGGTGGATTGGTGGAAGAGGAGCGGGGGAGGGGCGGTGGATTAGTGGAAGAGGAGCGGTGGGGGGGGGGGCGGTGGATTAGTGGAGGAGAGGCGGTGGAGGGGCAGTGGATTAGTGGAGGAGGAGCCAAGGAGGGGCGGTGGATTCGTGGAGGAGGAGCCAAGGAGGGGCGGTGGATTCGTGGAGGAGGAGCAGTGGAGGGGCGGTGGATTAGTGGAGGAGAGGCGGTGGAGGGGTGGTGGATTAGTGGAAGAGGAGCGGTGGAGGGGCGGTGGATTAGTGGAAGAGGAGCGGTGGGGGGGGGGCGGTGGATTAGTGGAGGAGAGGCGGTGGAGGGGCAGTGGATTAGTGGTGGAGGGGTGGTGGATTAGTGGAAGAGGAGCGGGGGAGGGGCGGTGGATTAGTGGAAGAGGAGCGGGGGGCGGTGGATTAGTGGAGGAGAGGCGGTGGAGGGGTGGTGGATTAGTGGAAGAGGAGCGGGGGAGGGGCGGTGGATTAGTGGAAGAGGAGCGGTGGGGGGCGGTGGATTAGTGGAAGAGGAGCGGTGGAGGGGCAGTGGATTAGTGGTGGAGGGGTGGTGGATTAGTGGAAGAGGAGCGGGGGAGGGGCGGTGGATTAGTGGAAGAGGAGCGGTGGGGGGGCGGTGGATTAGTGGAAGAGGAGCGGGGGGCGGTGGATTAGTGGAGGAGAGGCGGTGGAGGGGTGGTGGATTAGTGGAAGAGGAGCGGGGGAGGGGCGGTGGATTAGTGGAAGAGGAGCGGTGGAGGGGCAGTGAATTAGTGATGGAGGGGTGGTGGATTAGTGGAGAAGGAGCGGTGTATACAGCGCTCCCATACCACCCCAAAGATGCTGCTTGCAGGATTTTTTTTCCCCGTCCCGTAAGCGCACCGCCCCGTTTTATAGCACTTTTCAGGCGCTATTTTTAGCGCTAAAATGCCTGAAAACCGCCACAGTGTGAAAGTAGCCTTAGCGTACAACTGTGAAGGAAATATATAGTTGTGGACTTTATGTGGACATATAGAAGAGAAACTAAATACCATAAAAACAACTTTATTATGTGCCATTAAAAATCTATTACACAACATTAACCAGTTGCCAACTGCCCTCACATCGCCGCACGACCGCGCAATTGTCAGTTAAAGTAATGCAGTGCGGTATCGCAAACAATGACCTGGTTATGAGGGGGGGGGTAAATCTTCCGGAGGTCAATTGGTTAAAGGAAGTGGAAAAATACTGACTTGCTGGCAGGATCACCTGTTGAAAACGAAGGGGAAAAAAGCCTAAAAAAGAAAACGAAGGCAGCCATCACATCTGAGGATTAGTAGGCTCCGATATAGTCCATTTTTGGTTTTGGGTTTAATATCGCTTTAATGTCCTGGCTAACGATCTTTGTAAATGCAGCGTCCAGCTAGGTGACCTGGGTGAGAAGTAGATATAATGGATGGATATGTGGATATGGTTATACAGATGGGAGTGCCCCCCCCCCCCCCCATACCTTTCCAGCCAGGTACAGCATGTGTGTGTCCATATCATAGAACGGGAAGAGCATCCCTGAGAGCCCATCGATCTCCTCTTCGATCAGCGGCATGGACAAATCCTCCTGTGGACACATTTCACATTATACAGATGAAGCTGTAAAGTAGATTTTTCATTTCTAATCATTTGTTACAATATTGCGCTGAAATTTACAATATTACTTATTTTTTTGTTTTTTTGTTTGAAGTGTTATTAAAGTGCTTGTAAAGACGGAAGGTTTTTGGAATTTTAATAAATTTGGTTTTTGGAATTTTAATGAATTCTATGCATTAACCTCTTAAGGACCATTCGCCGCAGTTGCACTGCGGCCGGTTGGCTCCCCTGCGCGAATCGCCGTCATTGTACGTTGGTTCGCTTTAAATCAAATAGGAGGTGCGTAAGGGGGCGCGGCGTGGCGCCAAAGGCTGATTGCGCATGGCAGGCGGCTGCGATGTCCGCCGGCCACCTGTGATCGCTCCACAGAGAGACAGAACGGGGATCTGTCAATGCAAACAGGCAGATCCCCGTTCTGACAGGGGAGTAGAGAGATCTGCCATTCCTAGTGATTAGGAACAGCAATCTCTCTCTCCTCCTTCAGTCAGTTCCCCCCCCCCCCCCAAAAGTTAGAAACACCTCCCTAAGGAAAACTTAACCCCTTGAAAGCCCCCCTAGTGTTAACCCCTTCCCTGCCAGTGACATGTATACAGTAATCTATTTACGTCCATTATGTCTATTTATAGCACTGATCACTGGTCCCAGCACTGATCGCTGTATAAATTTCACTGGTCCCAAAAAAGTTTCAAAGGTGTCTGATCTGTCCGCCGCAATGTCGCAGTCCCGCTCAAAATCGCAGATCGCTGCCGTTACCAATAAAATAAAAATTCATAATAAAAATGTCATAAATATATCCCCTATTTTGTAGACACTGTAACTTTTGCGCAAACCAATTAATATACACTTATTGTGATTTTTTTGATTTTTTATTTTTACCAAAAATATGCAGAAGAATACATATTGGCCTAAATTGATAAAAAACATTTTTTTTTATTTTGGATATGTATTATAGCAAATCCCAAAAAAGTGTCAAAAGTGTCCGATCTATCCACCGCAATGTCGCAGTCCCACTAAAAATCGCAGATCACCGCCATTACTAGTAAAAACAAAAATTATAATAAAAATGCCAAAAGTATATCCCCTACTTTGTAGACGCTATAACTTTTGCGTAAACCAGCTAATCTTTTTTTTTTCTTTTTTTACCAAAAATATGTAGAATACATATTGGGCTAAACTGATGAAGAAGTTTTTTATATTTTTTTTCAATATTTATTATAGCAAAAAGTAAAAAAATATTGTTTCGCTTTTTTTCAAAATTATCGCTCTTTTATTTATAGCGCAAACAATAAAACTGAAGAGGTGATCAAATACCACCATAAGAAACCTCTGTTTGTGGGGAAAAAAAGGACCTCGATTTTATTTGGGTACTGCGCAATTGTCAGTTAAAGCGGCGCAGTGTCGTATCGCAAAAAACGGGATGGTCATTAAAGGGCAAATCCTTCCGGTCCTTAAGTGGTTAAGATAAAAAAAAAAACCTTCTATGGGCAGCAGCCCCAGCCCCCCCCCCCCTAATAATCACCTGAGCCCCATCTCGATCCAGCAATGTTGCACGAGAATCTCGGCTTGCCCGGATCGCTCCCTCCTGATTGGCTGCTACACAGCAGTGGGCACTATTGGTTCCCGCTGCTGTCAGTCAAATTCAGTGAGCCAATGAGGAAAAAAAAGAGGGCGGCGCCGAGCCGCAGCTCCGTGTCTGAATGGGCACACAGAGCAGTGGCTCGGCTTGGGTGCCCCCACACCAAGCTGCTTGGGGGGGGGGGGGGCATTCGGCTGGAGGGAGGGGCCAGGAGCACCGGTGAGGGCTCTGAGAGGAGGAGGATCAGGGCTGCAAAACTACAACACAGAGCAGGTAAGTATAACATGTTTGTTATTTTTAAACAACAAAAAATACAAGACTTTAATATCACTTTAAAGTTTTTTTTTTTTTTTTTTTTAAGTGGTTGTAAACCTCAGACATGAAATATGAACAAAGCATATCCCTTTATAGTGAGTCAAAGCTCTGGGGGCAAATAAGTGAAATGGCACTTGCAAAGTGCACAGTCTATTTGCCGTTAGTAAATCAATCCGATTTCCTCCCTGCAACCCAGGGGGCCCTTCTAGCCTCTGTGGACCTCAGATATGCCTACTTACACCTTCCCGTTTTCCCACCAGAACAATGCTACCTGCTTTTTGCTGTGGGCATGCACCAGTTAATTGCCTTTCCCTTTGGTCTGTCCAGGGCACCACGGGCCTGCACCAAGGCTCTTGCACCTGTTCCAGCTCTGCTTCAATCTTTGGGTATTACCTGGATGCAGGAGAATGGTCTCTCTATCCAGAGGTTTTTTGAAGCTCGATGTAGACCTTCTTGTATCCAGGTTTAACAACAAACTGGAAAGGTTTGCTGTTAGAACCAGAATCTTTGGACCTTTTTACAACAGCTGCTCTGGTGACTCCGTGGGATCAGTTCAGCCTCATCTCTGTTCCACCTCGAAAGCTCATCACTTGTCTGCTCTGAAGGATTGAGAGAGAGAGGGCCGTCTGGTGATTATAACTGCAAGAAACTGTTCAGAAGGAGATTCCCGGGCAGACTCTTCTTAGTCCATGCTCAGACTCTCTATGGGCCCTTCTGGACCATCCAGTTCCTCTGTCCCAAGGACTGCTCCACTACCCTGCTTCCCAGTTGCTGGTCTTAATGGCTCAGCTGCTGAAGCACAAGTCCCAAGTCGCGATTATCCCAACTCTCCAAAAGGCTAGAAAGTCGACTTCTCGTAAAATTGACCATGGCACCTGTATCGCTTACTTTAGATGGTGCAAGGCTAGAAAATTTCATCCTAGGCAGATCCCCAACTGCTCTGGTGACTCCGTGGGATCAGTTCAGCCTCATCTCTGTTGTTCCACCTCAAAAGCTCATCACTTTTCTGCTCTGAAGGATTGAGAGAGAGAGGGCCGTCTGGTGATTATAACTGCAAGAAACTGGCCAGAAGGAGATTCCTCGGCAGACTCTTCTTAGTCCATGCTCAGACTCATGGCAGACACTCTGTGGGCCCTTCTGGACCATCAAGTTCCTCTGTCCCAAGGACTGCTCCACTACCCTGCTTCCCAGTTGCTGGTCTTAATGGCTCAGCTGCTGAAGCACAGGTCCCAAGTCGCAATTATCCCAACTCTCCAAAAGGGCTAGAAAGTCGACTTCTCGTAAAATTGACCATGGCACCTGTATCGCTTACTTTCGATGGTGCAAGGCCAGAAAATTTCATCTTAAGAATATCCCCAGCTGCTCTGGTGACTCCGTGGGATCAGTTCAGCCTCATCTCTGTTGTTCCACCTTAAAAGCTCATCACTTGTCTGCTCTGAAGGATTGAGAGAGAGGGCCGTCTGGTGATTATAACTGCAAGAAACTGGCCAGAAGGAGATTCCTCGGCAGACTCTTCTTAGTCCACGCTCAGACTCATGGCAGACACTCCGTGGGCCCTTCTCAACCATCCAGTTCCTCTGTCCAAAGGACTGCTCCACTACCCTGCTTCCCAGTTGCTGGTCTTAATGGCTCAGCTGCTGAAGCACAGGCCCCAAGTCACGATTATCCCTACTCTCCAAAAGGCTAAAAAGTAGACTTCTCGTAAAATTGACCATGGCACCTGTATCGCTTACTTTCGATGGTGCAAGTACAGAAAATTTCATCCTAGGAAGATCACCAGCTGCTCTGGTGACTCAGTGGGATCAGTTTAGCCTCATCTCTGTTGTTCCACCTCGAAAGCTCATCACTTCTCTGCGCTGAAGGATTGAGAGGAAGAACCGTCTGGTGATTATAACTGCAAGAAACTGGCCAGAAGGAGATTCCTGGGCAGACTCTTAGTCCACGCTCAGACTCATGGCAGACTCTCCGTGGGCCTTTCTGGACTATCCAGTTCCTCTGTCCCAAGGACTGCTCCACTACCCTGCTTCCTGGTTGCTGGTCTTAATGGCTTAGCTTCTGAAGCTCAGGTCCCAAGTCGCGGATTGAGAGAGAGGGCTGCCTGGTGATTATAACTGCAAGAAACTGGCCAGAAGGAGAATCCTCGGCAGACTCTTCTTAGTCCATGCTCAGACTCATGGCAGACACTCTGTGGGCCCTTCTGGACCATCCAGTTCCTCTGTCCCAAGGACTGCTCCACTACCCTGCTTCCCAGCTGCTGGTCTTAATGGCTCAGCTGCTGAAGCACAGGTCCCAAGTCGCGATTATCCCAACTCTCCAAAAGGCTAGAAAGTCGACTTCTCGTAAAATTGACCAGACTCTTCTAAAGCCCCATACACACAATCAGTTTTTCTGCTGAGTTTTTCCTTCAGGTTTACCAAAACCATGTAGTACAAGGGCCTGCCTGATTTTATACACATTGAAACTCCTAAGATTTGACCCCATATTATATGGTTTTGGTAAATCTGAAGGAAAAACTCAGCAGAAAAACTGATCGTGTGTATGGGGCTTTAGTCCACGCTCAGACTCAAGGTAGACTCTCCGTGGGCCCTTCTGGACCATCCAGTTCCTCTGTCCCAAGAACTGCTCCACTACCCTGCTTCCCAGTTGCTGGTCTTAATGGCTCAGCTGCTGAAGCACAGGTCCCAAGTCACGATTATCCCTACTCTCCAAAAGGCTAAAAAGTAGACTTCTCGTAAAATTGACCATGGCACCTGTATCGCTTACTTTCGATGGTGCAAGGCCAGAAAATTTCATCCTAGGAAGATCACCAGCTGCTCTGGTGACTCTGTGGGATCAGTTTAGCCTCATCTCTGTTGTTCCACCTTAAAAGCTCATCACTTGTCTGCGCTGAAGGATTGAGAGAGAGGGCCGTCTGGTGATTATAACTGCAAGAAACTGGCCAGAAGGAGATTCCTCGGCAGACTCTTAGTCCACACTCAGACTCATGGCAGACTCTCCGTGGGCCCTTCTGGACTATCCAGTTCCTCTGTCCCAAGGACTGCTCCACTACCCTGCTTCCTGGTTGCTGGTCTTAATGGCTCAGCTTCTGAAGCTCAGGTCCCAAGTCGCGGATTGAGGATTTAGAGAGAGGGCTGCCTGGTGATTATAACTGCAAGAAACTGGCCAGAAGGAGAATCCTCGGCAGACTCTTCTAAAGCCCCATACACACAATCAGTTTTTCTGCTGAGTTTTTCCTTCAGGTTTACCAAAACCATGTAGTACAAGGGCCTGCCTGATTGTATACACATTGAAACTCCTAAGATTTGACCCCATATTATATGGTTTTGGTAAATCTGAAGGAAAAACTCAGCAGAAAAACTGATCGTGTGTATGGGGCTTTAGTCCATGCTCAGACTCAAGGTAGACTCTCCGTGGGCCCTTCTCGACCATCCAGTTCCTCTGTCCCAAGAACTGCTCCACTACCCTGCTTCCCAGTTGCTGGTCTTAATGGCTCAGCTGCTGAAGCACAGGTCCCAAGTCGCGATTATCCCTGCTCTCCAAAAGGCTAAAAAGTAGACTTCTCGTAAAATTGACCATGGCACCTGTATCGCTTACTTTCGATGGTGCAAGGCTAGGACATTTCATCCTAGGAAGATCCCCATGAAACAAATTCTATCTTTCCTCTAGTTTGGTTTGGTTCAGGGTGTGGCCTTGGTTTTTGTCTCCACTGCTGAAGCCTTATAGGAGACTTGTCAGATGTCCTTTGCTGCACAAAACTAGAACAGCCATTCTCACCTGATCCCACAATGCGATCTGCCTCGTATTCCACTTAGAGACTCCTGTTGTAAGTAGGCGCTTCATGTTTCCCAGGAAAACTACTCGAGTCATTTTGTGGTTTTTACAGGTTGCTGCCTAGAAAGACAAAGTAGCAAATGCTTATGTCAGTGTGTAAAAGAGGACATGTCTTATTATAAGTAACATTAGTATGTTTGGTGCAAGTTTTTAGCAAAACATGACCATTAATATATACTTTGATACTTGGAAATGTACAGCAGTAACTGGTTCTATTTTCATTAATTCTAGCAGATAGTAGGGGTGTTGAATATAATCACAGCATCGCGATTCAGACGTTCACAAATCTTCATCGATGCTGAGAGCCGGCCGAACCGATCTCTGATAACGTCATCCGGTGCTCTGCCTCTCCTGAAAGAACACAGAGGAGAGCCTGCCTGGTGGATAAAGACCCCTCCCCTTCCCCGCCCACAGAGATAGACACTGGAGCAGAAAGCTAGCTGATGAGCTGACAGCCAGTAGAGTGCAGGGGGAGGAGCTCAAGGAGACCCGATGTCAGTAGAGGCATCACTGGAGGTACCGGAAGGGAGAAGAGAGGCAGAGACACATGAAGTATGTAGGAGGGGGAATCGACTGACACCGAGAGCAGGTAAGTTCCAGTATCACTGATCCCATCCCCCCAAACAACATCCCTCTATCACTGATCCCACCATCCCTCTGCCCCCGATCCCATCCATCCCACTATCCCTCTGCCCCTGATCCCATCCATCCCACTATCCCTCTGCCCCTGATCCCATCCATCCCTCTGCCCCTGATCCCTGCTTTCCTGTCACCCACCATCCCTTTGCCACTGATCGCATCCATCCACTACCATCCCTCTGTTCCAGATCCCATCCATCCACTATCATCCCTCTGTCACTGATCCCATCCATCCACTACCAGACCCTCCCACCATCCCTCTGCCCCTGATCCCATCCATCCCTCTGCCCCGATCCCATCCATCCCTCTGCCCCTGATCCCATCCATCCACTACCATCCCTCTGCCCCTGATCCCATCCATCCACTACCATCCCCTCCCATCATCCCTCTGCCACTGATTCCATCCCTCCACTACCAACCCTCTGCCCCTGATCCCATCTCTCCCACCATCCCTCTGCCCCTGATCCCATCCATCCACTACCATCCCTCCACCAATATCCCTCTGTCACTGACCCTGCCCATCCATTACCATCCTTCTGCCCTGATCCCATCCATTCACTACCATCCCCTCCCACTATCCCTCTGTCACTGATCCCATCCCTCCACCACCATCCCCCTGCCACCGATCCCATGCCTCCACCACTATTACTCTGCCCCTGATCCCATCCCTCTCACCATCCCTCTGCTACTGATCCCATCCATCCACTACCATCCCTCTGCTACTGATCCCATCCCTCCACCACTATTCCTCTGCCCCTGATCCCACCCCTTCCACCATCCCTCTGCCCTGATCCCATCCATCCCACCATCCCTCTGCCCCTGATCCCATCCCTCCACCACCATCCCTCTGCCCCTGATCCCATCCCTCCACCACCACCCCTCTGCCACTGATCCCATCCCTCCACCACCATCCCTCTGTCACTGATCCAATCCATCCCACCATCCCTCTGCCCCTGATCCCATCCATCCCACCATCCCTCTGCCCCTGATCCCATCCATCCCACCATCCCTCTGCCCCTGATCCCATCCATCCTACCATCCCTCTGCCCCTGATCCCATCCCTCCACCACCACCCCTCTGCCACTGATCCCATCCCTTCACCACTATCCCTCTGCCACCGATCCCATCCATCCCACCATCCTTCTGCCACTGATCCCATCCTTCCACTACCATCCCTCTGCCACTGATCTCATCCCTCCATCCCCATCCCCCTGCCCCTGATCCAATCCATCCCACCATCCCTCTGCCCCTGATCCCATACATCCCACCATCCCTCTCACCATCCCTCTGTTCCTGATCCCATCCATCCCACCATCTCTCTGCCACTGATCCCATACATCCCACTATCCCTCTGCCACTGATCCTGTCCACCCCCCCCCACCACCATCCCTCTGCCACTGATCCCATCCATCCCACCATCCCTCTGCCCCTGATCCTATCCCTCCACTACCATCCCTCTGCCACTGATCCCATCCATCCCACCATCCTTCTGCCACTGATCCTGTCCATCCCCCCCACCACCATCCCTCTACCCCTGATCCCATCCACCGCACTATCCCTCATACACTTATCCCATCCATCCCACCATCCCTCTGCCCATGATGCCATCCCTCTACTACCATCCCTCTGCCACTGATCCCATCCATCCCACCTCCACTGATTCCATCCATCCCACCATCCCCCTGTCACTGATCCCATCCATCCCATGATCCCTCTGCCACTGATCCCATCCATCCCACCCCCACCACCATCCCTCTGCCCCTGATCCCATCCATCCCACCATCCCTCATACACTTATCCCATCCATCCCACCATCCCTCTGCCACTGATCCCATCCATCCACTACCACCCCTCTGCCACTGATCCCATCCATCCCACCACCACATATCCCATCAATCACACAATCCCTCTGCCACTGATCCCGTCCATCTCACCCCCACCACCATCCCTCTGTCCCTGTTCCCATCCATCCCACCATCCCTCTGCCACTGATCCCATCCATCTCACCATCCCTCTGCCATTGATCCCATCTCTCCCACCATCCCTCTGCCACTGATCCCATCCATCCCACCATCAGCATCTAACTTCAGCTTGTTCATTTAAGCTTTGACAATAAAACCTAGAGGCTGATTGGTTACTTTGCACAGCTGCACCGGATTCTGTGTGCACCAGTTTTAGTAAATCTCCCCCCAATAATTACAATTCTAAACACAAGATGATGAAAGACATGAAGTAACCTGTATAGATGATGAGTAAGTTAAATCGTAAAATGAATAAAACCATGTGAATGTTCACTGATCACCTGCAGCACTCTCCCTGAGCGAGGTTCCAGCACACGCAACTTCTTATCTTTGCAGGTGGTGGCCAGTAGACTCCCGTCCGTGTTGAAGGACATGCATAGGATGACATCCGTGTGACAGTCTATCATTTTCACTGCTTCCCCGTCATCCAGATTCCAGATCAGTATCTGCACATGGAAGTTTTCATTAATACTGTTATCGTCCCCACCACTGTGGCCTGTTATAATTATATATACACATTGCTAATTCACAATCCATGCCCAATTAGATGGTGTGATATGGGAAAACTCGGGATCACCAAGCCATCTTTACTGATTCTTCAAAATAAAAAGTTTTCTTCATCAAAGAAGAATACAAACAGTCCACAGTTCTGGTATCATGAAAACAATATGATGGCTCACCACCAATACACCAGTCCCCATACCAGGGGTTTAGTGTTTTCTGTCTGTCTTAGGGTGCCGCAAAGGCCGCAGGAGCTCAGAAAACACTCTCTATTGCCAGACAACTCACACTTGCACATGGGTGTGAACTAGGGTTGCCACCTCATCCCTTGAAACCCAAACACGTATTAATTACACGGGTTCTGTGGCTGATTAAGGTGGTAATTAAACTCACTTGATGCCTTATCTGCATTTAATTAGCCTCAGAACCTGTGTAATTCAAAGGTGTTTGGGTTTAAAGGGATGAGGTGGCAACTCTAGTGTGAACCATTCCACTCTACCGCACGGACAGGCGCTGATTCCTTACTGCTTCTTTTCAAAACTCCCTTGCAGGTGGCTTAACCCCTTCAGGACCAGAGTCCCTGTCATCAGGGTTTGGAGGTTCTTTTACCACCCAAATGTCCCTCTCAACCTTGAAATATTGGGTCCCTAATGAGGACTTACCAATCCAGAGAATACTAAGAATCAGTCCTCTCCTCTCCAGCTGGACTATGCCAGAATCCCTGGCTCAAACTGCCTACAAGTCATCCCGCTTAGCCCCTTCCTGCCGCTGCCTCCCAGCCCTGTAACAGCTTCTAAATGCCGGGAGGCAGAGGCGGGCATTTGGGTCATGTGACAGCTGTGATTGGCTGTTATAGCTGTCACATGATCGGAAAGCTCTCAGTATGCATCGGGAGCTTTCCGGTCTCCACTGGTGACCGTGCAGCACACAGGGCATGCGCTCTCTGCACAGAAGATTGTTTAGTTGAGGCCGAATATATGCCGCCTTGGTCTTCAACCCTCGAGAGGCCACATATATGTGCCCCGTCGGCGGGAAGTGGTTAAAAGGACCATTACTGAAATAATGAGAAAATGTACCTGTCATCCGGGAGGACACGTTCCTGGCATCCTTTACAGTGGCCAGTGCCCCAAATGTTACTTTGTCCTTAGACCAGCCTTTCTCAACCTTTTTACCAGAGGTACCGCTGATATAATTTTCATGTCTCAGGAAACCCCTGCTAAAACCAGTTTATCAGCGGTGAATAGGATAAAAAAAAAAATGCCTCCTACATTGGTGTTGGAAGAATACAACCTTCGCAGCCTTACAGACTGCTAAAAAGATCATTGGTGTGATGCTGCTGGTTTTGCCAAGTAGCATTGGACACGGAGATATGAAAGCATCGTCATATGGGAGCTCAACCAGCCACAGTTCAAAGAACCCCTAGTAACCTCAGGAGGAACCTTGGGGTTTCACGGAACCCTTTTTGAGAATTCCTGATTTAGATAATGCCCAGTCAGTCTTGAACCACCCAGCCACTGAATAACCTTTCTAAAGAAAAATATTTCTACAAACATGCACGTTTGGATTGGGAGAACTTGCATGTTTGTGCATATGGAGAAGAGAGGGCATCATGTGTCCTACATGGGAACCAATAGTAGCTGGTACAATCCAACTATGCCAACCCACTTTTTCCCGAGCCGGCTTGGCCAAAGTTGCAAATGAGTCTACAATCATAAAAAAAGTGCTCTGATTTGACTGTGACAAATATAAGAGACAGTTTTTATCCCACTGACCTGTGACATCATTGATTTTATCAGCTGACTGTAATGGTGGCATTCTAACCAGGACTGTAAGGGATCATTCCTTCTACCAACAACCAATGTAAGGAGCATTTTCCTTAGGACCATTGATGAGCTAATCTTAACAGGGGTAAACATAGATCTTCACTCTATTCCCACAGACAATGTTGCAATCGGTCTGGGACAGGGTAAGACATGGTGGCTACCTGCTGAAACTATACATTTGTACCACTGATTACTCCTCTTTCGGATAGTAATGGAAACACTTATTACTCCTTTATTGAATAGTAATGGAAACACTGATTACTCCTCTTTCGGATAGTATTGGAAACACTGATTACTCCTCTACTGAATAGTATTAGAAACACTGATTACTCCTCTAGTGAATAGTATTGGAAACACTGATTACTCCTCTAGTGAATAGTATTGGAAACACTGATTACTCCTCTACTGAATAGTATTAGAAACACTGATTACTCCTCTAGTGAATAGTATTAGAAACACTGATTACTCCTCTAGTGAATAGTATTGGAAACACTGATTACTCCTCTAGTGAATAGTATTGGAAACACTGATTACTCCTCTAGTGAATAGTATTGGAAACACTGATTACTCCTCTACTGAATAGTATTAGAAACACTGATTACTCCTCTAGTGAATAGTATTGGAAACACCGATTACTCCTCTAGTGAATAGTATTAGAAACACTGATTACTCCTCTAGTGAATAGTATTGGAAACACTGATTACTCCTCTAGTGAATAGTATTAGAAACACCGATTACTCCTCTAGTGAATAGTATTGGAAACACTGATTACTCCTCTAGTGAATAGTATTGGAAACACTGATTACTCCTCTAGTGAATAGTATTGGAAAAACTGATTACTCCTCTAGTGAATAGTATTAGAAACACTGATTACTCCTCTAGTGAATAGTATTGGAAACACTGATTACTCCTCTACTGAACAGTAATGGAAGCATCTGTAACCATATGCTATATTCAAGTACTTTTCTATTACATAAATAAAAAGTCAACCAAAGAAATGGGAAATTTGATTTTTTTCATGGTATTTCAATGTGCCTCAATAGCATATCATTCTATAGTTTGCAAGGAGGGAACAAGCAAAGTTAGCTGATCGGTTTAGATGCGAATGGAGTTCCGGAAACTCTAGTAGGCAGGGATCATAATTCTTATTTTTGGTGCTCTAGGTGGGGAATTTTTTTTTTAGATACAAGTCTAACCCAGTGTTTTCAATTGTGTGTAGTGTGTCTCATACCCCAAAGGATCAGAGCTTCAGATGGCAGCCATAGTCAGGGTTCTCCAGGTCATCTATGTGCTCCTAATAGGCTCCACCAGACATTTTTGGAAGAATGGCATGCTGGTATGATGCCCGCTTTGAAACAACACAACACAAAATTCCCTCAACTATTTAGGAAACTTTTTTTTTTTTTTTACTAGGACAGGTGGTAGTTGCACTTGGTAAAGGATAAGGAAACATTACATAACTGACCAAAGTATATGAAACTGCTATGACTTAACTGAGACCACCATACCAGAATCCCAAACCTGTGATTGGCAACATCTAAATCCAACATTTTTACTTTTGGTGGTTGGATTTGGATTTGGTTGGATTTGGTGCTTGCTGACCTTGTAGTCATAGCCTGAACTGAACAATATGTTGTTGGCAGTAGGGTGCCACTCTATGATCCCCACTCTTCTACTGTGTCCATACAGTTCCAGCACGGCTTCCGTCATGTTCTTCTTCAGCCCATCATTCGGGATTTCCCATATCCGCACCTTGGGGAAAGGACACCTTGTTATTGTACTGTTATAATGTTTACATGATTGTGAACACATATACTGCCATTTATATGGGTTACGCCAAGAAAGAAAAAGAACCAACATGATGAAGTTGAAACACCACAGTGTATATTCTGTTAATTGTATTTAAGAAGTTTGAAACTATAAGATGTGTCACATAACAGTATATAATAAAATATACAATTATATTATTATTCATCTATGGTGAACCCTTCCTCCTAAGTCTGCCATACAGTAGAACGAAAGCCAAAACTTTGTATATTTTTTTTTTTTTTTTTTTTTTTTATTTGGATAAAGTAAAGGAGGGTTATAACCCCTGTCATCTACAAAATTATTAAATAATAAATTAAATACTTATATTAAATTTTATATTACATTAAGAACTAATAGACAATTTAATTAAAAAAAGGAATTGATTAAAATAATGAATTAAAATAATTATAATTATTGTTATATTATTATTTCTGTATGGTGTACCCTTACTCCTGAGTCTACCTTACAGTAGAACCAAAGCCAAAACTTTATCATTTTTTAAAAAATTTGGATAGAGTAAGGAAGGGATATAACCCCCGTCAGTTGCAAAGTTTTTAAATAATAAACAAAATACTTATATTAAAAATATTAAATAATGAATTAAATACTTAAATTAAATAACACATTAGGAACTAATAGACAATTAAATGAAAAAGGGAATGAATTGTATAACTATTATGATATTATTATTTCTCTATGGTGTACCCTTCTTCCTATGTCTGCCTTACAGTAGAGTCAAAGCCAAAGCTTTCATTTATTTTTTATTTATTTGGATAACGTAATGGAGGGATATAACCACTGTCAGTTACTAAATTATTAAAATATTATTATACAGGATTTATATAGCGCCAACAGTTTACGCAGTGCTTTACAACTTGAGAATAATAAACGACATATTTAAATTAAAAAATACATTATGAATTAATATATGTTTTGATTTAAAAGGAATTAATTAAAATAATAATAATAATCATTATTATATTATTATTTCTCTATGGTGTACCCTTCCTCCTAAGTCTACCTTACAGTAGAACGAAAGCCAAAACTTTATCATTTTTTTTTTAATTTGGATAGAGTAAGGAAGGGATATAACCTTTGTCAGTTGATACATTTTTAAATAATAAATTAAATACTTATATTAAAAATATGAAATAAAAAATTAAATACTTAAATTAAACAACACATTAAGAACTAATAGACAATTTAATAAAAAAAGGAATGAATTATACAACTATTATGATATTATTATTTCTCTGTGGCGTACCCTTCTTCCTATGTCTGTCTTACAGTAGAACCAAAACCAAAACTTTTTTTTTCTTTTTATTTGGATAGAGTAAGGGAGGGATATAACTGCTTTCAGTTACTAAATTCTTAAATTTTTATTATACAGGATTTATATAGTGCCGACAGTTTACACTTTACAACTTGAGATTAAATAATAAATTACATATTTAAATAAAAAATACATTATGAAAGAATATACAATTTGATTTAAAAAGGAATGAATTAAAATAATAATTATTATTATATTATTATTTCTCTATGGTGTACCCTTCTTCCTATGTCTGCCTTACAGTAGAACCAAAACCAAAACTTTATATATTTTTTTTAATGTGAACAGAGTAATGCAGGGATATAACCCTTGTCAGTTGCTACATTTTTAAATAATAAATTCAATACTTATATTAAAAATATAAATAAATAAATTATTATGAATAATTATAAATAATAAATTAAATACTTAAATTAAATAACACATTAGGAACTAATAGAAAATTTAATAAAAAAAAAAGGAATGAATTATATAACTATTATGATATTATTATTTATTTGTGGTATACCCTTCTTCTTACGTCTGTCTTAGGCCGCGTACACACGGGCGGACTATCCGTCCAACTAAGTCCGTCAGACAATCCGACAGACAGTCCGTCCTACTTTTGAATGAACGGACTTGACCACACACGACGAACAGACAGTCCGCTGAAAAAGTCCGCTGAAGCCCACACACGAGCGGATTGTCCGCTGACCAAGTCCGTCAGACAGTCCGCCCGTGTGTACGCGGCCTAACAGTAGAACCAAAACCAAAACTTTTTTTTTTTTTCTTTTTATTTGGATAGAGTAAGGAAGGGATATAATCACATTCAGTTACTAAATTCTTACATTTTTATTATACAGGATTTATATAGATTTTAATTTACGCTTTACAACTTGAGATGAAATAATAAATTACATAATTAAAGAAAAAATTACATTATGAACGAATATATGATTTAAATTTAAAAAGGAATGAATTAAAAGAATAATAATTATTATATTATTATTTCTCTATAGTAACTACCTCCTAAGTCTACCTTACAGTAGAACCAAAGCCAAAACTTTATCTATTTTTTATTTTTTTTATTTTGATGGAGTAAGGGAGGGATATAGCCCCATGTCAGTTACTAGATTATTAAATAATAAATGTAATACTTAAATTAAATTAAAAAATACATTATGAACTGATAAACAATTTAATAAAAAAAAAAAAAAAGAATGAATGAAAGTATCAAATTAAAATAATTATAATTGTAAATACTATATATTTAGAAAACCATGTTGTGGTTTGTTATATTTGGAAATAAAAAATTGACAGAAATTTTTACTTTACTTCACTAAAATAAAAAATAAAAAAAATGTCTGGAGTCTGGTTTTAAAAATCAGAGTGGAAACCTCCATGATGTTCAGTATGTGACAGCTCCCCTTTAATTCACATTATGTGTCTTGTTGCTCTATGGCAGTGATGGCGAACCTTGGCACCCCAGATGTTTTGGAACTACATTTCCCATGATGCTCCACTACGCTGTAGAGTGCAGGAGCATCATGGGAAATGTAGTTCCAAAACATCTGGGGTGCCAAGGTTCGCCATCACTGCTCTATGGAGTGCTAGTATATAATGTCCTATGTGAACTACTATCAGCACAATACAGATAAAATGAATGACTTACCGACGTGTCCTCGGAGCAGGAGGCGATGATATTCTCAATGAACGGGTTCCACTTAACATCCAGCACTGTGCCCTGGTGCCCGCACACCTTGGGGTGGTTGGGCTCAATGCGTCCAGTCTGGGGGAGGCACAGAACATTTCAGAGGTGAACCCCCCTACCATGCAGACCTGGGGGAGGAGGACAGACAGATACACCTGTCAGTAGCTCCTCCCTCCACCTGCACACAGACTGCCCATGCAGAACATTCTGATTCATTATAATTGCAGTAACAACTTACACAACTCAAATAAAAAAATAAAATGTATTTGAATGTTTCTAAACTGCCAATCGACTATCTATATTTCATTGACAAAATAAAAAAAGATTCTGGAACTAGACTCCAGCAGCCATGAGCTGTGGCCTAATTTTGGTAGATTAAACGAGGATATAAAAACTGGAGCAGAGAAAAAAAAAATCAGCAATATAAAGATGACTGTTACTTTTCTACTGTAGATGAGAAAATATGAGGGCTGTACAGAAAGTAATACCAAAGTGGGTATAACTTTTTTTTATTAACTGACACAGGCCATTCAAATGTCACATGTTGGTAGAGTAACTATTCCTCTATAGTAGCGCTTCGTCATCTTTTTCATTGCAGGTAAATAATGGATTCCAAGCAGAAGCAACGTGCCGTTATTGATGGGGGGGGGGGGGGAGGGGTGCAGGCTGTCCGAAATCCACAGAAGGCTACAGAATGTTTACGGAGAGGACACCATTGAGAAGAGTCTCCAAGGACAAGATATTGTACTCGAAAGAAAAATTGGAAATAGGAAAATGGACTTTATAGGCACACCCATAGAATTTGTTAATGCAGGGACATTGACTCGTTCCGGATTTGGACCGCGGTCCGCCATTTAGTGATGCATGCACTATAGTAACTCTTCTTTTTTTTTTTCATTGCAGGTAAATAACGGAGTCCAAGCAGAAGCAACGTGCCGTTGTTGAGTTCTTGATGAAGGAGGGGGTGCAGGCTGTTTGAAATCCACAGAAGTCTACAGAATGTTTACAGAGATGACACCATTGACGAGTACAATATCTTGACAAAGGGATATTGCAAATTTAAAGTGTATGCTCACAGGGTGACATTGTGAATACACAAATAATAGTGTGCCGACGTCCTAATATTATTTGAAAGAAAAATTGGAAATAGGAAAATGGACTTTATAGGCACACGCATTGAATTTGTAAAAATTTGTTGCAGTTTTTAATTGGATAAAGTTAAAATCGTGGTTTACAAACACATATTAAAAAAGAAAATATTATAATGCTGAATGACCCCAAAGACTCGAATAACACTTGCAAGATGTATAAATATATATTAGTCCAAATTGGTGCAATAATAAAAGTAACCAGTAACAGCATCCAATGGAGACAAATAATAGTGTGCCGACGTCCTAATATTATTTGAAAGAACAATTGGAAATAGGAAAATGGACTTTATAGGCACACACATAGAATTTGTAAAAATTTGTTGAAGTTTTTAATTGGATAAAGTTAGAAATTGTGGTTTGCAAACACATATTAACCACTTTCAGACCGGACCATTTTGCTGCTCAAAGACCAGACCACTTTTTGCGATTCTGCACTGCGTCGCTTTAACTGACAATTGCGCGGTCGTGCGACAATCACATGGAGCAGAGATCAGCGTCACTAGTTGCTAGGCAGAATGGAGAAATGCTGTTTACACGGCATTTCCTCCATTCAGCCGTCCTGTGAGACGATCGTGGGGATGCCCGCGGCGATCGAGTCCGCGGGTCCCGCGACCGGACTCACGGGGGTCCCGACCAGCGCGGGAGTGCGCCGCCGCCGGCGAGCTCCCGATGGCAGGGCGGCATTGAATATTGGACGTACATGTACGCCAATATGCCTGCCCGTGCCATTCTGTCGACGTACATCGTCGTGCGCTGGTCGGGAACCGGTTAAAAAAGAAAATATTATAATGCTGAATGACCCCAAAGACTCGAATAACACCTGCAAGATGTATAAATATATGTTAGTCCAAATTGGTGCAATAATAAAAGTAACCAGTAACAGCATCCAATGGAGACAAATAATAATGTGCCAACGTCCTAATATTATTTGAAAGAACAATTGGAAATAGGAAAATGGACTTTATAGGCACACACATAGAATTTGTAAAAATTTGTTGAAGTTTTTAATTGGATAAAGTTAAAAATCGTGGTTTACAAACACATATTAAAAAAGAAAACATAATGTTGAATGACCCCAAAGACTCGAATAACACCTCCAAGATATATAAATATATAATAATCCAAATTGGTGTAATAATAAAAGTAACGAGTAACAGCATCCAATGGAGATAAAGTGCGTGGAGTAGTTGAGTCACAATATGAGATCACACAGAAAATTCGCTCTACATGTTGCGTGCATAAATGTGCTTCTTCAGGAGATTGCAGATCTAATAGAGATGTAGAAAAAACATCAAATAAGTATATCGTACTAGCCAAACAAAAAAAAACAAATATAAACAGTGAAATTATTATTTTGGTAAAATGATAATTTCACGGTTTATATTTGCTTTTGTTTTATTTTTTTGGATATTACGATATACTTATTTGAGATTTTTCTACATCTCTATTAGATCTGCAAGCTCCAGAAGAAGCACATCTATGCACGCAACACGTAGAGCGAATTTTCTGTGTGATCTCATATTGTGACTCAACTACTCCATGCACTTTATCTCCATTGGATGCTGTTACTGGTTACTTTTATTATTGCACCAATTTGGAATAATATATTTATATATCTTGGAGGTGTTATTCAAGTCTTTGGGGTCATTCAACATTATGTTTTCTTTTTTAATATGTGTTTGTAAACCACGATTTTAACTTTATCCAATTAAAAACTTCAATTAATTTTTATAAATTCTATGCGTGTGCCTATAAAGTCCATTTTCCTATTATTCATTTTCCTTTCAAATAATATTAGGACGTTGGCACATTATTATTTGTGTATCCACAGTGTCACCCTGTGAGGATACACTTTACATTTTCAATATCCCTTTGTCAAGATATTGTACTCGTCAATGGTGTAATCTCTGTAAACATTCTGTAGCCTTCTGTGGATTTCAAACAGCCTGCACCCCTCCTTCATCAAGAAGTCAACAACGGCACGTTGCTTCTGCTTGGACTCCATTATTTACCTGCAATGAAAAATAAGAAGAGTTACTATAGTTTAGGCATCACTAAATGGCAGACCGCGGTCCAGATCCGGACCGAGTCAATGTCCCATTCAGACTGTCCCACCATCTAGGTGACAATCTGCCCAGCTGTCATCACCGCATCCACTGTGATTTTCACTGAGCTGACAGCGGGAGGGAGTACAGCTCAGGACAGAGGACATTGACTGGCTGCATTAAGAAGCGGATGATTGGTTGCTAGGATGCAGTATGGTCCTAGCAACCAATCACCAGCTTGCAGCGCCTGCCCTCTGTCTGGACGCGCTGTGCCTCCTGCCCTCCACCCTGTCTGTGTAAGGTAGGACAGGAAGGGGAAGGGAGATGTGAAGGGGCACCGAGGACAGTAATCGGGCCTAAGGACAGTAATTGGGGGGAGGCTGGGGACAGTAATGGGAGGGCTGAGGATAGTAATGGTGGGGCTGAGGACAGTAATGGGGGTTAAGGACAATAATGGTGGGGCTGAGGACAGTAATTAGGGGGGCTGAGAACAATAATGGGATGGTTAGGTACAATAAGGGTGGGGCTGAGGACAGTAATTGGGGGACTGAGGACAGTAATGGGGGGTTAAAGACAATAATGGTGGGCCTGAGGACAGTAATTGGGGGGGCTAGGGGCAGTAATTGGGGGGCTGGGGACAGTAATAGTGGGCGGGGGAAAGTAATTGAGGGGGCTAAGTACTTGGGGGGCTGAGGACAGTAATAGAGGGGAGCTGAGGACAGTAATTGGGGGGGCTGAGGACAGTAATTGGGGGGCTGAGGACAGTAATGGAGGGGGGCTGAGGACAGTAATTGGGGGGCTGAAGACAGTAATGGAGGGGGGCTGAGGACAGTAATGGAGGGCTGGGGAAAGTAATGGATGGGTGCTGAGGACAGTAATGGGGGGCTGAGGACAGTAATTGGGGGGCTAAGGACAGTAATGGGGGGGTTAAGGACAATAATGATCGGGCTGAAGACAGTAATTGGGGGGCTGAGGACAGTAATGGGGGGTTAAGGACAATAATGGAGGGGCTGAGGACAGTAATTGGGGGGGGCTAGGGGCAGTAATTGGGGGGCTCAGGGCAGTAATGGAGGGGGGCTGAGGACAGTAATGGGGGGAGGGCTGGGGAAAGTAATGGAGGGGGCTGAGGACAGTAATGGAGGGGGGCTGAGGACAGTAATGGAGGGGGGGGGGCTGATGACAGTAATGGAGGGCTTGAGAAAGTAATTGGGGGGCTGAGGACAGTAATTGGGGGGCTGAGGACAGTAATTGGGGGGCTGAGGACAGTAATGGAGGGGGGCAGAGGACAGAAATGGAGGGGGGCTGAGGACAGTAATAGGGGGGCTAAGGACAGTAATGGAGGGCTGGGTAAAGTAATGGAGGGAGCTGAGGACAGTAATGTAAGGGGGATATTGAAGTGAAGGGAAGACTGAGAATACTGTAAGAATGGGATTGTGATATAAGGCTCGATTCAGATCTGTGCATGCACTTTTGCGTATGCACGTCGCATTTGGGACAGCCCATTCATTTTATTGGGCTGTACTACCCGCAAAAAATGTAGGGAAAAAAGTCCCATCCCTTTTTTTTTTTAATTGCACCGCACCAAGCCGCATGGTGCTGCCACACTATGTGGTTTTGCGGCCGTGAAAATGTGCTGTAGGTAATGATGTGCGGGGGTGTCATTAAGAATTAATGGCACCCCCCATGCATCTGCCAATGTGCAGCAGGTTGGGAACATATGTGATTCCACGAATGTTCCCCAGCCACAGAGGTGTAAACCTAGCCCAAGAGGAGAGGGGTTACCAGGAAAAGACGTGCATATATGGAAGGTGCACCAGACCAAAAAATAAGAGTCTAAATTCATTTATATATTGTGTCCAAAGACAAAAGACAACAAACGCGTTTCGTGGGTCAAAGGAACTCCCCCTTCATCAGGGGAGCTGTGATGTGAAGGATCTCAGCCATCACCCAAACGTGTTTCTGAATTCTGCTGGAAGGATTTTTTACTGACTGGACCTCCATGAATTTAAACTCAAAACTCAAAATACCCCTGACATAGAGGAAGAGTTACTTTACCAACATGTGAAATTTGAACGACCTTTGTAAGTTGATAAAAAATTGAAGCCCACTTTTTGCATTCTTTTCGGTACAATCCTTATATTACATCTGATTAGGGTAACATGCACCTGGGCGGTTTGGCCTGTTAGCGCCAAATGCCATTGTTTTTAGCTATCTGGGAGGCATAGGTGCAGCATCCAATGGAAATTAATGACAGGTTAACAAACACTTACTATACTACACTGAACAGGCCATATGCTTATCGGGACATTTGGGGCATTTGTCATACAACCCTAAAGGTGAGTAACCCTCAATACAGTGTCCAGCTACTGCCTATTTCAGGCCAGCCATAGAATTTGATAGACTGCTGGATGCAGCACTTGTGCCACCTGGACCCCTAAAAGAGCTGGGATTTTACCCCAACAGGCCAAACCGTCCAAGTACATAAGGCCTTAGTATTACATCGTATGTCCATAACTTTTTTCCAGCTTTGGATGGAGTAGGGAAGTATTGGAACCTCTGTTGGGTTTTTTCCTGCTATCCGGGACTTCATCAGAGAGATTTACCTTTTTGGCTAACATCAAGTGTAATATCGGTTCTTATCAGTTTTCCGGAGATAGAATGAAGTGCCCTCTGGCAAATGGAGGGTGCTGGCCAGTATCCGGCCTGATGTAATGTGGTGGTAGAGCCTTTTTCCTCCTGGGTTGATTCTGGCCTGGTGCACCAGGCTTGTCCCCGGTTGAAGGCAAGGCTTCCTAAAGTTATAATGCTTTCCTGGTAGGGATGGTGCTGTGCTGGTCTGGCCAAGACCCAGTCTAAGAGAAGCCTTCGGTGTATGTACCCCTGCAGTGGCAGTACAGGGGTGCCAGAAATTCTCATGTGGGGGAGCTCACCTGAGTTTATTAGGACACCATGTCCCCGCATTAATGCATGCTTTTTTTGCATTTGTGTCTCCTAATGGGCCCTCTGGCTAGAACTGGAGGAATTTTTATTCCTTGTTGAAGGGCCCAACATTGTTCCTTACAATGGCACTGAAGCACTTTCTCTACTTCCCTTCTCCCCTCTATGTTTGTCTGTCTGTTATTTTGTACAAAATGTTGGCACTTGCTTACCCAGACTAGTAGGGTGTAGTTCCTCAGACTTGCCCTGAAAGTCTTGGGGGGGTGGGGGCACGTGGCCTTTTGGTCAGGAACTCCCTCTCCCATGGGGTTTCCCTTTGGGGGGACCCCCCATCTAGTACGTGGGTAGGCCTTGCTTCGACATGCCTCTCGTAAAAAGGAGTCTGCCCAGCCTTGACTTGGTAGACCAGGAGTACCCTAGTCCATATAAGGAGCCTTGGGTTCCCAGGGGATCGAGGCCGGGCTCCTTTCTCTTCAGAAGTGGACTGAGTGTACACTCTGCAATCTTTTTTTGTGTCCTCACTTTTTTTTTTACACCTGGTGTTAAGTTAAGCCGAACTTCAAGAAAACTTCCTGTCCTGTTGACAATGGTTTCACCAGACAGGAAGTGAGGTACAAAAACAAATAGAAATTTGATAGGGGTGCCAGCCATCCTCTATTCTACTGTCTGTTTTGCTATTGGGTGTGCTCCTCTGTCTGTTCAACAGTCAGCAGGACAGAAAGTGCAGATAATGGGGCCCCCGGGGAGCAGTAAAAACCCGAAGTTCCAAACCTTCCCGGCTCAACCCAAAACTAAGAAAAAAGGTTTAGATTGGACATACAATTTAGGCAATTGTACGTGAGATATAACTAACCACAACCCCCGACTCATCACATCACCAGCCTTACATTCAAAGTCAACTTAATCTGATTACACAATCAGAAACATTAGAGGCAATATCAATGAAATGAGCAATCAAAGACCATGTCAAAGCTGTTTCTTTAAAAAATAATATAATTATTGACAAAACTGGGAGCTGAAATAACATTGGGTATATACACTATACTGTCAAAAGTATTGAGACGTCTGCCTTTACACACACATGATCTTTAATGGCATCCCAGTCTTAGTCCGTAAGGTTCAGTATTGAGTTGGCTCCGCCCTTTGAAGCTATAACAGCTTCACCTCTTCTGGGAAGGCCGTCCACAAGGTTTAGGAGATGTGTCTATGGGAATGTTTGACCATTCTTCCAGAAGAGCATTTTTTGAGGTCCGGGAATGATGTTGCACGAGAAGACCTGGCTCACAGTCTCCACTCTAATTCAAATTCTAATTCCAAAGGTGTTCTATGGGTTTGAGGTCAGGACAAGTCAAGTTCATCCACCCCAAACTCTCTCATCCGTGTCTTTACGGACCTTGCTTTGTGCACTGGTGCGCAGTCATGTTGAAACAGGAAGGGGCCGTCCCCAAACTGTTCCCACAAAGTGGGAAGCATGAAATTGTCCAAAATGTCTTGGTATGCTGATGTCTTAAGGGGTTACCTTTACTGCAACTAAGGGGCCATACCCAACCCCTGAAAAACAGCCCCCCACACCGTAATCCCCCCCCCCCCACCAAATGATTTGGACCTGTGCAGAAAGCAAGGTCCATAATGACACGGATGAGCGAGTTTGGGGTGGAGGAACTTGACTGGCCTGCACAGAGTCCTGACCTCAACCCCATAGAACACCTTTAGGATGAATTAGAGTGGAGACTGTGAGCCAGGCCTTCTTGTCCAACATCAGTGCCTGACCTTACAAACGCGCTTCTGGAAGAATGGTCAAACATTCCCATAGACACACTCCTACCCTTGTGGACAGCCTTCCCAGAAGAGTTGAAGCTGTTATAGCTGCAAAGGGTGGGCAAACTCAATATTCAACCCTACGGACTAAGACTGGGATGCCGTTAAAGTTCATGGGCGTGTAAGTGCAGGTGTCCTAATACTTTTGACAGTATAATGTATATATAGTGTGAATCAGGAAAATACCTGTTTTATAAATACGCTCTTAAGTCCTATATATCTTATTTGATATGATACTTCCAATGCAACGAATGACTGTAACATGTAAGAAACTCATAGCAACCAATGAGAAAGCAGTTCTTATCTGAAGTGACTGCTGTCTACTGAACTCCTCTTGGCTATTGTTGGGTTATAGCTCTTGGCATTCAGTCCCTGCTCTTGGCTCTTTCTTTATTACCCATCATGTCCTAAATCGCGTTTGACGTTTTCAGGTTTCGGAGAGGTTACTGTCTGACAATTGCACTTTTGTTTGGCTGCTTATATAATTCAACTTGATGGTGTTTTTGTGAATAGGGGGCATTCCTCCGATGATCTTGATACAGTTGCCGTATGTAATATCCTGGCATGGAAGTGTTTTTACCATATACAGCAGATCTATTGTAGTCATACATGGGTGACATTGGCTCATATTCCTGCTATTGGCAAGGTTGTGCTTTTGCCCTCAGGACCTGGACATGCTCCAGCAGATGTCGAAAGGAGTTCATTCACATACATGTAGGTCGAATGTAATTTGGCTATTATCAGCAGAAGCTTGTGCACTGAATGATGCTGTGCCTATAAAAGATTTGCTTTGAGCTCTGTGAATCTCTTGATTAACACAGCTTGCAGGTAGGTGCAGTTAACTACTTTGCCACTAGGTGGCTCTGTACCAGAACAATGTCTGGTTACAGCAGACAGTGTCATCAGGTGCTAGGCAGGGCAGGCACTCCCGCTAGGCAAACTAGGCAGCCACCTAGGGCGCACTGCTGCCTGGGGGGGGGGGCTCACTGACTTCCCTATTAGCCTGATCGGGGAACATGAGGGGCCGAAACAGTGCTGGGGTGCTGACTGACTCTGTAGAGAAAGCAGCAGCCGTGGAGGACATCCGTCATGGCTGCTGCAGAGGAGGTCAGCAGCAGCTCAGCCTGAGGGGAGGGCGACAGCAGAGGAGGCAAGCACAGCTGGGGAGGCGGAGGAGGCTGGCATGAGGTCAGCGGAGGAGGCGGGCATGAGGACAGCTGGGGAGGCAGATGAGGTGGGCATGAGGTCAGTGGAGGAGGCGGGTACATGGACAGCAGAGGTTAAAGGTAGACAGTGTCATCAAGGGGCTAGGCAGAGCCGGCGCTCCCGCTAGGCGAACTAGGCAGCTGCCTAGGGCACACTGTTGCCTAGGGGGGGCGCAGCCATGTCCACTTACTTCTCCATTAGCTTGGCCAGGGAACACGAGGGGCCCTACACAGGGCTGGGGTGCTGACTGACTCTGCAGAGAAAGCAGCAGCCGCGGAGGACATCCGTCATGGTTTCTGAAAAGGAGGTCAGCAGCAGCTCAGCCTGTGGGGAGGGCAACAGCAGAGGAGATGGGCACAGCTGGGGAGGCAGAGGAGGGGGGCATGAGGTCAGCGGAAGAGGCGGCATGAGGACAGCTGGGGAGGCAGAGGAGGTGGGCACGAGGTCAGCGGAGGAGGCAGGCACGAGGACAGCAGAGGTTAAAGCCAGACTGCCATCAAGGGGCTAGGCAGGGCCGGGGCTCCCGCTAGGCGAACTAGGCAGCCTCCTCTGCAAAGGAGGTCAGCAGCAGCTCAGCCTGTGGGGAGGGCAACAGCAGAGGAGATGGGCACAGCTGGGGAGGCGGAGGAGGCGGGAACGAGGTCAGCGGAGGAGGCGAGCATGAGGACAGATAGGGAGGCAGAGGAGGCGGGCATGAGGACAGCTGGGGAGGTAGAGGAGGTGGGCACGAGGTCAGCAAATTAGGTCAGCAAAGGAGGTGGGCACGAGGACAATGGAGGAGGGGGGCAAGAGGACAACGGAGGAGGTGGGCACCATGTCTCTGAACGTAGCTGCTGAGGCTGGTGAGTCCACTCTCTGACCCTGTTACCCGCGTGGCACTAGGCAAGACTAACGACACACCGGTCACACTAGGGTTAAGTCTTCCCTAAGCCGTGAAATAGTTAAGCCCCGGCCCTGGCCCTAGGCCCCTTTTAGGTAGTGCCCTGCTGCAGTGATGTCAGGGGTGAGTCAGCACCCACATATACAGTGGCAAAAAAAATTATTTGATCCCCTGCAGATTGTGTAAGTTTGCCCATTTACAAAGAAATGGGTCTATAATTTTTTATCATAGGTATATGTTAAATGATAGAGACAGAATATCAACCAAAAATCAAAAAAAACACACGATACAAATGTTATAAATGCAGTTCCGGGAGTAAAATAAATATTTGATCCCCTACCAACCAACAATAATTCTGGCTCCTACAGACTGGCTACAGTAGGCGCTCATGTGGTACACAGATTAGTCCTGTCAATGTAAGAAGGTGCTCCTAACAACAACTCGTTATGTGTATAAAAGACACCCGTCCACAGAATTTCTTTCTTCCATCCAAACCCTCACCATCATGGGCAAGACCAAAGAGCTGTGAAAGGACGTCGGGGAGAAGATCGTAGACCTGCACAAGGCTGGAATGGGCTACAAGACCATCAGCAAGAAGCTTGGTGAGGAAGAGACAACTGTTGGAGCGATTATTCGCCAATGGAAGAAATACAAAATAATCATCAATCGCCCTCGGTCTGGAGCTCCATGCAAGATTTCACCTCATGGGGTGAGGATGGTCATGAGAAAAGTGAGGGATCAGCCCAGAACTACACAGGAGGAGCTTGTGAATGATCTCAAGGCAGTTGGGACCACAGTCACCGAACAAACCATTGGTAACACAACATGCCACCATGGTTTGAGACCCTGCAGCGTCTGCAAGGTCCCCCTCCTCCAGAAGGCACTTTTACAGGCTTGTCTGAAGTTTGCCAATGAATATCTAAATGATTCAGAGAAGGATCGGGAGAAAGTGCTGTGGCCAGATGAGACCAAAATTGAACTCTTTGGCATTAACTCGACTGGCCATATTTGAAGGAATAAAAATGGTGACTATGACCCTAAGGACACCATCCCTACAGTCAAGCACGGAGGTGGAGACATGATGCTTTGAGGCTATTTCTCTGCTAAGGCTACAAGCCGACTTTACCACATTGAGGGGCCAATGGACGAAGGGCCCATGTATTGTAAAATCTTGGATTACAACCTTCTTCCCTCAGCCAGAACACTGAAGATGGGTCGTGGATGGGTCTTCCAGCATGACAATGACCCAAAACATACCACCAAGGTAACAAAGGTGTGGCTCGAGAAGAAGCACATTAAGGTCATGGAGTGGCCTAGCCAGTCTCCAGACCTTAATCCTAAAGAAAATTTATGGAGGGAGCTGAAACTTCGAGCTGACAAGCGACAGCCAAGAAACCTTAAGGCTTTAGAGAAGATCTGTAAAGAAGAGTGGGACAAAATCCCTTCTGAGATGTGTGAACCAACTCCAATAAACATCTTACCTCTGTGCTTGCTAACAAGGGTTTCTACACCAAGTACTAAGTCATGTTTTGCTTGGGGATCACATACTTGCCAGCACAGTGGTGTAGTGGTTAGCACTCTTACCTAGCAGTAAAAAGGGTCACTGGTTCGAATCCCAACCACGACACTACCTGCCTGGAGTTTGCATGTTCTCCCTGTGCCTGTGTGGGTTTCCTCCCACGCTCCAAAGACATGCAGGTAGGTCAATTGGCTTCTGTCCAAAATTGGCCCTCGTGTATGAATGGGGACTTTGGATTGTGGTCTCCTTGAGGGTAGGGACTGATGTGAGTGTGCAATGTACAGGGATAGGGACAAATGTAGACACTCCCTCAGGATGGACTGGTGTCTTTATTCAACCTTACTAACTATGTAACTTACTTTACTCAATGAACTGTAACTCCATTTGTATTGTGTTTTTTATGGATTTTTGGTTGATATTATGTCTCTGTCATATAAAATACACATATGGTAAAAGTTATAGACCCTTCATTTCTACATAAGTGGGCAAACTTACAAAATCTGCAGGGGATCAAATAATTATTTTCCCCACTGTAAGTCAGGTAGAGAGGAGTACTCATGATATCATGCAAAAATCAGGTGGTGCTGCTCTAGGTGCTCCTGGTGGGCAGGGTGAAACACATCAGGGGCGTGGCTTAGGAGGAGTTACAGGTTGAGGCCGTTTACATCTCTTTTCATTTATGAGCTACTGGTTTGCGGCATTTCTCTGTCACTGCAAGGTAGAGAGGGGCACACCCACACACACTTGGTGCATGGGAGCTAAACAGCCCACTCTTGCGCGGATGTAACCAGAATGTGTAGGCCCTGGTCATGGCAGGAGGCTGGGAGGAGTAGACCTGGAATAGCCAGCTGTAGACTTTCTGTACTTTATGGAGGTGGGGGTCTAGAGCAGATTACCAAACGCAGTGGCGTAACTAGAAACTTCAGGGCCCCGATGCAAGAAACCATGAAGGGCCCCCTGAACCCCAGCCAGAGCCCTTCCGTCCGAGTGTGGCGGTGGAACTCCAGGGTGTGGTCACAGGTATGACCTTTGTGAGCCCTGTAGTTCCACCACTGGTATCAATAGTTTTTTTTATTTTATTTTTTTTAATTTTTAGGTGCCCCATTGGGGGACTGTCCCTAGGCAGGATGGGGTCCCCGTCCCCAGAAGAGATGAGGTCCTTTTCTCCAGGGCAGATGAAGTTACTGCCCCCAGGTGAGAAGGGGTCCCTGTCCCCAGGGGAGGTGGGGGTCCCTGTCCCCACGTGAGAAGGGGTCCCTGTCCCCAGGGGGAGATGGAGGGGATATGTAATGGTGTGTGGGAGATGGGGTCCTCTCACTCACTATGACCAAGCTGCAGGTTGCGAACTCATCCATGTTGGCCCTGGCTCCATCCAGTGTGCTGGACAAGCGATCAGCATATCTCCCAGAAAGACCTTTCATCATCTGTGTATGACGGGGAGGAGGGTGGCTGGCAGACAAGCCTGCAGTGTCCTCTGGGGGGCTCTCATAGCGCTGCAATGCATCTGTATGCTTAAAGTTTGTTTACCCGGGAGAAGTATGCAGTGCAGTGTGGGCCAGACTCGGGGGGGTGGGACTCTGCCTGGGGAGAACAGACATCGGACTGAGCGGCAATGCATGGAGCAGGAGAGGGGTACTCTGAGAAGCCGGCCGAGGACACAGGTCACGTGGGGAATGCACAACTAAAGAGCAGCCAGTGCGATAGTCGAGCATGGAGCTCTGCTAGTCACCCTCCACCTCCAGCCACCCGTGTGAATGGTGCACTGGTACCCCTAGCTGCCTATGCTGCTGCCGGCCATATGTAGAGGGGGCTGCATGGGCCCCCTGCATCACAGGGCCCGGTTGCGGTCGCAACTGCTGCACCCCCTATAGTTACGCCCCTGACCAAATGCCTTTTTTAGGACAGGTCAAGAGTTCCCTGAGTGAGGCTGCTTCCCTGGGTGGTCCGGGGAGAGTTGTACCTAAGGAGGAGGTGACTACAGAGACCAAAATGTGGTTCAACAAAATAATGACACAAGGAGGGTGATCCTTTTTCCAACTCAGTGATTCTGTTTTTTTTTATGACATGTTGGTGTTATATCTTTCACTTGAATGTATCAAAACAGGATTATTTTAAACCGGGGTGATTTTTCTTTTAAACCACTATTTTCTTCCATATGGCCCATATGTAGGTCAGATGTCACGTAACATCAACGTTTGGCTGAATAAGCAATTGCAGTTCCATTAGGGCCTACAAAATCAATGGTTTCTAAAAAAAAAAAAAAAAGATCTGTGACTCGTTAAATACAATTTTTAATGAAGGTTGTCTTTTAAGCCTCATCCACCCTGAACTAAGCTTCACTCTTCCCACGTAGCAGTCCAGCATGAGAACCTCACTGGCCAATACTCAAATTCAATTTAAAGCCTTGACCACGGAAGCCATTGCTGACCTGCTTCTGAAAAATCTGAGTTGTTTGGTTATCTTTGATTTCAAAACTTTTCTGAGCAAGCATGCATCAAGCGAAGCAACCTGAAGTCAGATCTCCTGCTTCAAAATAAAAAAATGCGATGCTATAACCTGAATTGCTGATGCGACTACTGGATAAAATAAATATCCGTGCCTGGAACACAGCTGATCACACCGCCAGGTAATGTAGAAGATGAGTGAAGGTCTGACAACATGGCATAACAGATACATAAAATTCATATATTCTTTATTGCAGGTCCATTAACACAAGGGAGAATTCAATATACTGTACATCAAGGATTGACGTGTTTCAGCCCCTTACTGGGTCTTAGTCGTTACTGGGTTACGATTAAGGCCCAGTGAAGGGCTGAAACGAGTCAACCCTTGTATATTGGATTCTCCCTTGTCTTGATGGATGTGCAATAAAGATTACATGAATTTTATGCATCTGTCATACCATGTTGCCAGACCTTCACTCATCTTCTACAGGCCCTTCTTTTTCTGGATAAGAATGACAGCTAGGCAACTAGCAATTTCAGAAGGAGAGGCCATTAATGGAGGTTCCTTAATTATTTACTGCCTTGACTTCCTCCGGTCTCCAATTTGTCACATAAGTTGTTTCACTCACCTGATGGAGGGGAATTACCAGAAATGCGCCTCCTCCAGCGCTTTCAGTGACAATGGCTAGGAACTTGGAGTTGACAGCACAGAAAGAGTTGTCATGCACGTTCTTGGTGATGGGTATGCATTCATAACAGTTCTCTCGACTTGCAACCTTGCCGTACACATTCCTGAATTTAGAGCTGCGATACTGCGGGCGCCACGACATCTAGGAGAAGATAAATATGGCATCAATAGCACCGATGCATAGTAAAGACATAAGGATGATTGGTGGAGACATATCTTCAAAGTCCAACATCCAACACTTTCATTTTAGTTTTTGGATAGATAGGGGAAGTATGGGCAGAGTTTGAGGGGTCGCAGAGGTCGCAATGGCAACCATGCCAATGCTACCCATTCGGCCTCCCTATGACTGTGTTTCTAGGGGGAAGTACTTGACACATTACCCTGTGTAGGTAAGTCAATGAACTCAGAGGGCCTGGGCTGGCTGGGCAGGGGCCCACCCAGGCCCACTCTTGGCCCTTTGTTACCTACACAGGGTGATGGGGCAAGCTTTTTCCCCCAGAGGTGCACTCTCTGCTCATCCCCCCACCCCAATTCCCTCGACCAGCCCAGTACATCCCCTCTCTGCTCAACTTTGCATGTGCACACAAGGTGGGGGCAGGCAGGCCACACTCTGTGCTGGTGGATGAAATCGGTGAGCTTGTATGTAAATCTGGAAGTCAGAGGGCCTGCCCATCCGGGACAGGCCCTCTGAGTTTCCTCTTTTACATACAAGCCCAACACTTTCACGCAGCAGCACAGAGTGTGGCCTGCCTGCCCCCACCTTGTGTGCACGTGCAGCTGGCAGCAGGGGCAGATTGACAACTCATGGGGCCCCCGGGCAATAGGAGATTATGTGGCCCCCGGGTAATAAAAGATTATGGGGCCACACAGTATACACACACACACACACACAGTATACACACACAGACACATACTGTCCCTGGTTTTATTGAGGCTGGCAACCCTGATGGGGCCCCCTAGTGGCATGGGGCCCTTGGGCAGTGCCCGAGTGCCCCAATGGTCAGTCCGCCCTTGGCTGGCAGGAGGAAAGAGAAGAGGGACAGCGAGACAACCATCATACAGTAATAGAGCATCCTTGTGTAAGTAGTACACCTCCCAACTGTCTTGGTATTTTGGGGAGCTGTAGGACTATCTTGGCGGGCACTGGAAGAGGCAGGAGTTATTGGGGGGGGGGGGGGGCACAGGTAAACTTTTGCAGCAGGGCCCACAAGCATGGTCCATAAAGACATAGATGAGCGAATTTGGGGTGGGGGAACTTGACTGGCCTGACCTCAACCCGATAGAACACCTTTAGGATGAATTAGAGCGGAGACTGAGCTGAGCCTTCTCGTCCAACATCAGTGCCTGACCTCACAAATGCCCTTCTGGAAGAATGGTCAAACATTCCCATAGACACATCTCCTAAACCTTGTGGACAGCTTTCTCAGAAGAGTTGAAGCTGTTATAGTTGCAAAGGGCGGAGCCAACTCAATATTGAACCCTACGGACTAAGACTGGGAGAACATTAAAGATCATGTGTGTGTAAAGGCAGGGCGTCCCAATACTTTTTACAATATAGTGTATAATGTAAATAATATAATTGAAAAGTTCAAGTGTAGTTTGAAAATACAAGAGTACATTTGCAATGTTGAAGAATGCACCCGAGGCGTTTTTTTCGCGTGTGTGTGCCTCCTGATTTCGCAATGAGTAACAAAGGACAAGACCCAAAGCATTGGGCAAATGCATGGTATTTACGGCGATGGCACAGGGTCAGATATAACCCCAGCTTGAGCGTCCTTTCTGAAAGCATGGTCTGTATCACATGCATGTTGGAGGACACATTGTGCCTGAGGGTGCGGGGTGACAATGGATCCACTGTCTACGGCCACGCACCCTTCCCCTATTCCCCGTCCTACAATATTCCTTACAATGATCCTCTCTTTACAGCTCTACCCTCTAACATAAAGCGTTAACCATTTCCTGTAGGATCCTCGACTTCACCGCGACCTTCGGCCAAAAAAAATGTCACCAGAAATGAAAAAGACCGAACTATTTTTAGCCCGGATTTTCCTAATCACCCCAATTCCACATATCTTCTATCAGTGCTAACAAGACGGCTGTCTCCTTCCTCGTCACCAGATCATCATTATAGGTCTTCCTGGACAATCTTCACCAAGGACTGGGAGACTCGTCCCTATTATCCCTCATTGTTATCATAGAGATGCAGAGTTACCTCCCTGAGAAAATAGTCACTAAGGCTGCATTCGCACCTCAGCGTTTTCAGCTCGTAAAAAACGCTCACCTCAAAAGTTCCAAAACGTCCAACAAGCAAAATCCCATTCATTTAAATAACCCCCGTTCACATCCGAGCGTTCTGCCGCCTGAAGCAAAACACCTGAAGCTCAAAAAAGTACATTCTTTTATAGCTTCTTTTTTGAGCTTCTTTTTTTTTCTTTTTGAGCTTCTTTTTTAGGCAGATTACAGGCGTTTTACATTGGTGACCTTTGGACCTCAAAACGGCTGTACAAAAACGCTGCAAAAAGCCAGAAAAACACTCTAAGACCCCTTTCACACTGGGGCGTTTTTCAGGAGTTTTTCATGTGCTTTAGCGTTAAAAAAAGCGCCTGAAAGAAGCCGCAACTGCAATCCCAATGTAAAAGCCCGAGTGCTTTCACACCGAGATCCCTTTCACACTGGGGCGTTTTTCATGCGCTTTAGCGTTAAAAAAAGCGCCTGAAAGAAGCTGCAACTGCAATCCCAATGTAAAAGCCCGAGTGCTTTCACACTGAGGCGCTGCTCTGTCAGGGCGTCAAAAAAAGTCCTGCAAGCAGCTTCTTTGCAGCGCTTTTGGAGCGGTGAATACAACGCTCCTAAAGCGCCCCTTCCCATTGAAATCAATGGGAAGCGCCTGAAAAACGCTATTGGCAGCAGCGTTTTGTGGGCGCTTTTAACCACTAGCTTTTAACCACTTTGGCCACTAGCAGGGGTTAAAAGCACCCCAATAACGCTCTAAAAACGCTGGTAAAGCGCTGCTAGTTTAAGCGGCGCTTTACGTGCGTTTTTCGGGCACTGACATTGTGAAAGGGTTCTTAAAGCACTTGGGCTTTCACATTGGGACTGCAGATGAGGCTTCTTTCAAGCGCTTTACAGGCGCTTTTTTTAACGCTAAAGCGCCTGAAAAACGCCCCAGTGTGAAAGGGGTCTTAAAAAGCGTTAAAAAAAGCGCCTGTAAAGCGCTTGAAAGAAGCCTCATCTGCAGTTGCAATGTGAAAGCCCAAGTGCTTTAAGACCCCTTTCACACTGGGGCGTTTTTCAGGCGTTTTTCATGCGCTTTAGCGTTAAAAAAAGCGCCTGAAAGAAGCCGCAACTGCAATCCCAATGTAAAAGCCCGAGTGCTTTCACACCGAGATTCCTTTCACACTGGGGCGTTTTTCATGCGCTTTAGCGTTAAAAAAAGTGCCTGAAAGAAGCTGCAACTGCAATCCCAATGTAAAAGCCCGAGTGCTTTCACACTGAGGCGCTGCACTGGCAGGGCATCCAAAAAAGTCCTGCAAGCAGCTTCTTTGCACCGCTTTTGGAGCGGTGAATACAACGCTCCTAAAGCGCCCCTTCCCATTGAAATCAATGGGAAGCGCCTGTAAAACGCCTGAAAAACGCTATTGGCAGCAGTGTTTTGTGGGCGCTTTTAACCCTTTATTTGGCCACTAGCAGGGGTTAAAAGCGCCCCAATAACGCTCGAAAAACGCTGGTAAAGTGCTACTAGTTTAAGCGGCGCTTGGTTGTAAACCCTTACAAACCACTCTGACCTACAGGTAAGCCTAGATTAAGGTTTACCTGTAGGTCCAAGAAATATCTCCCAAACCTATACGGTTTAGGAGATATTTGCCCGAAGACGGGCACCGCTGTCTACAGCGCATGCGCCATAGACAGCGACGCGCAGGCGCACTGAGCGTGGCATCGTCGATGACGAAGATGCCGCGCAATGCCACGTGTCTCGGCTCCCGTGCGCATGCGCGGGAGTGACGTGATCGCGGCTTCGCCGAATGACAGCGGTGGAGCTGTGAGACCCCACCGAGAAGATGGATACGCCGGACTACAGGGGACAGCGGTGACTTCGCTGGCTCCTGTGTCAGGTAAGTGACACATAATGGGCTACTATGCGATGCGATGCGATGCATAGTAGTCCATTATGCTTTACCTTTGCAGGGAATGAAAGAGGAAGTAAACTCATCAGGGTTTACTTCCTCTTTAAGGCCCCTTTCACACTGGGGCGGTTTTCAGGCGTTACAGCGCTAAAAATAGCGCCTGTGTAGCGCCTGAAAAAACCGGCCCCTTTCACTTTAACACAGTACACACCGATCGTTATCGGCCGATTTTCGATCTTGCTCTTCTGTAGTGGTTGTTGTCTGCGTGCCCTGACCGCAGTATACACCGCTATATTCACCTCACCTATATAGCTAGTGATCTATCTTTTATAATAGAGCTTGCAGTCAGTAGTTTTAGGAGCTTGTGCGTGCTGTCTGCGTGCTCTGTATCCAGTACATACCGCTATATCCACCTACATAGCTCTTCTCTATTTGAGCCCACTTGCCATCTGCAGGAGTTATTGGAAGTTGTGTGTGCCTCCAGCACAGCTCAGTATACATCTGTATATACCCCTTTATCTCTGGTGTTCTATAATAAAGGCATCTGCAGGAGTTAGTGGGTGTTGTGTGCCTCTAGCACAATATACACTACCCAACTGCTGTTTTACCCAACTCCCTTCAGGCCATTACCATGTCTGGAAGGCCAGCAAGGAGAGGCAGACAGGCGCGAGCCGATAAAAGAGGGCAAGCAGGCTCTGTGTCTAGAGACAACAGTGCTGGTCGTGGACGCGGTGCATTGTCATCAGCACGTGGCCATGGGACATGCTTGTCCTTCTTTTCGGCAGCTGGACATGTTGAACCGCAACATGCCAACGACTTGGTAGAGTGGATGACCAAGCCCTCTTCATCCTCCTCATCCTCTCTCACCCAGTCTCAGGGTACTAGCAAAGCAGCTGCCAACGCATCGTCTTCCCTCCTCTCAATGTCATCATCAGTGACTCCTTCCCTAGACCCACCACATCCTCCTGAGGAGTCTCCTGAACTCTTTGAGCACAGTGTTGGGTACATGCTCCAGGAGGATGCCCAGTGTTTGGTGGGCTCTGATGATGACACTCAGCTAGAGGAAGGCAGTAGCGTGAGCGCAGAGAGAGAGGATGCTCAAGAAGGACAGCAATCTGGCAGTCATGTTCCACAAGCTGCAGCATACTGCCAGGTTTGCTACAGCGATGAAGAGGGAGGGGATGATGAGGGCACTGACTCCACATGGGTGCCTGGTAGGAGAGAGGAGGAGGAGGAGGAGGAGGCACATGTCCAACGAGGCAGGATGCCCTCCGGGGGCCAGCTTAGGGGCAGCACACCGACTGAATCACACCGCAGAGCTCCGCCTGTGCAGGGTGCTGCCTCTGCGCGTTATTCTAAAAGTTCTTTGGTGTGGGCCTTTTTTGAGACGAGTGCATCAGATTGCACCGCTGCTATTTGCAACATATGTCTCAAGCGTATCTCGCATGGCCAAAACATCAGCCGCTTGGGCACCACATGCTTGACCAGACATATGTTGACCTGCCATGCAGCTCGTTGGCAAGCGTACCTCAAAGACCCACACCAAAGAACAAAGCGGACCTCTCCTTGCTCCTCATCAGCTGGCATCTCCAACCCCACTAGACCTTCAGTCCTCTCTGAAACCTGCTCTGAGAGGAATGAAGGTGTAGAATTAGGTGTGTCACAGCCAAGTGCTTCCGGGCACTCTGCTAGCAGTACACCCACGTCCGATTATAGCAGGCAAATGTCCCTGCCCCAGCTGCTGGACCGGCGAAAGAAGTTCACTCCCAGCCATCCACATGCCCAGCGGTTGAATGCTAGCTTGGCTAAATTGCTAGCACTTCAACTGCTGCCTTTTCAGTTGGTAGACTCGGCCCCCTTCCGTGAGTTTGTACAATGTGCGGTTCCTCAGTGGCAGGTCCCCAAACGCCACTTTTTCTCACGGAAGGCGATTCCGGCTCTCTACCAGCATGTGGAAGGCAATGTCCTTGCCTCGCTGGACAGGGCGGTCAGCGGTAAGGTGCATATTACCGCTGACTCATGGTCCAGCAGGCGTGGACAGGGACGTTACCTGTCTTTCACTGCCCATTGGGTCACTCTTCTGGCTGCTGGGAAGGATGCAGGACAAAGTGCAGTAGTGTTGGAGGTTGTTCCGCCACCACACCTCCAAAATGCTACTATTGGTTGTGACACACCTCTCTCCTCCACCCCCTCCTCTTCTTCTTCCTCCATGGCCTTTTCCAGTGCTCTGTCCTCAGAACCAGCGGTGCTCCGTAGGCGTTCCAGGGGCTACGCAAGTACGCAGGCAAAACGATGCCATGCCGTGCTTGCGCTGGTTTGTTTGGGGGACAGGAGCCACACTGGGGCGGATGTTTTGTCAGCTCTGCAGGGGCAGGCCGAGAGGTGGTTGACGCCACGCCAGCTTAAGCCAGGAATGGTGGTTTGTGACAATGGCACCAACCTCCTCTCCGCCCTCCGACAGGGACAACTGACCCATGTGCCCTGTGTAGCTCACGTCCTTAACCTGGTGGTGCAGCGGTTCTTGGGCAGGTACCCCGGCTTACAGGATGTCCTGAAGCAGGCCAGGAAAGTCTGTGTGCATTTCCGCCGATCATTTAATGCCTGTGCTCGGCTGGCTGAGCTCCAAAAGGAGTTGAACCTGCCCAAGAACCGCCTTATATGTGACATTCCCACCAGGTGGAACTCAACGTTGGCCATGCTGCAGCGGCTGCACACGCAGCAGAGGGCCATCAATGAGTACCTGTGCGACTACGGCACCAGGACAGGGTCAGGGGAGCTCGGTTTTTTCTCACCACGCCAGTGGGGCATGATCAGGGATGCATGCACTGTCCTGTCACCGTTTGAGGAGGCCACAAGGATGGTGAGCAGTGACAGTGCATGCATCAGTGACACTGTACCTCTTGTCCACCTCTTGGAGCATACGCTGCGTGGAATAATGGACAGGGCACTTGAGGCAGAACAGAGGCAGGAAGAGGAGGACTTCCTTTTCTCTCAAGGCCCCCTTTATCCAGACAGTGTTCCTGCTGTGCCACCCATCACACAGGAAGAGGATGAGGAGGAGGAAGAGGAGAAGGAGGATGATTGTGTCAGCGTGGAGGTGGAGGCTGGCACTCAGCATCAGCAGCAGCAGCAGCAGCAGCAGCAGCAGCAGCAGTCTTGTAGGGATGATTTACAGTCCCAAGAAACACGTGGACTTGTACGTGGCTGGAAGGAGGTAGCTGCGGATCATGTTGTCCTTAGTGACCCAGAGGACTCCGGACCGAATGCCTCAGCTAACCTACGCTGCATGGCCTCCCTTATCCTGCAAAGCCTGCGGAAGGATCCTCGTATTCTTCGGATCAAGGAGAGGGTCCATTACTGGCTGGCCACTCTCCTTGATCCACGATACAAGGGTAAGGTTGCCGACCTTATCTTGCCATCGCAGAGGGAGCAGAGGATGAGACATCTCCGGGAGGCCTTGCAGAAAGGTCTGTGCAACGCGTTCCCAGAGACTGGGAGGTTACAAACTCCTGGTCCTGGACAACGTGTTGCTGAGGCATCGGTCAGAAGGAGCGGTGGAGAAGGTGGCCGTCTGACTGATGCTTTCAGACAATTTTTTAGTCCGCAGCCCCAAGGTATGATCGGTTTCAGCACCCATCGCCAGCGTCTGATTTACATGGTGCAGGAATACCTAGGGGCAAGGTCAGACTTGGACACCTTTCCCACCGAAAATCCTCTGGCTTACTGGGTCTTGAGGATGGATCACTGGCCAGAGCTTGCACAGTATGCAATTGAGCTACTGGCCTGTCCTGCATCCAGCGTTCTTTCGGAACGCACCTCCAGTGCTGCTGGTGGCTTTGTTACCGATCACAGGGTGCGCCTGTCCACCGAATCAGTTGATCGACTGACCTTCATCAAGATGAATCAGTCTTGGATCACCCACAGCTACCAAGCACCTGAAGTTGATGTAACCGAAATTTTTCTTTTGAAATATCACATCCCTTCAAGACTGCCTATGCTGATGCTGAGTGACTGTCCTGTTATGTTGATTGTCTATCCTATTCCTCCTCCGCTGATATGTTGGAAGAACATTTCTGGTTCTGGGTGATGCCATCAGCCCAATTTTTCTGCCCCTGTTTAACAGGGGCGTTTAATTACAATTTTTGATGCAATGCTTTGCAGCAGGGCTAATTCCTGCAATAAAACTAGAGTATATGGGAGAGGTTGCAGTGTCGTGGCACCAGCACCAGTGCCTAAGGCCCAATTTTTCTGCCCCTGTTTAACAGGGGCGTTTAAGTACAATTTTTGATGCAATGCTTTGCAGCAGGGCTAATTCCTGAAATAAAACGAGAGTATATGGGAGAGGTTGCAGTGTCGTGGCACCAGCACCAGTGCCTAAGGCCCAATTTTTCTGCCCCTGTTTAACAGGGGTGTTTAATTACAATTTTTGATGCAATGCTTTGCAGCAGGGCTAATTCCTGAAATAAAACTAGAGTATATGGGAGAGGTTGCAGTGTGGTGGCACCAGCACCAGTGCCTAAAGCCCAATTTTTCTGCCCCTGTTTAACAGGAGAGTTTAATTACAATTTTTGATGCAATGCTTTGCAGCAGGGCTAATTCCTGCAATAAAACTAGAGTATATGGGAGAGGTTGCAGTGTCGTGGCACCAGCACCAGTGCCTAAGGCCCAATTTTTCTGCCCCTGTTTAACAGGGACATGTAATTACAATTCTTGATATAATATTTCACAGGAGGGCCCGTTCCTATGCCCACCCAGAGTAACTGTGAGGACTTATAGTGTTGTGGCACCAGCACCACAACCACCAAAGGTCAATTTTTCTACCACTGTTCAACAATGGCATGTAATTACAATTCTTGATATAATCGTTCACAGCAGGGCGCTCCAGCGCCCACCAAGAGTCACTTTCAGGGCTTACAATGTTGTGGCAAAACCAACACCTTGTTCCGCCATTTCTGCAGAGCATATAGGGCAGGCCCCTACTTTCAAACATCCAACTTACAAACATCTCCTACTTGCAAACGGAAGGAGACAACAGCAAGTGAGATGAAAAAAGATGGACGACAAAACAAATTATACAGGGGTGATAACCCTTCCCTATGTTTTCCAAAAAGATTAAAAATAGTTTTTTTGACTGGAGCTACACTTTAAAAATGTACCAGTTGAAAATTACAAACAGATTCAACTTAACACAATAAACCTACACAGTCCCTGTCTTGTTTGCACCGCCTGTATACTGCTGTTCTGAGTATATAGGGCCTGGGGGCCACACGCATTTCCTTTTTTTAATATGGGTACGGGGTTCCCCTTAATATGCGTACAAGACCCAAATAGGCTGGTAATGGGCAGGGAGGGCTACCCATGCCATTTTTCTCAATGATTTTCAACCATATTGCAGGAACCAGATATAACATTAAAACCGCAAGCAGTTTTCAATGATGTTATTTCCGTTTAATGTCATTTTGTGCAGGGACTGTTCTAAACACGGGAAACACGTGGCACTTCACAGGCATACTACAGACACCCCCCAGGCACCATATTTAAAGGAATATTTCACTTTTTTTTTCACTTTAATCGTCATTAAAATCAGTGCTCCCGCCAAAACTGCAATTTTTAAAAACATTTTAGGCATTGACCCATGTCCCCTGGGGCAGGAGCCAGGTCCCCAAACCCTTTTTAGGACAGTATCTTGCATATTAGCCGTTAAAATTAGCACTTTTAATTTTGAACGTTCGAGTCCCATAGACTTCAAGGGGGTTCTAAAGTTCGTACGAATTTGGGGTCCGTTCGAAAGTTCTGGTGCGAACCGAACCAGGGGGGTGTTCGGCTCATCCCTACCGAGGGCTTTCACACTACAGCGGTGCGCTGGCAGGACGTCATGAAAAGTCCTGCCAGCAGCTTCTTTGGAGCGGTGTATTTACCGCTCCTCCACCACTGCTTCCCATTGAAATCAACGGGGCAGCGCTGTAATACCGCCGGCAAAACGCTGCTATTGCGGTGTATTGCCGGGGGTTTTAACCCTCTCTCGGCTGATAGTGGGGGGTAAAAGAGCCCCGCTAGCGGCCAAAATGCGCTGCAAATCCGACGGTAAAACGCAGCTAAAAATATTGGCGTTTTACCGCCCGATGCTATGGGCGGCGTGGTGTGAAAGGGGTCTAAAAAACATCCTAAAAAATGCCTGAAAATTATACGTTCAGATGTAAATGCAGCCTGGAAGTCAAATTAGTTTTCAGTCTTCAAGTTCTGTTTCTTTTTTAAAAAGAATACAATATCTCACAAAAGTATGTACACCCCTCACCATTTTTTTAAATCTTTTCTTCTATCTTTTCATGTGACAACACTGAAGAAATGACACTTGTCTACGATGTAAAGTAGTGAGTATACAGAATACAGCTTGTATAACAGTGTAAATTTCCTGTTCCCTCAAAATAACTCAACACACGCCTGTGGAAGGGAATTCCACATCCTTGCCGCTCTTACAGTAAAGAACCCTCTACATAGTTTAAGGTTAAACCTCTTTTCTTCTAATTTTAATGAGTGGCCACGAGTCTTGTTAAACTCCCTTCCTCAAAAAAGTTTTCTCCCTATTGTGGGGTCACCAGTCCAGTATTTATATATTGTGGGGTCACCATTACAGTATTTATATATTGTGGGGTCACCAGTCCAGTATTTGTATAATGAAATCATATCCCCTCTCAAGCGTCTCTTCTCCAGAGAGAATAAGTTCTGCGCTCGCAACCTTTCCTCATAACTAATATCCTCCTTTATTAGCTTTGTTGCCCTTCTTTGTAGTCGCTCCATTTCCAGTACATCCTTCCTGAGGACTGGAGCCCAGAACTGGACAGTATACTCCAGGTGCGGCTGGACCAGAGTCTTGTAGAGCGGGAGAATTATCGTTTTATCTCTGGAGTTGATCCCCTTTTTAATGCCAATATTCTGTTTGCTTTGTTAGCAGCAGCTTGGCATTGGTGAGCCCATCATCTACTAGGACCCCCAGGTACTTTTCCATCCTAGATTCCCCCACAGGTTCTCCCCCCAGTCTATAGATTGCATTCAGATTTTTCCCACCCAAATGCATTATTTTAAATTTTTCTACATCAAACCTCATTTGCCATGTAGTTGCCCACCTCATTAATTTGTTCAGATATTCCAAGGTTTCCACATCCTGCGGAGAAGTGATTGCCCTGCTTAGCTTAGTATCGTCCACAGATACAGAGATTGAACTGTTTACCCCATCCTCCAGGTCGTATATGAACAAAATAAACAGGATTGGCCCAGCACAGAACCCTGGGGGCAGAGGTGGCTCTCTAATTAGGCAAATTAGGCGATCGCCTAAGGCCTCGCACCCACAGGGGCCTCGCAACCGCCTAATTTAAGAGCCACCCCTGCTGACAACAGTGCCGCTGTGGCCAGCAGAGGGATAATGCTGCCTGTGAGCTCCATGGTCAGGCAGTGGAGAGAGGACAGGGCCGTGGTTGTGTCTTGGGGAGCACTGTGTTATCCGGGGGAGGTGACTAATTACAGCAGCCGGAGCAAAATTAAACTTATTCCCACTGCTCCGGAGATGCAGATCACCACCCGTCACCCCCAACTGGAGTTGCTCCGCTGAGTGATCCCCCGCACACCTGGAGGAGGGGCGTCTAACTGGTAGGCAGAGCTGCAGAGGGAAAGAGGAGGGTCCCACTGGGGAGGAAGCCTCACCAGCACGGTATATGGAGCCGATGGAAGAGGGGGGAGGAGAGAAATGGTGTTGGGGCCGCCCCTCTCTGGGACTGTCAATCAGGGCGGGGGGATCCAGGCTCCAGCTGCAGGGAGAGGCACAGCTACCTTGCCACAATGCCTTCTGCAGCCAGCTACCACCAGCATGAGAGAGCCAGGCCCCCCATTCCTGTTTCTCCAGCATCCCTCAGCCACTGGCCTTTAAATCCACCCCCTGCCCCATCCCCTCCACTACCTTCCTCCTGGTTATCAGTGCCATGGTCAGGGCAGCTCAGTCCTGTGCCAGTGTCCTGGTGTGCCAACCTGTGCTTAACAGCCCCTCCCTCCACCCGGCCCTTACCCCCACCTATGCAGGGCTCCACTGCGGGGGGTCCGGAGGTGCTAGTCCAGTGCTGATCCTCAGCCATGGTGCTGGCACTGCCTGCTGATTGGCTTCTCCACTGCTAGCTCCCTCACTGACACCAGCACCGAGATAGAGCACTGACACCAGCACCGAGATAGAGCACTGACACCAGCACTGAGACAGAGAGCATTGACACCAGCACCGTGATAGAGAGCACTGACACCAGCACCGAGATAGAGAGCACTGACACCAGCACCGAGATAGAGAGCACTGACACCTGCACTGAGATAGAATACTGACACCAGCACTGAGATAGAGCACTGACACCAGCACATAGATAGAGCACTGACACCAGCACTGAGATAGAACACTGACACCAGCACTGAGATAGAACACTGACACCAACATTAGATAGAGCACTGACACCAGCATGGAGATAGAGCACTGACACCAGCACTGAGATAGAAAGCACTGACACCAGCACTGAGATAGAACACTGACACCAGCACCGAGATAGAGAGCACTGACACCAGCACTGAGATAGAACACTGACACCAGCACTGAGATAGAGCACTGACACCAGCACTGATATAGAACACTGACACCAGCACGGAGATAGAACACTGACAACAGCACTGACATAGAGCACTGACACCAGTACTGAGATAGAGCACTGACACCAACACCGAGATAGAACACTGACACCAGCACTGAGATAGAACACTGACACCAGCATGAGCTAGAGCACTGAAACCAGCACTGACATAGAACACTGAAACCAGCATAAGATAGAGCACTGACACCAGCACTGAGATATAACACTGACACCAGCATGGAGATAAAACACTGACACCAGCACGGAGATAGAATACTGACACCAGCACTGAGATAGAGCACTGACACCAGCACTGAGATAGAACACTGACACCAACACTAAGATAGAACACTGACACCAGCACTGAGATAGAGAGCTCTGACACCAGCACCGAGATAGAGCACTGACACCAGCACCGAGATAGAGCACTGACACCAGCACTGAGATAGAGCACTGACACCAGCATGAGATAGAACACTGACACCAACACTAAGATAGAAACCTAACTGCAGTTTAGGTAGAGTTTAATTTCGAAAAACTCAGGAGCCCGCCGCTACATTTATTAAAGCTTTTTGCAAAAATTTACAAAGCAGAGAAAAGACTCTACAGTAGAGGGTACTGTAGAGTCTTCTCAGCTTTGAAAATGTTTGCAAAAAGCTTTAATACATATTACCTGATTCAAAAAAAGAAGCAATAAGATGGAAATGGGATGGCAAAGAAAGAAAATGGAAAGAAAGCTATGGTAATTGTTTCTATGGTAAAGCTAAAGCTATGGTAAATCTTTATTTTTTGCTCTCATTAGATATCGTTAGATATACTGTGTCCACTGTACAAGATGTAATCCCTTATCCATAATTTATATGCCCAGCCGTATGGGTGCTTTAAGACCTCATTGTTTACTGGCACAATGCTTCCATGTTGGTGTGTACGTCACACTGGAGCGTATCGCAGGCGCTATAGTAGGGTGACCAGATGTCCCCGGTTTCAGGGGACAGTCCCCGGATTGAGGACACTGTCCCCGGACCAATTCTGTCCCCGGTTTTGTCCCGGGATTTGACTTCAACAGGAGCTGGGGCAATTTTCAAAGACAGTCAGTCCAGAATAAAAAAGAAATCTGAATTACACCCCCCCCCCCCCCCCCGCTCCTACTAGCTTAGGGGGTGTATTTTTTCCATTATCTGTGTCCCTTTCTGATGATGATGTGCTGGTCGGAGCGGATAAGTGGATAGACTATTTCTTCAGTTTCGGCACATGCCCACCCAGCTCCGCTCACATGTTCTTTTTCCTTGGCTCAAATCCCGGCCAGCCGCCTGTCTGCTTATCTCCTTGCCTTCCCCGGCAGAGTCATTTTCCTCCGCTGCCCACCCAGTAGTAGCCGGGGCCCAGAGAGTGAGACCTGAGAGGCTGTGAGGCCGGCGGAGGCGACGGGCAGAGAGAGGCAGCTGAGCTCAGCTGATGATGTCCAGCAGCAGGAATAGAGGGGGAGGGGATCCAATCGGGAGGCTGCCAATGCCTTCAAGGCTTCAACACAGGTGTGCTTTGGGGGTGTCTGTGAATAGACTACATGGCACTGTGTCTGTCTCTCTGGCATAATGGATGGTATCAGAACTCACAGGCAGCAGCACTTATTGGTCATAAGTTCACAAAATCAGCACCCAGCAGCCATGTTATGTGACACACTGTGACAGAGTCAGCCAGAGCCATGATAGAGCGCCCCCTGCCTGTGAGTTATCATAATGCTGATAACTTAACCAGTTTCCGATCGCCTGATAGCATATATACGTGATCCTGCATTTCTGGATATCAGAGCCAACCAGCGGATCCGGCGGACTCGCCTCATCGTCGGCCTATGTAAACAAGGCAGTTCGCCATTCAGTTTGCCATTCTGTCAGTATGGAAGACATCGATCCTGTGTTCCTGCAAAGCAAGTACAGGGATCTATGACTTCCCTTAGTAAAAGCACCTCCCCCATAGTGAGAAAACACTTGTTAGGCACACATTTATCCCATTGATTGCCCTAGATGTTATCCCCTTCCCAGCCAGTGTCATTAATACAGTGACAGTACATATTTTTAGCATTGATCACTGTATTAGTGTCAATGGTTCCCACAAAGTGTCATAAGTGTTACTAATGCCGCATACACACGAGCGGAATGTCAGACAGAAAAAGTCAGACAGACTTTTTTCATCGGATATTCCGATCGCGTGTGTGCCTCATTCTGATGGACCTAGAAATAGAACACGTTATAAATATTTCCAACTGAACCATTTCCTATCGGGAAAACCACCAATGCTGTTCCACCGGACCAAAAACAACGCATGTTCTGAAGCAAGTATGAGAAGGAAGCTATTGGCTACTGGCTATTGAACTTCCTTTTTCTAGTCCCGTCGTAGGTGCTGTACGTCACCGCGTTCTAGACAGTCGGACTTTGGTGTGATCGTGTGTAGGCAAGACAGTTTCAGTAGAACTCCGTCGGAACTCTGTCGGAAAAACCTTTGGAGTTTATTCCTACGGGAAAACCGGTCGTGTGTATGCGGCATTAGTCTTTGATTTGTCCACCACAAAATCACAGTCCCGCTATTGAGTCGCTTATTGCTGCCATTACTAGTAAAAAAAAGAATATGTCCCCGGATTTCATTTTAAAAATCTGGTCACCTTACGCTATAGCGCAATCCGCCCTTAAAGTGCTGTCACATTCACTCCAGTGTGAAATCCCGAGGGCTTTCACACTGGAGTGTTGCGCTAGCAGGACGGTAAAAAAGTCCTGCTAGCTGCATCTTTGGTAGCGGAGAAGGAGCGGTGTGTTTACCGCTCCTTCACCGCTCCTGCCCATTGAAATCAATCTGGATATGGAAATGACCCTTCCTGAGAAAAGGCCAGTGGCGTAACTAGAACCTTCAGGGCCCCGATGCAAGAAACCATGAAGGGCACCCCTGAACCCCAGCCAGGGCCCTTCCCTCCGAGTCCGGCGTTGGAACTCCAGGGCGTGGTCACAGGTATGACCTTTGTGAGCCCTGTAGTTCCACCACTGGCATCAGTAGTTTTTTTTATTATTTATTTTTATTTTTAGGTGTCCCATTGGGGGACTGTCCCTAGGCAGGATGGGGTCCCCGTCCCCAGAAGAGATGAGGTCCTTTTCTCCAGGGCAGATGAAGTTACTGCCCCCAGGTGAGAAGGGGTCCCTGTCCCCAGGGGAGATGGAGGGGGTATATAATGGTGTGTGGGGTCCTCTCACTCACCATGACCAAGCTGCAGGCCGCGCACGATCCATGTTGGCCTGGGCTCCATCCCGTGTGCTGGACGGGCGATCAGCATATCTCCCAGAAAGACCTTTCATCATCTGTGTATGACGGGGGAGGAGGGGGGCTGGCAAACAAGCCTGCAGTGTCCTCCGGGGGGCTCTCATAGGGCTGCACTGCATCTGTGTGCTTAAAGTTTGTTTACCCGGGAGAAGTATGCAGTGCAGTGTGGACCGGACACGGGGGGGGGGGGGGCAGCGGGACTCTGGCTGGGGAGAACAGACATCGGACTGAGCGGCAATGCATGGAGCAGGAGAGGGGTACTCTGAGGAACTGGTCGAGGACACAGGTCATGTGGGGAATGCACAACTAAAGAGCAGATATTGCGTTAGTCGAGCATGGAGCTCTGCTAGTCACCCTCCACCCACCCGTGTGCATGGTGCACTGGTACCCCTAGCTGCCTATGCTGCTGCCGGCCATATGTAGAGGGGGCTGCATGGGCCCCCATGTAGCACAGGGCCCAGTTGCGGTCACGACTGCTGCACCCCCTATAATTACGCCCCTGGAAAAGGCAGTGTAAAAAGAAAAGACAGTCTCTACGTGAAGGTACAGAGGACACTCAGTCTACTCCAGACTTTCTGCCCATGGTTGGCACAGCCCTCAGAAGCCTAAGTGACAGGTTTTCTAGATTGAAGGGTGTTTTATGAACTTTATGACTTTATGTTCTCAAAGGGACAACATGAAGCAGACAATAAACAATGGAAAGCTTCATGACCGATGCAAAAAATTGGAACAAACCCTCCCATGACATTGATGCTGATAACTTGGCACTTGAGATCAATTCATCTCTCTACCCTTTTCCAGACCATGTGGCCACTTCCCCATTTGACATGCCTAATTACATATACAGTGAGAAGCTACTGGATTTGTACAGTAATTTAGGGATTGCTTTGCGTCTACTCCTGACTCTCCCTGTGTCAGTGGCCTCTGGTGAGAGGAGCTTTTCAGCTTTGAAGCTGATAAAAAATGACATGAGGTCCACCATGGAACAAGAAAGGCTCACGGGACTGGCACTTACGTCAATTGAGCGTCATGTTCGCCAGTCTTTGGACATGGAGGACATTGTGATTGCCTTTGCTCGCAAACAGCAGTTTTAGATAATTTGCACGTTTGTGAGAACTGAAAAATGTTGAAGTGATTGTGTGTGTGTGTGTGTTTTAAGTATGTTGGATTTAGTTATTGTGCACTTTTTTAATGCATATTTGATTTTATGGTACAGCGGTGTTTTTTTTGCAAATGTTCAATTGTTGAAAATGTTCAAATTTTATGCACATTATATGCAACAGCAGTATTTGCACTGTAAACCTTTTTTATTTATATAAAGTGTTGGTGAACTTAAACTTCATTGCTATGCTGTGATTCCTGTAGGCTTTTCGGCGGGGGGGGGGGCTGGATAGAGTACTGACACCAGCGCCGAGATAGAGCACTGACACTGGCGCCAAGATAGATCACTAACACCACTGCAGGGATAGAGCACTGACACCAGTACTGAGATAGAGCACTGACACCAGAACTGAGATAGAGCACTGACGCCAGCGCTGAGATAGAGCACTGACACAAGAACCGAGATAGAGCACTGACACCAGCACCAAGATAGAGCACTGACACCAGAACTGAGAGCACTGACACCAGCACCAAGATAGAGAGCACTAACACCAGCACCGAGATAGAATCATTGACACCAGCACCAAGATAGAGCACTGACACCAGAACTGAGATAGAGTACTGATGCCAGCACCAAGATAGAGAGCACTAACACCAGCACTGAGATAGAACACTGACACCAGCACCGAGATAGAGCACTAACACCAGCACCAAGATAGAACACTAACACCAGCACCAAGATAGAACACTAACACCAGCACCAAGATAGAGAGCACTAACACCAGCACCAAGATAGAACACTGACACCAGAACTGAGATAGAGCACTGATACCAGCACCAAGATAGAGAGCACTAACACCAGCACCGAGATAGAACACTGACACCAGCACCGAGATAGAGCACTAACATCAGCACCAAGATAGAGCACTGACACCAGAACTGAGATAGAGCACTGATACCAGCACCAAGATAGAGAGCACTAACACCAGCACCAAGATACAACACTAACACCAGCACCAAGATAGAACACTAACACCAGCACCAAGATAGAGAGCACTAACACCAGCACCAAGATAGAACACTAACACCAGCACCAAGATAGAACACTAACACCAGCACCAAGATAGAACACTAACACCAGCACCAAGATAGAGAGCGCTAACACCAGCACCAAGATAGAACACTGACACCAGCACCAAGATAGAGAGCGCTGATACCAGCACAGAGATAGAGCACTGACACCAACACTGACATAGAGCACTAACACCAGCTCTGAGATAGAGAACACTGACCCTAGCACTGTAAAGCTCTTAATATATGCAATTTATACAATTAATTTTTTTATCGCTTGAATTATTTTTCCCATTATGGGTGTAAGTGGGGCCTCATGTCTAGGTTTTGCTTAAGGCCTCACAAAGCCTAGAGCCGCCTCTGCCTGGGGGGACCCCACTTCCCACCCCTGACTATTCCGAGTACTCCCCATTTATCACCACTCTCTGAATTCGCCCTTGTAGCCAGTTTTCAATCCATGCACTCACCCTATGGTCCATGCCAACGGACCTCATTTTGTACAGGAAATGTGTATGGGGAACTGTGTCAGATGCTTTTGCCAAATCCAAATACACCACGTCTATGGGCCTTCCTTTATCTAGATGGCAACTCACCTCCTCATAGAAGGTTAATAGATTGGTTTGGCAAGAATGATTCTTCATGAATCCATGCTGATTACTGCTAATGATACCGTTCTCATTACAAAAATCTTGTATATAGTCCCTTATAGTCCCAGGAGCTTGCATACTATTGATCTTAGGCAAACTGGTCTGTAATTCCCAGGGATATATTTTGGGCCCTTTTTAAATATTGGTGCTACATTGGCTTTTCTCCATTCCCCTGGTATCATTCCACTCAGTACACTGTCAGTAAAAATTAGGAACAATGGTCTGGCAATTACTTGAATGAGTTCCCTAAGTACCCTCAGGTGCAAGCCATCTGGTCCCGGTGTTTCCCAAGTCTATGAGGGTGCTTCCTGTGATTTGTCATGAGGATAAACACTGCAGTTTTGGTTACTGAAGCCCCCCGATTCCCTTGTGAAGACTGAGGAGAAGAATAAATTCAATACCTTCGCTATCTCTCCATCCTTTGTAACCAGATGTCCTTCATCTTTCTTTATGGGGCCAATATGGTCTGTCCTCCCTTTTTTACTGTTTACATACTTAAAGAATTTCTTGGGATTTTTGTTTCTCTCCTCCGCTATGTGTCTTTCGTGTTCTATCTTAGCTGCCCTAATTGCACCCTTACATATCTTATTGCATTCTTTATAAAGTCTGAATGCTGATGATGATCCCTCAACCTTGTATTTTTTGAAGGCCTTCTCTTTTTCTTTTATATGCATTTTTACATTGGAGTTAAAACATCCAGGACTTTTGTTTGCTCTTTTAAATTTATTACCCAATGGGATGCATTGACTTAATGCCCTTTTTTAATGTGCTCCTAAAGCAAACCCATCTCTCCTCCTTGTTCGTAGTTTAGGGAAGTTTTGAAATTCAGTGTCTTTGTATTCCCCGTATGTTTCCTATTTGTGTGATTTATACTGAAGCCAACTGACATGTGATTGCTGTTTTCCTAAATTGCCCCATATTTCCACATCCGTGATCAGGTCTGTATTGTTGGTAATCAGTAGATCCAGTAACGCTTTATTTCTAGTTGGTGCGCCTACCATCTGACCCATAAAATTGTCCTGCAAGACATTTAGCAACTGGCGAGTCTTATATGAATGCGCGGTTCCCTCCGCCCAGTCTATGGATAATTAAAATCCCCCATTATGATAACACTTGCCATCCTTGCTGCTAATCCAAATTGTGATAGGAGGTCCGTCTCCCCCTCCTCCCTCAGGTTAGGGGGCCTATAGCATACTCCCAGTATTATTTTCCCCTTAGTTTCATCCCTTTGGAGCTCTACCCATAAGGATTCCACCTCCTCCCTAGCCCCCTTAGTGATGTCATCTCTCACATTGACTTGTACATTATTCTTGATATATAGACATACCCCTCCCCCTATTTTACCCTCTCTATCCCTGCGGTAAAGGGTATACCCTTGAATGGTTGCCAACCAATCATGAGAGCTGTTGAACTAGGTCTCTGAAATTCCCACAAGAGCCAAATCCTCCTCGTACAATCCAAATCCTCATACAGTGCCCTCGGATATGGTCAGCAACACTAATCATACTAATTTGAGGGGGGGGGGGTCTGTGATGTAAAAGGGGGACTAATGTAAAGGGGGGGGCTGTGATGTTGAGGGGGGGGCTGATGTAAAGGGGAGGAGGGACTGTGATATAAGGGGGGCTGTGATGTAAGAAGAGGACTGGGATATTGGGAGGGTTGTGATGAAAGGAGGGACAGTGATGTAAGGAGAGGACTGTGATGTAAAATGTAGACTGTGATGTACGGAGGGGGAACTATGATGTAAATGGGGGGCAGTGATGGGAAAGAGGGCTGTGATGTAAGGAAGAGAGTTGTGATGTACAGAGGGGAACTGTGATGTAAGGAGGTTAATTGTGATGTAAAGGGGGGGCAGTGATTAGAGGGGGGGGGGCTGTAATGTATGGAAGGGAACTGTGATGTAAAGGGGATCTGTGATGCAATGCCAAGCTGCTGCTAACAAAGCAAACAGAATATTGACATTAAAAAGGGGATCAACTCCAGAGATAAAACGATAATTCTCCCGCTCTACAAGACTCTGGTCCGGCCGCACCTGGAGTATACTGTCCAGTTCTGGGCACCAGTCCTCAGGAAGGATGGACTGGAAATGGAGCGACTACAAAGAAGAGCAACAAAGCTAATAAAGGGTCTGGAGGATATTAGTTATGAGGAAAAGTTGGGAGCTCTGAACTTATTCTCTCTGGAGAAGAGACGCCTGAGAGGGGATATGATTTCAATATACAAATACCGGACTGGTGACCCCACAATATATAAATACCGGACTGGTGACCCCACAATATATAAATACCGTACTGGGGACCCCACAATAGGGAGGAAACTTTTTCACAAAAGGGAGTTTAACAAGACACACGGCCACTCATTAAAATTAGAAGAAAAGAGGTTTAACCTTAAACTACGTAGAGGGTTCTTTACTGTAAGAGCGGCAAGGATGTGGAATTCCCTTTCACAGGTGGTGGTCTCAGCGGGGAGCATTGATAGTTTAAAAAAACTATTAGATAAGCACCTGAACGACCACAACATACAGGGATATACAATGTAATACTGACACATAATCACACACATAGGTTGGACTTGATGGACTTGTGTCTTTTTTCAACCTCACCTACTATGTAACTATATGTAACTATGATGTAAGGAAGGGAAATGTGATGTAAAGGGGCAGGGGGACAGTGATTAGAGGGGGGCGGGGGGGGGGGGGGGGCTGTGATATAATGTAAATGTAGGGAGCTGTGATGTAAGAAGAGGACTGGGATATTAGGGGGGTTATGATGAAAGAGGGGGCAGTGATGTAAGGAGAGGACTGGGATGTAAGGAAAGGAAATGTGATATAAAGTGGAGACTGTGATGTACGGAGGGGGATCTGTGATGTAAAATGGGGGACAGTTATGGGAAGAGGGGAACTGTGATGTACAGAAGGGAACTGTGATGTAAGGGGGGTAATTATGATATGGGGGGCAGTGATTAGAGGGGGGCTGTGATGTTAGCAAGGGCACTGTGATGCAAAGGGGGGTTCTGTGATATACACAAGGGAACTGTGATGTAAGGAGGGTAATTATGATATAAAGGGGGGGGGCAGTGATTAGAGGGGGATCTCTGATGTAAGGAAAGGAAGTAAGGAGGGTAATTGTGATTAATTGTGATGTAAAGGGGGGGACAGTAATGGGGAGCTGTCATGTAAAGGAGGGGGGGGGGGGGTGAGGATGTGAAAGATCTGACTCATAGCACAAACTTTATAATCAGACCTCTACTGCAAGAAAATTTCACTGACGAGACCTCTGTGAATTTGAATTTCATACTCTTGCCCTATAATATTACATTTTGTTATACACATAATATGCAGTCTGTCTTCCAACAGAAGAAAGTCATTTTGTAGGCTATGAAAAGATGAGTCCCCTGACACGTCCTGCTTGCTGTGCTGCTCTGGGCCTTCCCAGATTAGAAACTGTGCTGTGATGTTCTCCCTGGTAAGTAGTGCAGGTACTACATCCTCCGTATACTACATCCTCCGTATACTACATCCTCCGTATACTGCATCCTCCGTATATTGCATCCTCCGTATACTGCATCCTCCGTATACTGCATCCTCCGTATACCGCATCCTCCGTATACTGCATCCTCCGTATACAGCATCCTCCGTATACCACATCCTCCGTATACTACATCCTCCGTATACTGCATCCTCCGTATACCACATCCTCCGTATACTACATCCTCCATATACCGCATCCTCCGTATAATACATCCTCTGCATACTACATCCTCCATATACTGCATCCTCCGTATACTACATCCTCCGTATACTGCATCCTCCGTATATTGCATCCTCCGTATACTGCATCCTCCGTATACCGCATCCTCCGTATACCACATCCTCCGTATACTACATCCTCCATATACCGCATCCTCCGTATACTACATCCTCTGTATACTACATCCTCCATATACTGCATCCTCCATATACTGTATCCTCCGTATACCGCATCCTCCGTATACCGCATCCTCCGTATACTGCATCCTCCATATACTACATACTCCGTATACTGCATCCTCTGTACACTACATCCTCCATATACTACATCCTCCGTACACTACATCCTCCGTACACTGGATCCTCCGTATACTACATCCTCCGTATACTACATCCTCCGTACACTGGATCCTCCGTATACTACATCCTCCGTACACTGGATCCTCCGTATACTGCATCCTCCGTATACTGCATCCTCCGTATACTACATCCTCCGTATACTGCATCCTCCGTATACTACATCCTCTGTATACTACATCCGTATACTGCATCCTCCTTATACTACATCCTCCGTATACTACATCCTACGTATAATACATCCTCCGTATACCGCATCCTCCGTATACCACATCCTAAGTATACAAAAGAAAAAAAGGAAAAAACTGCGCTAAGGTTAAGAATGTGAATGTGTGAATGTGTGAATGTATAAAGAAAATCCTGTGAGGATATTCAGCTGCGGCTTTCACTATGTCACATACATGCAAATAAAAACGAAAAAACCCATAAGCCGCGCTAAATAGATACCAAGGCAAATACAACCAACTATTTGTGCAATGATATAAAAGTGAATGTTGAAATAAATATTGGTAAATACAACCAACTGCTTGTGCAAAATAGACAAATAAATATTAAAACAAATATTGTATAGGGTATAGCAACCCTATATGTGTATATACATATACGTGATACAGAACATATAAGTATTAGGATTCCTGATCCCACAAACCCACAAATACTGATGGGCACATATAATAGGAATCAGTGACACACACCTATTATAAAATATAAACACCCAATGTGTGAACAATGAGTCCGTATAGAAACAAAAAGGGGGGTAACGTAAGGCCCAGTAAGGGTCCCCTGAGTAAACACCACACTCTTCCTGGAAATCCAAATATGGGAGTAGTTGTATTCAATCCACCACCAACACACGATAAGATTTACTGCTTACCAGATATGAATGACCCCCCACTACAGAGGGTCACACGGGGCTTAATAGGAATGGACGTCACTTCCAACCACAAGATAAAAGAGGTTCCTCGATGTCTTCTTGGATTCACTCTTTTAGGAGCTCTTGGGAAGAAAACTCACTCCCGGACACTCAACTCAGTAGTCCAAACAGACTCAGAGTCAGGGACATCAAAACCATAGGGGAAAGATAAAACTCAAAATAGTGTAAAACCCTTTTTATTTTAAAATTAAAAATATAAAAATACACTTACAAGCGTGTAAAAAAAGAAAGCGCCTTAAGTCCGTGGCGCCGGCCGGACGCACACGGACAGACTCGTTCTCCTGGAACCCGTCACAAAACCGAGGTGATAAGTAGCGCACCGCTCAGCCCTACGCGTTTCGCAACAAAATTGCGTCATCCAGGGGCACGAGCGGCACGCTGTGTCACCTCCATTTATATGTCTCTAATCATCTGAGCCTCACTCTGGGCGCCTGGCTTTTCCCGCCAAAACCAAGCCTCGTCTTGAAATCAGCATCTGATTCGTCAGGCAGTGATTCCAAAGGTCAATCCACAAACTTGAGCCCGCCCACACCCCACCCTCATAATAACCTGTCATGTCCGTTCTGCTACTCAGCTGAATTGAATTGGGCACTAACAGAGTCTCACTATATCATATGGGCCATACATACCGACTGTGCAGATGCATCCCCTTATGCTGGCCAAAGGAACGACAGAAGGGGGGGGGGGGGGAAGAAGGAGTGTGTATGGAACACCAAGACCGTGTCATTAGCCCCACTTCCGGTTTGTGACCATCCCGGATGTCCAAGCCTCACTATCGTTCTGACATGACTTCCGGTCCTGCGTCGCCCAATCGTCCAACTCGTAATGTTTAATACCTGAACTACCCAAAATATCCCTCTAACATTTGTATAAACAGGACACCAGCCTTGTCCAGTGTTGCAGATTAGGAGAAGAAGAAAGGAAAAACGACCGGTACGTGTACAGGGCGTCCCATCGGGATCATCCATGCCTCACTTCCTGTCGTTGGTACTCGGACGTATGCCCCACTTCCGTTTTCGGTAACTTCCGGTCACCCGATCGGAAGTTGTACCTGCACCAACCAAGCCTCGTTCGCGTCGCGTGAGGTCACTTCCAGTGTGTGGCTATGATGGTCCCGCCCTAATAGCTCCACGCCGCCTACGGCGCGGCGTAACGAGAGACCCGACGTTTCCCTAAATCCGTCCGCATACTCCCTGCGCATGTCAGAAGGAAGTAGAGAGAAGACGTTGCTGGAAGAAGTAACAGAGGAGATGTCCCTGACTCTGAGTCTGTTTGCACTACTGAGTTGAGTGTCCGGGAGTGAGTTTTCTTCCCAAGAGCTCCTAAAAGAGTGAATCCAAGAAGACATCGAGGAACCTCTTTTATCTTGTGGTTGGAAGTGACGTCCATTCCTATTAAGCCCCGTGTGACCCTCTGTAGTGGGGGGTCATTCATATCTGGTAAGCAGTAAATCTTATCGTGTGTTGGTGGTGGATTGAATACAACTACTCCCATATTTGGATTTCCAGGAAGAGTGTGGTGTTTACTCAGGGGACCCTTACTGGGCCTTACGTTACCCCCCTTTTTGTTTCTATACAGACTCATTGTTCACACATTGGGTGTTTATATTTTATAATAGGTGTGTGTCACTGATTCCCATTATATGTGCCCATCAGTATTTGTGGGTTTGTGGGATCAGGAATCCTAATACTTATATGTTCTGTATCACGTATATGTATATACACATATAGGGTTGCTATACCCTATACAATATTTGTTTTAATATTTATTTGTCTATTTTGCACAAGCAGTTGGTTGTATTTACCAATATTTATTTCAACATTCACTTTTATATCATTGCACAAATAGTTGGTTGTATTTGCCTTGGTATCTATTTAGCGCGGCTTATGGGTTTTTTCACATCCTAAGTATACTGCATACTGCATCCTCCATATACTGCATCCTCCGTATACTACATCCTCCGTATACTGCATCCTCCGTATACTGCATCCTCCGTATACTGCATCCTCCGTATACTGCATCCTACATATACTGCATCCTCCATATACTACATCCTCCGTATACTACATCCGTATACTGCATCCTCCATATACTACATCCTCCGTATACTACATCCTCCGTATACTGCATCCTCCGTATACTGCATCCTCCGTATACTGCATCCTACATATACTGCATCCTCCATATACTACATCCTCCGTATACTGCATCCTCCGTATACTACATCCTCCGTATACTGCATCCTCCGTATACTACATCCTCCGTATACTGCATCCTCCGTATACTGCATCCTCCGTATACTGCATCCTCCGTATACTGCATCCTCCGTATACCGCATCCTCCGTATACTGCATCCTCCATATACTGCATCCTCCGTATACTACATCCTCCGTATACTGCATCCTCCGTATACTGCATCCTCCGTATACTGCATCCTCCGTATACTGCATCCTCCGTATACTGCATCCTCCGTATACTACATCCTCCGTATACTGCATCCTCCGTATACTGCATCCTCCGTATACTGCATCCTACATATACTGCATCCTCCATATACTACATCCTCCGTATACTGCATCCTCCGTATACTACATCCTCCGTATACTGCATCCTCCGTATACTACATCCTCCGTATACTGCATCCTCCGTATACTGCATCCTCCATATACTACATCCTCTGTATACTACATCCGTATACTGCATCCTCCTTATACTACATCCTCCGTATAATAAATCCTCCGTATACTACATCCTCCATATACTGCATCCTCCGTATACTGCATCCTCTGTATACCACATCCTACGTATACTGCATACTGCATCCTCCGTATACTACATCCTCCGTATACTGCATCCTCCGTATACTACATCTGTATACTGCATCCTCCATATACTACATCCTCCGTATACTGCATCCTCCGTATACTGCATCCTCCGTATACTGCATCCTCCGTATACTACATCCTCCATATATTGCATCCTACATATACTGCATCCTCCATATACTACATCCTCCGTATACTGCATCCTACATATACTGCATCCTCCATATACTGCATCCTCCGTATACTGCATCCTCCGTATACTGCATCCTCCGTATACTACATCCTTATATAAAACCTGTATAATGATATAATAATAATAATAATCAGTGCCCATAAGTGCTGCCTCTTCAGTGCCCATAAGTGCAGCTTCATCAGTGCACATCAGTGAGGCCAGTCAGTGCCACCCATCAATGCCCATCGATGCCTGCTCATGAGTGATGCCCATTAGTGCCCATCAGCACCGCCCATCAATGCTTCCTATCTGTGCCACCAGTGCCGCAATATTAGTGCCACTTATAAGTGCCCATCAGTGCAGCATATTAGTGCCTCCTCATCAGCACCACCTAATCAGTGCCCATAAGTGCCACCTCATCAGTGCCCATCAGTGCACATCAGTGAAGGAGAAAAACTACCTATTTACAAAATTTACTGACAGAAAATAAGAAAAACGTTTTTTTCAAAATTGTTGGTATTTTTTTTTTGTAAAAAATAAAAATCCCAGCAGTGATTAAATACCACCAAAAGAAAACTCTATTTGTTTGAAGAAAAAAGTAAAAAAATAATAATTTGGGTACAGTGTTGTATGACCGCGCAATTGTCATTCGAAGTGTGACAGCGCTGAAAGCTGAAAGCTGGCCTGGGCAGGAAGGGGGTGAAAGTGCCCCGGTATTGAGGTGGTTAAAGACAGCCAGCTGGAAATACTGCCAAAGAGACTACTGACCAGGCATGGAGATTGTGCCAACCAAACTGCAACTTCTCTGCTGAGCTACTGCTGTATGCAATCTGGCTGAAGTCTACAATGAGTAGCAATCCTCTCCTTGACCCGGTGCCAGATTGGCGGAGTGAACTGAAGGCGATGTATCGTCGCGCCGCCATCAGACGTGCGTTAAGCAGTGATAGGAGAGGGGACAAGTAGCCTCCTTCTTGTCTCCAGAGCGGCATGAAATAAAAGGCTTCTGATGACCGCGGGGGCAACATCCAGAAGATAGAAGAAGATTCCATTCATAGAGCGGCTGCAGCTGAGTGAAGGGTGGTGGGGAGCAGACCTGTGCCAGATATACTGGCTGCCAGCCAGTGTCGGGACAAGGTCACCAGGAGCCCAGTGCCAACATGCCAAACTGCGCCCACCCTCCCCCTAAAATGTATGAGCATCATGTGTCAGCAAATATCCCCCCACCCTCCCAAAAAAATTGAGCACCCCTAAGCATAAATTCCCCCTTTTCCAAGTACAAATCCACCCGCCTGCGAAAATCCCCCCTTCCAGCACAAATCTTCTCCCCCCCATCCCCTAAATCCCCCCCAGAGCACAAATGTTCCCCACCCAAAAAAAAATCACCCATCCGAGCACAAATCCTCACATTTATCCTCTGAGCACACATCCCCTCCCCCACATCCAAGCAAGCACCCCCCCCCCCCCCAATTCCCCTCCTAGCATGAATAACCACCAATCATCCCTAGCACAATTCCTCTATGCAGGGCTTTTTTTCAGCAGGAACGCAGGGGATCGCAGTTCCAGCACCTCCAGAACTGAATGTATGTAATGCCAAGGGGTGCTGGGGTGTACTGGAGGGTCTTATGATGCTGGCTGCTGGGGGTTCTATTGTCAGTGGAGGGGATCTGCTTTTGAATGGGGGTCTATTGTTGCCAGGAGGGGGGGGGGGGTCAATTGTTGCTGGGAAGAATCTACTGTTAAGAGAGAGAGATCTATTGATGCTGGCTGCTGGAGGGTCTATTGATGCTGGAGGGTCTATTGATTTTGGAAGATCTATTGATGCTGGCTGCTGGAGGGTCTATTGATACTGGAGGGTCTGTTGATGCTGGTGGGTCTGTTGATGTTTGAGGGTTTATTGATGCTGGCTGCTGGAGGGTCTATTGATGCTGGAGGATCTATTAACGTTGGAGGATCTATTGAAGCTGGCTGCTAGAGGGTCTATTGATGCTGGAGGGTCTATTGATGCTGGAGGGTCTGTTGATGTTGGAGGGTCTATTGTTGCTGGTGGGTCTGTTGATGTTGGAGGGTTTATTGATGCTGGCTAATGGAGAGTCTGTTGATGCTGGAGTGTCTATTGATCCTGGAGGATCTATTGATGCTGGAGGATCTATTGATGTTGGAGGATCTATTGATGCTGGCTGCTGGAGGGTCTATTGATGCTGGAGGGTCTATTGATACTGGAGGGTCCGTTGATGCTGGTGGGTCTGTTGATGTTGGGAGGTTTATTGATGCTGGCTGCTGGAGGGTCTATTGATGCTGGAGGGTCTATTGATGCTGGAGGATCTATTGATGCTGGAGGATCTATTGATGCTGGCTGCTGGAGGGTCTATTGATGCTGGAGGGTCTATTGATGCTGGAGGATCTATTGATGCTGGAGGATCTATTGATGTTGGAGGATCTATTGATGCTGGCTGCTGGAGGGTCTATTGATGCTGGCTGCTGGAGGGTCTATTGATGTTGAAGGGTCTATTGTAGCTGGTGGGCCTGTTGATGTTGGAGGGTTTATTGATGCTGGCTGCTGGAGGGTCTATTGATGCTAGAGGGTCTATTGATCCTGGAGGATCTATTGATGCTGGAGGATCTATTGATGTTGGAGGATCTATTGATGCTTGCTGCTGGAGGGTCTATTGATGCTGGAGGGTCTATTGATGCTGGAGGGTCTGTTGATGTTGGAGGGTCTATTGTTGCTGGTGGGTCTGTTGATGTTGGAGGGTTTATTGATGCTGGCTAATGGAGGGTCTGTTGATGCTGGCTGCTGGAGGGTCTATTGATCCTGGAGGATCTATTGATGTTGGAGGATCTATTGATGCTTGCTGCTGGAGGGTCTATTGATGCTGGAGGTTCTATTGATACTGGATGGTCTGTTGATGCTGGCTGCTGGAGGGTCTATTGATGCTGGAGGATCTATTGATGTTGGAGGATCTATTGATGCTGGCTGCTGGAGGGTGTATTGATGCTGGAGGGTCTATTGATGCTGGAGGGTCTGTTGATGTTGGAGGGTCTATTGTTGCTGGTGGGTCTGTTGATGTTGGAGGGTTTATTGATGCTGACCGTTGGAAGGTCTATTGATGCTGGGTACTGGAGGGTCTATTGATGCTGACCCTTGGAGGGTCTGTTGATGCTGATTGCTGGAGGGTCTGTTGATGCTGACTGTTGGAGGGTCTATTGATGCTGACTTCAGGTCGATCTGTTGTTGCTGCTGGGGGTCCATTTTTTTGCTGGGGTGGTATTTTGTTGCATGGGGTCCATTGTTGCTGGGGAGTCTATTTTTGTGAGGAGGATCTACTGCTGGTAGAGAGAGGGGTGCCTATTGCTGCTGAGGGGGGTATACTGTTGTTGGGGGGTCTATTATTGCTGTTGCCCCAGCAGAAGACATTGATGTGTTCCCATCAGACAGACCATCCATGACATAGCGACGTCCAGATTTTTCCGGGAGGCTATATACACATTAATAAAGAAAAGACAACAGTGATGACAATGGACATCTCATTACAAGTCTTCCTTCCTGAGTGCAGCAGGAAATGGACTCTTCTAATGGCTCCTCAGGCGGCACAGAGGAGATGTGTTCTGCCTGTAATCAGTGGAATATCAATACTGATCCATGGAGGCTCAGACCGGTCTGCATCACTAAATTTACTAAGTGAAGCTCCTAATGCTCGCTGTCTGTCATTGAGCACATCTGATGAGAAGGGTGGGATGGGTTACAATGGAAGGATACAGCTCAGCAAGAGTCTTGTGTAACCTCGGACATCCTCTGCTTCTCCCTCACACCTGACACACAATACAATCAGGAAGCCACATACCATAGCTGTACATTGTATCAGTCTGGGGCTTTCCTCTCCGGAGATTTAATGTGCCTTCAATGGACATCATGCCCATCCACATGGAGTATGCAGTCGGGAAGCACACATACCATAGCGGCACATCGTATCAGTCCATTGCTTTCTTCTGTAGATATTTAAAGAGTAATGCCACTTTTGTTGAGAGAAAAAAAAACCTCCCCTCTGGGTGATCTCTGTACATTGCAGCATTAGGGTGTGCATCCCAGAGCACAAACGCACACGTGTGTATATCAGCAGAGAAGAGGACGGTGTCAGTAGGGCAGGGGATGGTGTCAGTAGAGCAGTGGACGGTGTCAGTAGAGCAGAGGACGGTGTCAGTAGGGCAGAGGACGGTGTCAGTAGGGCAGAGGACGGTGTCAGTAGAGCAGAGGATGGTGTCAGTAAGGCAGAGGACGGTGTCAGTAGAGCAGAGGGTGGTGTCAGTAGGGCAGAGGACGGTGTCAGTAGAGCAGAGGACGGTGTCAGTAGAGCAGAGGATGGTGTCAGTAGATCAGAGGACGGTGTCAGTAGGGCAGAGGATGGTGTCAGTAGAGCAGAGGATGGTGTCAGTAGAGCAGAGGATGGTGTCAGTAGAGCAGAGGACGGTGTCAGTAGAGCAGAGGACGGTGTCAGTAGAGCAGTGGATGGTGTCAGTAGAGCAGAGGACGGTGTCAGTAGGGCAGTGGATGGTGTCAGTAGGGCAGAGGACAGGGTCAGTAGGGCAGTGGATGGTGTCAGTAGAGCAGAGGACGGTGTCAGTAGGGCAGAGGACGGTGTCAGTAGAGCAGAGGGCGGTGTCAGTAGGGCAGAGGACGGTGTCAGTAGAGCAGAGGATGGTGTCAGTAGAGCAGTGGAAGGTGTCAGTAGAGCAGTGGATGGTGTCAGTAGGGCAGAGGACGGTGTCAGTAGAGCAGAGGATGGTGTCAGTAGAGCAGAGGACGGTGTCAGTAGGGCAGTGGATGGTGTCAGTAGGGCAGAGGACAGGGTCAGTAGGGCAGTGGATGGTGTCAGTAGAGCAGTGGACGGTGTCAGTAGAGCAGAGGACGGTGTCGGTAGAGCAGTGGACGGTGTCGGTAGAGCAGTGGACGGTGTCAGTAGAGCAGTGGACGGTGTCAGTAGAGCAGTGGATGGTGTCAGTAGAGCAGAGGACGGTGTCAGTAGGGCAGTGGATGGTGTCAGTAGGGCAGAGGACGGTGTCAGTAGAGCAGTGGATGGTGTCAGTAGAGCAGAGGACGGTGTCAGTAGAGCAGTGGATGGTGTCAGTAGGGTAGAGGATGGGGTCAGTAGGGCAGAGGACGGTGTCAGTAGGGCAGTGGATGGTGTCAGTAGGGTAGAGGACGGGGTCAGTAGGGCAGTGGATGGTGTCAGTAGAGCAGAGGACGGTGTCAGTAGAGCAGAGGACGGTGTCAGTAGGGCAGAGGACGGTGTCAGTAGAGCAGAGGGCGGTGTCAGTAGGGCAGAGGACGGTGTCAGTAGAGCAGAGGACGGTGTCAGTATGGCAGAGGACGGTGTCAGTAGAGCAGAGGATGGTGTCAGTAGAGCAGAGGACGGTGTCAGTAGAGCAGTGGACGGTGTCAGTAGAGCAGAGGACGGTGTCAGTAGGGCAGTGGATGGTGTCAGTAGAGCAGAGGACGGTGTCAGTAGAGCAATGGACGGTGTCAGTAGAGCAGAGGACGGTGTCAGTAGGGCAGTGGATGGTGTCGGTAGAGCAGTGGACGGTGTCGGTAGAGCAGAGGACGGTGTCAGTAGGGCAGTGGATGGTGTCAGTAGAGCAGTGGACGGTGTCGGTAGAGCAGAGGACGGTGTCAGTAGAGCAGAGGACGGTGTCAGTAGAGCAGAGGACGGTGTCAGTAGAGCAGAGGACGGTGCCGGTAGAGCAGTGGACGGTGTCGGTAGAGCAGAGGACGGTGTCAGTAGAGCAGTGGATGGTGTCAGTAGAGCAGAGGACGGTGTCAGTAGAGCAGTGGATGGTGTCAGTAGGGCAGAGGACGGTGTCAGTAGAGCAGTGGATGGTGTCAGTAGGGCAGAGGACGGTGTCATTAGAGCAGAGGACGGTGTCAGTAGAGCAGTGGATGGTGTCAGTAGAGCAGAGGACGGTGTCAGTAGAGCAGTAGACGTGTCAGTAGAGCAGAGGACGGTGTCAGTAGAGCAGAGGATGGTGTCAGTAGGGCAGAGGACGGTGTCAGTAGAGCAGAGGACGGTGTCAGTAGAGCAGAGGACGGTGTCAGTAGAGAAGAGGACGGTGTCAGTAGAGCAGTGGACGGTGTCAGTATGGCAGAGGACGGTGTCAGTAGAGCAGAGGATGGTGTCAGTAGAGCAGAGGATGGTGTCAGTAGAGCAGTGGACGGTGTCAGTAGAGCAGAGGACGGTGTCAGTAGGGCAGTGGATGGTGTCAGTAGAGCAGAGGACGGTGTCAGTAGAGCAATGGACGGTGTCAGTAGAGCAGAGGACGGTGTCAGTAGGGCAGTGGATGGTGTCGGTAGAGCAGTGGACGGTGTCGGTAGAGCAGAGGACGGTGTCAGTAGGGCAGTGGATGGTGTCAGTAGAGCAGTGGACGGTGTCGGTAGAGCAGAGGACGGTGTCAGTAGAGCAGAGGACGGTGTCAGTAGAGCAGAGGACGGTGTCAGTAGAGCAGAGGACGGTGCCGGTAGAGCAGTGGACGGTGTCGGTAGAGCAGAGGACGGTGTCAGTAGAGCAGTGGATGGTGTCAGTAGAGCAGAGGACGGTGTCAGTAGAGCAGTGGATGGTGTCAGTAGGGCAGAGGACGGTGTCAGTAGAGCAGTGGATGGTGTCAGTAGAGCAGAGGACGGTGTCATTAGAGCAGAGGACGGTGTCAGTAGAGCAGTGGATGGTGTCAGTAGAGCAGAGGACGGTGTCAGTAGAGCAGTGGATGGTGTCAGTAGAGAAGAGGACGGTGTCAGTAGAGCAGTAGACGTGTCAGTAGAGCAGAGGACGGTGTCAGTAGAGCAGAGGATGGTGTCAGTAGGGCAGAGGACGGTGTCAGTAGAGCAGAGGATGGTGTCAGTAGAGAAGAGGACGGTGTCAGTAGAGCAGTGGACGGTGTCAGTAGAGAAGAGGACGGTGTCAGTAGAGCAGTGGACGGTGTCAGTAGAGCAGAGGATGGTGTCAGTAGAGCAGAGGATGGTGTCAGTAGGGCAGAGGACGGTGTCAGTAGAGCAGAGGACGGTGTCAGTAGAGCAGAGGATGGTGTCAGTAGAGCAGAGGATGGTGTCAGTAGAGCAGAGATTACACCGGCACACCCTCTTTGTTGCAGACTACCTTTTGTTATCCTGAAGGAATAGCTGCTTATTTCTCTGTATCCATGTGTGGAGTGAATGTGAATGGGAGTGGTTTTATAATTATCAATCAGCTGCTGCACTTGCAGGGTTCTAATGAGGAAAGTGGCAGGGTCTACATCGCTTTAGACATGATTTCCCCTTTGGGAGCATCTCACAAAATATATATATATACCTGTATTTGCTGCAGGAGATGCCCAAAATCTCAATTGTATCTCAGTGCAGACTTCTGTGAAAATCAGGGAGCCAATCACACAAGCAGAAAATTACATTTATGGGGGGGGGGGGGGGGGCGGGATCGTTCTGTATATCGTCTGTTTACAGAGCCCCTCCTGGTGGCCAAATTGCATTTAATAAAAAATGACAGAGCTGCAGATTGAAATGGAAAGGTAATTTTTAATAACATTCAATTACAATATTGCTTGGGTCGCAGTTGTATACGCTGTATTATTTTTTCCGCTATGTTATGCTATACGCTATGGAGTTCCCCTTTAATGTGCGTTCAATGAACATCATGCTCGTCCACATGGAGTATACAATCAGGACGCACACATACACTGTATCAGTCCATTGCTTTCCTTTGCAGAGATTCGACGTGCGTTTTTAATGAACGTCATGCCCGTCCATATGGCGTATTGTTCTCACAATGTCAGGGTGCCTGTGGACTGCCTCTGCCTGCCTTTTGTTCTAAATAAAATCCTTTCTGGTTGATTAGCGGGCAGCTATGCGAGTCATTGGGACGAACAATCATTCCTCGTGGTTTCCCTCTGGTCTCACTAAATATAGCTGCCGGCCACGGCCATTGACTGCCCCACTTTGCTGGAGCCAGGATATGACCCCCGATGTATTCAACAGAAAGCCCTTTACAGAACTCGTCCATTTATTCTTATACTGACATTGCTGTATTTGTATTCTAGCTGTTCATCCATCCCATAATAGGCCTTTCAGGGTAAATCATATCAAAACTTTGAAGATGGTATTATTATTATTTTATCATACAGGGTTTATGTAATGCCAAAGGATTTCAGCACTTTGTAAAATAACTGGACATAGCACATCTACAATACAATTCAATATAAGAGACCGCACACTTGGCCTGGAAGCTGTAGGGACACAGGTTTGTAGGCACTTGTGTCTGTTAGGGGACCTCGCAACACCACCTGACAGGCTAAACCCTTCTTCTCCCTACCCCTTCCAGCCCCCTAATGGATCCAAGTCCTTACCCACTCCTCAAACCACACACCAACTAGTAGTAAAGAAGACATTGTGAAGGAATCTAATGTACATACTGATAATCAGAAAATGTCTATTTGCTTATGTGTATACATGTTTCTATGCAACTCCTTACTTATTATGTAGTATACAGATTGGCTCTCTGTTTGGACCTAAAGATGGCGTCTGAACCCAACATCCCCCGCGTTAGAAGAATGCATATGAGATAAGAGAACTAGCTTCAATCAAACTTCAAGCATCAAGTTTCTCCATTTCTCTTGTATTTTAACAAATAAAGGCCCGTACACACGGTCGGACTTTTTGACAACAAACATGCAAATTAGCTGTTTTGGAGCAACATCCGACCGTGTGTACGCTCCATCGGACAAACTTTTTCTGTTTTCATCGGACTTTTGTTGGCTGTGCGAACGGACAAACTTTCTGGCAACAAAAGTCCGATGGAGCAAAGTCCGACCGTGTGTATGCAAAAGCATCGGACTTTTGTACAAGGTACAAACACGCATGCTCAGAACCAATGCAAAAGATCAGACTACAATACAGAAGTTGACCAAAGGTGGCGCTGGAGTCATTGAACGTCCTCTTTTGAAGTGGCGTCAGTACGTTGTGACGTCACTACGTTCGTGTTTGTTGTCAAAAAGTCCTGCCGTGTGTATGCAATACAAACTTGTGGACCACGCCCTTTGTACAAAAGTCCACGGAAAAGTTTGTACAAAGTCCGACCGTGTGTATGAGGCTTAAAGCCTCATACACACGATAGGACTTTGTACAAACTTTCCCTTGGATTTTTGTACAAAGGGCGTCGGCCCTGAACTTGTATTGCATAAGGCCCATACACACAATCAGACTTTTTGACAACAAACATGCAAATGAGCTGTTTTGGAGCAACATCCGACCGTGTGTACGCTCCATCGGACAAACTTTTTTGGTTTTCATCGGACTTTTGTTGGCTGTGCAAACGGACAAACTTTCTGGCAACAAAAGTCCGATGGAGCAAAGTCTGATCGTGTGTAGTGATGGCCGAACGGTTCGCCCGGCGGTCGTTTCGCGGCGAATTTCCGACTTTCGCCGTCCGCGGGTTCGAACGCCTTTTTCCGTCGTTCGCCCCGGCGGACTTACGTGTTTAATGTATACAAGAACTTTAACCTTTCGTGACACGTTTATCATGTGTTACAGGACAACCAATTGAGACATGACAGCTCATGGACACTTGGACATTCCCCCTAACCTATAAATACACCCGATCCGGTGGCCATTTTACATTCTTTCTTCTGTCACTGTAGGGAAAGGATCCTGTGTGGAGTAGGGACAGAGAAAACGCTAGCTATTTGGTACACAAAAGTTCTTTTCAGGACTGGTATAGGTGTTAGGTCAGCAGCCTGAGTTTCTTTTGTCAGTTTAGATAAAGGGACAGAGCGCTGTATGCTGCTATTTTAGGGACAGCTCAGCCAGATTAGTCTTTCTTCATCATCATCATCATCATCATCATTAGCTGTTACTATCAGGTCCACAAAAGAGCTGTTCCAGCTAATCGTTCCAGCCTACTCTTTTTTGCCAATTTGTATAGGGACAGGCAGGAAGCAGTGTGTCAGGCAGTGAGGATAATTTTAAAGACTTGCTGTTACTATTAGTTCCACAAAGGTTCTTTTCAGGACTGGTATCAGTGGTACGGTAATAGGCTTGTACACGTATAATATTCTTTCTTCCAAATATAGAAAGAATATTATACTTGACTGCTGCCCTTCTGCTGCAGTCTGCTAATCATTCACAACTCACTTGTTCCACAAAGCTCTTTATCAGGACTGGTAACTTGGTCTGTCTAGGGTGCTACGGTACATAGGCTTGGGTGCGGTACAGTCTGCTGTTCTGTAAGGACCGCTATCGGTCCACAATAGATAGGGTTGCCGTGCACTACTGCTGACCGCTGCCCTATACTGCAGCAGTCCTTCAGCGGTATAGGGACTGACGTACAGTCTGCTAATCACTAACACACAACCTGCTTGGTCCACAAAAGTTCTTATAAGGACTGGTAACTTGGTATAGGGTGCTACGGTACATAGGCCTGAGTGCGTTACAGTCTGCTGTTCTGTAAGGACCGCTATCGGTCCACAATACATAGGGTTGCCGTGCACTACTGCTGACCGCTGCCCTATACTGCAGCAGTCCTTCATTGGTATAGGGACTGACGTACAGTCTGCTAATCACTAACACACAACCTGCTTGGTCCACAAAAGTTCTTATAAGGACTGGTAACTTGGTATAGGGTGCTACGGTACATAGGCCTGAGTGCGTTACAGTCTGCTGTTCTGTAAGGACCGCTATCGGTCCACAATACATAGGGTTGCCGTGCACTACTGCTGACCGCTGCCCTATACTGCAGCAGTCCTTCAGCGGTATAGGGACTGACGCACAGTCTGCTAAACACTAACACACAACCTGCTTGGTCCACAAAAGTTCTTATAAGGACTGGTAACTTGGTATAGGGTGCTACGGTACATAGGCCTGAGTGCAGTACAGTCTGCTGTTCTGTAAGGACCGCTATCGGTCCACAATACATAGGGTTGCCGTGCACTACTGCTGACCGCTGCCCTATACTGCAGCAGTCCTTCATTGGTATAGGGACTGACGTACAGTCTGCTAATCACTAACACACAACCTGCTTGGTCCACAAAAGTTCTTATAAGGACTGGTAACTTGGTATAGGGTGCTACGGTACATAGGCCTGAGTGCGTTACAGTCTGCTGTTCTGTAAGGACCGCTATCGGTCCACAATACATAGGGTTGCCGTGCACTACTGCTGACCGCTGCCCTATACTGCAGCAGTCCTTCATTGGTATAGGGACTGACGTACAGTCTGCTAATCACTAACACACAACCTGCTTGGTCCACAAAAGTTCTTATAAGGACTGGTAACTTGGTATAGGGTGCTACGGTACATAGGCCTGAGTGCGTTACAGTCTGCTGTTCTGTAAGGACCGCTATCGGTCCACAATACATAGGGTTGCCGTGCACTACTGCTGACCGCTGCCCTATACTGCAGCAGTCCTTCATTGGTATAGGGACTGACGTACAGTCTGCTAATCACTAACACACAACCTGCTTGGTCCACAAAAGTTCTTATAAGGACTGGTAACTTGGTATAGGGTGCTACGGTACATAGGCCTGAGTGCAGTACAGTCTGCTGTTCTGTAAGGACCGCTATCGGTCCACAATACATAGGGTTGCCGTGCACTACTGCTGACCGCTGCCCTATACTGCAGCAGTCCTTCAGCGGTATAGGGACTGACGCACAGTCTGCTAAACACTAATACACAACCTGCTTGGTCCACAAAAGTTCTTATAAGGACTGGTAACTTGGTATAGGGTGCTACGGTACATAGGCCTGAGTGCAGTACAGTCTGCTGTTCTGTAAGGACCGCTATCGGTCCACAATACATAGGGTTGCCGTGCACTACTGCTGACCGCTGCCCTATACTGCAGCAGTCCTTCATTGGTATAGGGACTGACGTACAGTCTGCTAATCACTAACACACAACCTGCTTGGTCCACAAAAGTTCTTATAAGGACTGGTAACTTGGTATAGGGTGCTACGGTACATAGGCCTGAGTGCGTTACAGTCTGCTGTTCTGTAAGGACCGCTATCGGTCCACAATACATAGGGTTGCCGTGCACTACTGCTGACCGCTGCCCTATACTGCAGCAGTCCTTCAGCGGTATAGGGACTGACGCACAGTCTGCTAAACACTAATACACAACCTGCTTGGTCCACAAAAGTTCTTATAAGGACTGGTAACTTGGTATAGGGTGCTACGGTACATAGGCCTGAGTGCAGTACAGTCTGCTGTTCTGTAAGGACCGCTATCGGTCCACAATACATAGGGTTGCCGTGCACTACTGCTGACCGCTGCCCTATACTGCAGCAGTCCTTCATTGGTATAGGGACTGACGTACAGTCTGCTAATCACTAACACACAACCTGCTTGGTCCACAAAAGTTCTTATAAGGACTGGTAACTTGGTATAGGGTGCTACGGTACATAGGCCTGAGTGCGTTACAGTCTGCTGTTCTGTAAGGACCGCTATCGGTCCACAATACATAGGGTTGACGTGCACTACTGCTGACCGCTGCCCTATACTGCAGCAGTCCTTCAGCGGTATAGGGACTGACGCACAGTCTGCTAAACACTAACACACAACCTGCTTGGTCCACAAAAGTTCTTATAAGGACTGGTAACTTGGTATAGGGTGCTACGGTACATAGGCCTGAGTGCAGTACAGTCTGCTGTTCTGTAAGGACCGCTATCGGTCCACAATACATAGGGTTGCCGTGCACTACTGCTGACCGCTGCCCTATACTGCAGCAGTCCTTCATTGGTATAGGGACTGACGTACAGTCTGCTAATCACTAACACACAACCTGCTTGGTCCACAAAAGTTCTTATAAGGACTGGTAACTTGGTATAGGGTGCTACGGTACATAGGCCTGAGTGCGTTACAGTCTGCTGTTCTGTAAGGACCGCTATCGGTCCACAATACATAGGGTTGCCGTGCACTACTGCTGACCGCTGCCCTATACTGCAGCAGTCCTTCATTGGTATAGGGACTGACGTACAGTCTGCTAATCACTAACACACAACCTGCTTGGTCCACAAAAGTTCTTATAAGGACTGGTAACTTGGTATAGGGTGCTACGGTACATAGGCCTGAGTGCGTTACAGTCTGCTGTTCTGTAAGGACCGCTATCGGTCCACAATACATAGGGTTGCCGTGCACTACTGCTGACCGCTGCCCTATACTGCAGCAGTCCTTCAGCGGTATAGGGACTGACGTACAGTCTGCTAATCACTAACACACAACCTGCTTGGTCCACAAAAGTTCTTATAAGGACTGGTAACTTGGTATAGGGTGCTACGGTACATAGGCCTGAGTGCAGTACAGTCTGCTGTTCTGTAAGGACCGCTATCGGTCCACAATACATAGGGTTGCCGTGCACTACTGCTGACCGCTGCCCTATACTGCAGCAGTCCTTCAGCGGTATAGGGACTGACGCACAGTCTGCTAAACACTAATACACAACCTGCTTGGTCCACAAAAGTTCTTATAAGGACTGGTAACTTGGTATAGGGTGCTACGGTACATAGGCCTGAGTGCAGTACAGTCTGCTGTTCTGTAAGGACCGCTATCGGTCCACAATACATAGGGTTGCCGTGCACTACTGCTGACCGCTGCCCTATACTGCAGCAGTCCTTCATTGGTATAGGGACTGACGTACAGTCTGCTAATCACTAACACACAACCTGCTTGGTCCACAAAAGTTCTTATAAGGACTGGTAACTTGGTATAGGGTGCTACGGTACATAGGCCTGAGTGCGTTACAGTCTGCTGTTCTGTAAGGACCGCTATCGGTCCACAATACATAGGGTTGCCGTGCACTACTGCTGACCGCTGCCCTATACTGCAGCAGTCCTTCAGCGGTATAGGGACTGACGCACAGTCTGCTAAACACTAATACACAACCTGCTTGGTCCACAAAAGTTCTTATAAGGACTGGTAACTTGGTATAGGGTGCTACGGTACATAGGCCTGAGTGCAGTACAGTCTGCTGTTCTGTAAGGACCGCTATCGGTCCACAATACATAGGGTTGCCGTGCACTACTGCTGACCGCTGCCCTATACTGCAGCAGTCCTTCATTGGTATAGGGACTGACGTACAGTCTGCTAATCACTAACACACAACCTGCTTGGTCCACAAAAGTTCTTATAAGGACTGGTAACTTGGTATAGGGTGCTACGGTACATAGGCCTGAGTGCGTTACAGTCTGCTGTTCTGTAAGGACCGCTATCGGTCCACAATACATAGGGTTGCCGTGCACTACTGCTGACCGCTGCCCTATACTGCAGCAGTCCTTCATTGGTATAGGGACTGACGTACAGTCTGCTAATCACTAACACACAACCTGCTTGGTCCACAAAAGTTCTTATAAGGACTGGTAACTTGGTATAGGGTGCTACGGTACATAGGCCTGAGTGCGTTACAGTCTGCTGTTCTGTAAGGACCGCTATCGGTCCACAATACATAGGGTTGCCGTGCACTACTGCTGACCGCTGCCCTATACTGCAGCAGTCCTTCAGCGGTATAGGGACTGACGCACAGTCTGCTAAACACTAACACACAACCTGCTTGGTCCACAAAAGTTCTTATAAGGACTGGTAACTTGGTATAGGGTGCTACGGTACATAGGCCTGAGTGCGTTACAGTCTGCTGTTCTGTAAGGACCGCTATCGGTCCACAATACATAGGGTTGCCGTGCACTACTGCTGACCGCTGCCCTATACTGCAGCAGTCCTTCATTGGTATAGGGACTGACGTACAGTCTGCTAATCACTAACACACAACCTGCTTGGTCCACAAAAGTTTTTATAAGGACTGGTAACTTGGTATAGGGTGCTACGGTACATAGGCCTGAGTGCAGTACAGTCTGCTGTTCTGTAAGGACCGCTATCGGTCCACAATACATAGGGTTGCCGTGCACTACTGCTGACCGCTGCCCTATACTGCAGCAGTCCTTCATTGGTATAGGGACTGACGTACAGTCTGCTAATCACTAACACACAACCTGCTTGGTCCACAAAAGTTCTTATAAGGACTGGTAACTTGGTATAGGGTGCTACGGTACATAGGCCTGAGTGCGTTACAGTCTGCTGTTCTGTAAGGACCGCTATCGGTCCACAATACATAGGGTTGACGTGCACTACTGCTGACCGCTGCCCTATACTGCAGCAGTCCTTCAGCGGTATAGGGACTAAGAGTTTTGTCACAGGGTGATTTAAAAAATGACAGGCAGAGGAAGAGGCAGGCCCTTCCGCAGGGGTGGTAGGGGTAGGGCAGGAGCAACAGCCTTGAGCCAAAGTGGGAAGTTGCAGAAGGTGCGTTCAATTACTTTAAAGGACGCACCAGACTTGGTTGAGTGGCTCACTCAGCCTTATTCTTCTGCACCCTCCTCATCCTCTCGATCTGCACCCTCTTCTTCACTCTCTGCTATGTGCACCCCCAAAGACACTACCACCAACAACACCACCACCACCACATACCTTCCGCTTGAGTGCAAATGGGGGCCTTCATGCTCCAGTGTTTTAATAGGGACCCCCGTATAAAAAGCATGAGGGTCAAGGACCAGTACTGGGTGGCAACGTACTTAGATCCCCGGTACAAACACAAAATGGCGGAAATGTTACCGCCGTCGCAGAGGGCTGTCAGAATGCAGCACTTCCAGGCCTTGCTTCGAGAAATGCTGCATTCTGCTTTTGCGTGCGCTGGCAGAGGAGCAATTCCCACTCCCAGAGAAGGATTTGCGGGTACCAATCCAACAGCGCCTGCAAGAAGAGGCCGGTTTGAAGATGTGTTGGTGACTTCGGATATGAGGTCATTCTTTCAGCCGACCCATCGACAGGTGTCATCCGGATCCAGCATCAGGGAACGCCTAGACCGTCAGGTGTCCGACTACATTGGGTTAACGGCCGATGTGGACGCTCTGAGGAGTGATGAACCCCTAGACTACTGGGTGGGCAGGCTTGACCTCTGGCCAGAGCTTGCCCAATTTGCAATCGAACTGTTGGCTTGCCCCTCATCCAGTGTCCTGTCCGAAAGGACGTTCAGCGCAGCAGGGGGGATTGTGACCGATAAGCGTACTCGCCTAGCTCACCACAGTGTTAACTACCTCACATTTCTAAAAATGAATGAGGCATGGATCTCGGAGGAATTCAACACATGTGATCAGTAGACCATGTATATGTCTATAAACAATTTTTGGAATCAAGCACACAGACCTTCTTAATTCATTTGGCTCACTTCCCTGACCCAAAAAAGCACACCGTACTATATGCCCCTACCCTCCTCTTTGAAGAGGTTGAGCGGTGTCATATTTCTACTGGGGCTGCTTATTATGAGGGGTTCCCACCATCCCTGTGCTGTGCTGACTTCCTCCTGGGTGTTCTTATTATGAGGGGCTCCCACCATCCCTGTGCTGTGCTGACTTCCTCCTGGGGGTTCTTATTATGAGGGGCTCCCACCATCCCTGTGCTGTGCTGACTTCCTCCTGGGGGTTCTTATTATGAGGGGATCACACCATCCCTGTGCTGTGCTGACTTCCTCCTGGGGCTGCTTACGGTGCTGCTGTCAGCGCTGTATGTCACGGAGCTGCTGTCAGCGCTGTATGTCACGGAGCTGCTGTCAGCGCTGTATGTCACGGAGCTGCTGTCAGCGCTGTATGTCACGGAGCTGCTGTCAGCGCTGTATGTCACGGAGCTGCTGTCAGCGCTGTATGTCACGGAGCTGCTGTCAGCGCTGTATGTCACGGAGCTGCTGTCAGCGCTGTATGTCACGGAGCTGCTGTCAGCGCTGTATGTCACGGTGCTGCTGTCAGCGCTGTATGTCACGGAGCTGCTGTCAGCGCTGTATGTCACGGAGCTGCTGTCAGCGCTGTATGTCACGGAGCTGCTGTCAGCGCTGTATGTCACGGAGCTGCTGTCAGCGCTGTATGTCACGGAGCTGCTGTCAGCGCTGTATGTCACGGTGCTGCTGTCAGCGCTGTATGTCACGGAGCTGCTGTCAGCGCTGTATGTCACGGAGCTGCTGTCAGCGCTGTATGTCACGGAGCTGCTGTCAGTGCTGTATGTCACGGAGCTGCTGTCAGCGCTGTATGTCACGGAGCTGCTGTCAGCGCTGTATGTCACGGAGCTGCTGTCAGCGCTGTATGTCACGGTGCTGCTGTCAGCGCTGTATGTCACGGAGCTGCTGTCAGCGCTGTATGTCACGGAGCTGCTGTCAGCGCTGTATGTCACGGAGCTGCTGTCAGCGCTGTATGTCACGGAGCTGCTGTCAGCGCTGTATGTCACGGTGCTGATGTCAGTGCTCTGTATTACGGTGCTGCTGTCAGTGCTCTGTATCTCCTGCACCCTCTTGTTTGCCTACCCTGGTCCCTGACCTTCCCTCTCCTCCATTGCCTTCATTAGCTCCATAGTCCTGAATTGTCAGAACAATTTCCCAAATAAAAAAAAAATGCTTGTAGTTATCGATCCCAAATTCACCTCATACATGTATTATGCTATTGTCCAGGTGGTGGGACTACGTGCTACCCCCTAATAATTACCCCGTGGCCGCAAATTCGACCTAAAGGTTTGCGAAATTCGCCTCCCATTGAAGTCAATGGAGCCCGCGGCGAACGGTCGTTTTCGCGAACGTTTGTGTCCGTTCGCGTTTCGCGTTCGCGAAACGTCCCGTCGGAAGTTCGTCCATCACTAATCGTGTGTACAGAAAACCATAGGACTTTTGTACAAAGTACAAACAGGCATGCTCAGAACCAATGCAAAAGATCAGACAACAATACAGAAGTTGACCAAAGGTGGCAGTAAAGAGCAGAAAAACCACGTGATTTGGTGAAAGTTGGCTGAAAAAGTCCTGCTGTGTGTATGCAATACAAGTTCACGGCCGACGCCCTTTGTACAAAAATCCAAGGGAAAGTTTGTACAAAGTCCTATCGTGTGTATGAGGCTATACACACAGCAGGACTTTTTCAGCCAACTTTCACCAAATCACATGGTTTTCTGCTCTTTACCGCCACATTTGGTCAACTTCTGTATTGTTGTCTGATCTTTTGCATTGGTTCTGAGCATGCCTGTTTGTACTTTGTACAAAAGTCCTATGGTTTTCTGTACACATGATCAGACTTTGCTCCATCAGACTTTTGTTGCCAGAAAGTTTGTCCGTTCGCACAGCCAACAAAAGTCAGATGAAAGCCAAAAAAGTTTGTCCAATGGAGCGTACACACAGTCGGATGTTGCTCCAAAACAGCTAATTTGCATGTTTGTTGTCAAAAAGTCTGATCGTGTGTATGGGCCTTTAAGGCCCATACACACGATCAGACTTTTTGACAACAAACATGCAAATTAGCTGTTTTGGAGCAACATCCGACTGTGTGTACGCTCCATCGGACAAACTTTTTTGGTTTTCATCGGACTTTTGTTGGCTGTGCGAACGGACAAACTTTCTGGCAACAAAAGTCCGATGGAGCAAAGTCTGATCGTGTGTACAGAAAACCATAGGACTTTTGTACAAAGTGCAAACAGGCATGCTCAGAACCAATGCAAAAGATCAGACAACAATACAGAAGTTGACCAAAGGTGGCGGTAAAGAGCAGAAAAACCACGTGGTTTGGTGAAAGTTGGCTGAAAAAGTCCTGCTGTGTGTATGCAATACAAGTTCAGGGCCGACGCCCTTTGTACAAAAATCCAAAGGAAAGTTTGTACAAAGTCCTATCGTGTGTATGAGGCTTTAGATGTACAAATTAGACTGACATAGCAATGACGTATCTTTCTGTATAAAATATTAACACCGCCCAGAAATAAACCAGAAGTTAGAAGTAACCGAGCTGAACGTGTCTCAGAGAGAGTTTACTTCTAATGTGCATGCACATTTATACCTTTTAATTAGAAACAGCAGCAGATAACCTTGAGCTAGATTGTAGTTCTTATCTATATCAACATGAGTCCATGTTCTTCCTTTTTCTTCTCATTTTCTTACCTCTCTGCAGTAAGCTACGTCCACCGCAGATGGTGCTCACCCGCAGCGGCCTTGCAGCTGGGGAGGAACTCAAGAGGAACGTAATTCCTCTATGGTTTTCTGGGTCACTGTGGAAGCTTTCCAGTTGGCTGCTGCCACCCCGTGTGACTGACGACCATGTTGAGTCAGGCAGAGCCTACTTAGGCCCAGGCTCCCAGATTTGGTGTGCTTTATGCAAGTGGGTAGTGTAGGGAAATGTACCCCATCTGTTAGGGACAGTAATAGCAGTTAGGAAAGGTTTTTTGATGGGGAGGGAAAGCATAGGGTACATCCTCCTGCTTGGACACAAGATGGCCAGGCCACATGCTGCCCTCTTAACAGATGCTGTCAGTCCGCCTGAAACCCGCTCTCTACACATTTTTGAAAACCGCGAGTGTTCCCAGTTGGGTGGTCTTCCGGCTGGGTTCGGTCTGAACTACTTCAATACAAGTTTTACTTCAATACATGCTTTCTTTGCACCTGACTGTGTGAATTATTGCCGCCACAGCACATCCACATACTTACCAACCAACTAACTAAACCTCTAATTACCTGCCATCTCTATATACACACACCTTAGCTTTGAAGGAGAGAGAGACCCAAGAAGACTGGCAACTGCAATTCACCCAAGGCAACAGGGAAAAGCAGAACGATGACACCTCCTATTTCCCTACCTAACACCCCTCTACGTGCCTATTCTTTAACCACTTCCCGACCAGCGCACGACGATGTACGTCGACAGAATGGCACGGGCAGGCATATTGGCGTACAGGTACGTCCAATATTCAATGCCGCCCTGCCATCTGGAGCGCACCATCCCGCGCTGGTCGGGACCCCCGTGAGTCCGGTCGTGGGACCCGCGGACTCAATCGCCGCGGGCATCCCCGCGATCGTCTCACGGAGCGGCCGAATGGAGGAAATGCCGTGTAAACAGCATTTCTCCATTCTGCCTAGCAACTAGTGACGCTGATCTCTGCTCCATGTGATTGGAGCAGAGATCAGTGTTCACTAAATGAAAGCCCAACCCCCCCACAGTTAGTAACACACCCCTAGGAACACTTAACCCCTACACTGCCACTCCCTGGTTAACCCCTTCACTGCCAGTGTCATTTACACAGGAATCACTGCATTTATATAGCAGTGATTACTGTATAAATGACAATGGTCCCAAAAATGTGTCAAAAATGTCCGATGGGTCCCCCACAATGTCGCAGTCACAATAAAAATCGCTGATCGCCGCCATTACTAGTAAAAAAAAAAAAAAAAATGATGAATAAAAATGCTATAAAACTATCCCTATTTTGTAAACGCTATAACTTTTGCGCAAACCAATCAATAATCGCTTATTGCGATTTTTTTTACCAAAAATATGTAGAAGAATACGTATCGGCCTAAACTGAGGGAAAAAAATGTTTTTTTATATATTTTTGGGGGATATTTATTATAACAAAAAGTAAAAAATTATGCGTTTTTTTCATAATTGTCGCTCTATTTTTGTTTATAGCGCAAAAAATAAAAACCGCAGGGGTGATCAAATACCACCAAAAGAAAGCTCTATTTGTGGGGAAAAAAGAACGTCAATTTTGTTTGGGAGCCACGTCGCACGACCGCGCAATTGTCGGTTAAAGCGACGCAGTGCCGAATCGCAAAAAGTGGTCTGGTCTTTGACCAGCAAAATGGTCCGGTCTGCAAGTGGTTAATTTAGAAATAATGGAACCAAGTCATTCTGAGGCATGGAGTTTCTCAAGCAACACATGTCTAAGTAGATGTCAACAAGGTCTTGTTTTGCTGCTACGGAGTGTGTGAGATGACCCTACTTAAACGGCACCAAACCAGACAATGTCATTTCCAAACAGGATTAAGATTGATGACGTTTCCAGGACAGAATGCATCCTCTAGGTATACTAAAGCACTTAGAGGATTCTCTGCATTTAACATAATTAGAGATTAGGGATTTTTCACTTACGGAAATTGGCCATTAGGTAACATGGGTAAAAGCTGTTCAGACCGTAAGGTCTTACATTATGGACATGTTAACAGGTCACTTTTATATGATAGTGTTGATTAGCAGATGGTACCAAGCCAATAACATGTTTATCAATAATGGAATCCCTTCCATAGTGTAGATCAGCCTTTTTAAAACAGGGTGCCTTGAGGCTTCTTCAGGGGTACCTTGAGGCTTCTTCAGGGGTGCCTTGGCAAAATGCCTAAAAATTGATCAAAAATTGTAAACAAGCCAGCAGGTGGATGACGACTTTCTAGACACCGGTATCCTAACAACCAATGATATCATCAGTTGATAAGAAGGATGTCTGATGTCTCTACAGCATCCTTGTTTAACCCTCCTCTGCCTCTCTCCCTCAGCACTGGGGTCACATTAGCTGACTGATGGAGAGAAATTGAAGGAGAAGAGAAGCATTGGAATACTAGTCGGTACCAGTTTGCAAAAGTGTATTTGCTTTGGAAGAACACATCGATGTTGGATGTCCTACATTTGTGGATGTTGCTGCAGTATGTAAAACTATTAGCGTTGTATTTTACATTTTAGAATGGGGTGCCTAGAGATTGTTTATAATTTTAAAGGGTGACTGAAAAAAAGGTTGAGTAACACTGGTGTAGATAGATGAGAAGACCCGGCCTTCACTTATGGCCTCTGAGTAATTTTGCATAATGATCTATCTTATTTTTTCAAGGCAAACGGGGCCTATGATAAGGGGCTACATCTAAAATCTTAATGCTACTTGTAACTAGTACTTGCCATTAGTTACCACTCACTAACTACATAGAACTAAAGCCACAAATAGCAAACTGCTAAATATGACTATTATTGACACACATTGGACATGAAATGCCACCCTACCCCCTTCCTGCCCAGGCCAATTTTCAGTTTTCAGCACTGTCACATTTTAAATAATTGCGCGGTCATGCCACACTGTACCTATATAACATTTGTATAATTTTTTTCACACAAATAGAGCTTTCTGTTAGTGGTATTTAATCACCACTGGGTTTATTTTTTATTTTTTGCTAAACAAATCGGAAAAAAAAAAAAAAATTAGCAAACAGGTAATTTTTCTCCTTCACTGATGAGGCGGCACTGATGGACACTGATAGGTGCCACTGATGGGGCTGCACTGATGGGCACTGATAGGTGGCACTGATAAGCAGCACTGATAGGCGGCACTGATGGGCACTGATGAGGCTGCACTGATAAGTGGTACTGATAGGTGGCACTGATTGCCACTGGCAGGCGGCACTGATAGACAACATTGATAGGCGGCACTGATAGGTGGCACTGATGAGGCTGCACTGATGGACACTGTCACTGATAGGTGGCACTGGTGGGCACTGGTGAGGCTGCATTGATGGGCACTGATAGGTGTCACTGATGGGCTATGGTAGGTGACACTGATAGGCAACACTTATAGGAGGCACTGCTTTTTCACACAAATAGAGCTTTCTGTTAGTGGTATTTAATCACCACTGGGTTTATTTTTTATTTTTTGCTAAACAAATCGAAAAAAAACCCCAAAATTTTGCAAACAGGTAATTTTTCTCCTTCACTGATGAGGCGGCACTGATGGACACTGATAGGTGCCACTGATGGGGCTGCACTGATGGGCACTGATAGGTGGCACTGATAGGCAGCACTGATAGGCGGCACTGATGGGCACTGATGAGGCTGCACTGATAAGTGGTACTGATAGGTGGCACTGGATGCCACTGGTAGGCGGCACTGATGGGCAACATTGATAGGCGGCACTGATAGGTGGCACTGATGAGGCTGCACTGATGGACACTGTCACTGATAGGTGGCACTGGTGGGCACTGGTGAGGCTGCATTGATGGGCACTGATAGGTGTCACTGATGGGCACTGGTAGGTGACACTGATAGGCAACACTTATAGGAGGCACTGCTGGGCACTAATAGGCAGCACTGCTGGGCACTGCTGGGGATGCACTGATAATCAGGACATCGATTATCAGCGCTGATGTTCCTTTCACACAAGCCAGTTATCGGCTCTTTTCTCTCCTCCCCAGGGTGTCAGCATGAGGAAAGAAAAGTAATTAACCGGCTTGTGTTTACATCCTGTGATAAGCTGTCATTGGACACTGCTGATCACTGTCATTGGACACTGCTGTGGTAAAGAGCTGCTGTGATTGGCTCTTTACCCCGATCTCTCATCAACTGAGTCCTAAGGATGCAGTGATCACAGAGGGTGCCCCTTGCATGCATCAGGGGTGCAAGGGCAGCGTGATCACGGGAGGATGTCCCTGTACCCCCTTTCTGGCAATATAAGCCCGTGCTGTAGCTGTCTTCCGGCTTTAGCTTGGGCGGGAATAGGTTAATGACCCTACAATCTATTTTTAATTATTTTACATATTTACATAGTAGGTGAGGTTGAAAAAACTCCATCCAGTCCAACCCATGTGTGTGATTATATGTCAGTATTAAATTGTATATGCCCCCCGCTGAGACCCCCGCCTGTGGAAGAGAATTCCACATCCTTACCGCACTTACAGTAAAGAACCCTCTATGTAGTTTAAGGTTAAACCTCTTTTCTTCTAATTTTAATGAGAGGCCATGAGTCTTGTTAAACTCCCTATTGTGGGGTCACCAGTCCGGTATTTGTATATTGAAATCATATCCCCTCTCAAGCGTCTCTTCTCCAGAGAGAATAAGTTCAGAGCTCACAACCTTTCCTCATAACTAATATCCTCTGGACCCTTTATCAGCTTTGTTGCCCTTCTTTGTAGTCGCTCCTTTTCCAGTACATCCTTCCTGAGGACTGGTGCCCAGAACTGGACAGTATACTCCAGGTGCGGCCGGACCAGAGTCTTGTAGAGCGGGAAAATTATCATTTTATCTCTGGAGTTGATCCCCTTTTTAATGCCAATATTCTGTTTGCTTTGTTAGCAGCAGCTACTTGAGTCCGAAGTACCCGCAGGGGGGTACGTGGGCACTGCATTCATGGATGCCCTCCCGACAAAGTAAGCCCGCGCTGTGGGCCATCTTTCGGGTTATAGAGTGGGTGGGAAGGGGATAAAATCCCTCCCATTCACATGCACTCCGCACATGGACACAGACAAACAAACAGCTATTTCTTCAGAATTACAAAAGGCAGGAATCTGCACCAAAGTTTGTTACAAGCCGTGCAATGTACAGAGATCACCCAGAGGGGGAGGGGGGGGGGGGTTCTTTCTTCTTTTGGTACTCTTTAATAAAAAATGGCTCTGTGGGAATTGTTGTGTTCTATCGTTTCAGCTTGCCAAGTCCTTCAAACAACACAAGAGAGGATAAAGGAACCACGGGTAATGGGGAGCCGCCATGTTTTGCAATTCACAGAATTCAAAGAGCTTCCACTTCCAGCAAAGGCCACGGGAGGGATGCCAAACACCCCCCCACAACCCCACACCCCAGATGTCCCAACTTTCCTACAAGGTCACCAGAGCGGACTCTGATTTCCATCTTCTATTGGGAATAGGGAACCCCTTTAGGCAGACGATGGACGGAACTGAGCTTTCTGGGGCTTTTCTATCCTTTTTTATTTTATTTTTTTTACGTTTTCTCTGACCTTCAGAGACCTAATAGAACCTTCTATATCCACGGAAGAGAAATGCAGACTCATGCATAGTTCATGATGCAGTTAATGGATAACTAGTACTTTGCTATGCGCTCTCTCCGGAGGCCCCGGGCCCCATTAGTACTAGATGTGGGAAAAGTAAATCTGTACTTCATAGAGAACAATCAGATTCCACCCACCACCACCATGTGTTCTGTACTGGGGTTAGAGAATGAGCATTTATAGACTCATTTGTGGCAATAGATCATTATTTCTCAGCTTTAATAACCCTTTCACTGCCAGAGCCATTTTTGCTTCTTTTTTTTTTTTTGCACACATTTAACCACTTCAGCCCCGGATGGTTTTATCCCCTTCCTGATTGCAGAACTACAACTCCCATGAGGCATAGCAAAACTCTGACAACCACAAGCATGACACCCAGAGGCAGAGGCATGATGGGACTTTTGCAACAGCTGGAGGTCCGCTAATTGCATATCCCTGCAATAGATCATTATTTCTCAGCTTTAATAACCCTTTCACTGCCAGAGCCATTTTTGCTTCTTTTTTTTTTTTTTGCACACATTTAACCACTTCAGCCCCGGATGGTTTTATCCCCTTCCTGACCAGTCAATTTTTTTTTTTCGTTATACGGCACAGCGTTGCTTTAACTACTTGCCGACCAGCCGCATGTGGTTGTCACGTCACGTCGGCTCCCCTGCACAAACTGCCGCAGCTGTACGGCGGCCACTTTAACCGCTTGCTGACCAGCCCAGTTTCACCGCTGCGAAATGGCACGGCTGGACGAAACGATGTTACCTTATTTCGCTTCGCCTTTTGGCCACTAGGAGGCGCGCGCGCCATACAAGCGTGCATATTCGCCAGCACACCATGGATCGGCAATTTTCGTCCTAAAAGTTTTAATGAAAAAGATCACGTCACAAAGGAAAGTACAACGCTTCGGAGCCGCGCAGGGCCCCTTCGTTCTGACCAGGCCATTTTTTTTTTGTTATACGGCACGGCATTGCTTTAACTACTTGCCATACATCCGTCGTTATACGGCGGCACGTTGGCTCCACTGCATGAACTGCCGTAGCTGTGCGGCGGCCGCTTTAACCGCTTGGCGTCCAGCCCAGCTGCAGTTTCACAAAACGGCGTTACCTTAAGTCACTTCGCCTTTTGGCCACTAGGGGGGGGGGGGGCGTGCCGTGTGTGCCAGGAGCCGATGCGAGTGCCGGCGGGCGCGATGACCGCCGGGCTCCCGTGAACGCTCGTGACAGAGCGAGAACCTGGGATCTGTGTGTGTCATACAGATCCTGGTACTCTCAGGGGATTAGAGACAGATCGTGTGTTCATACTATGTATGAACAGCGATCTCTCTCTCTCTCCTCCTAGACAGTCCCATCCCCCCTACATTTAGAACACACTGAGGGAACACACTTAACCCCTTGATCGCCCCCTAGTGTTAACCCCATCCCTGCCAGTCTGATCAATATTCCTATCGCACTCATTCCTGGTATGTATGGCTCATAAAGTAGCGGGTGCTGCAGCAATTACCAGTTGGGTCCTGGAAACATCAAACAAGCGCGCATATTCGCCAGCACACCATGGATCGGCAATTTTCGTCCTAAAAGTTTTAATGAAAAATATCACGTCACAAAGTAAAGTACAACGTTTCGGACCCCTTTGTCCTGACCAGATCATTTTTTTTTTTGTTATACGGCACGGCATTGCTTTAACTACTTGCCATACAGCCGCCGTCGTTATACGGCGGCACGTTGGCTCCACTGCGTCAACTGCCGTAGCTGTACGTTTTAACCGCTTGGCGAGGGAACACAGTTAACCTCTTGATCGCCCCCTAGTGTTAACCCCTTCCCTGCCACTGACATTTATACAGTAATCAGTACAATTTTATAGCACTGATCGCTGTATAATTGTCAATGTTCCCAAAAATGTGTCAAAAATGTCCGATCTGTCCCCATAAAAAAATCGCAGATTGCCGCCATTACTAGTAAAAAAAAATAATAATAATAAAAATGCCATAAATCTATTCCCTATTTTGTAGACGCTTGCGATTTTTTTTTTTTTACCAAAAATATGTAGAAGAATACATATCGGGCTAAACTGATGAAAAAAATAGTTTTTTTGATAAAAAAAATGTGGGATATTTAATGTAGCAAAAAGTAAAAGACATTGGGGGTTATTTACGAAAGTTAAATCCACTTTGCACTGGAAGTGCAGTCGCTCTAAATCTAAGGGGTAGAGCTGAAATGAGGGGAAGCTCTGCTGATTTTATCATCCAATCATGTGCAAGCTAAAATGCTGTTTTTTATTTTCCTTGCATGTCCCTCTCGGATCTACAGCGACTGCACTTCCAAGTGCACTTTCAGTGCAAAATGGCTTTTACTTTAGTAAATAACCCCCATTGTGTTTTTTTCAAAATTGTCGCTCTTCTTTTGTTTATAGCACAAAAAATAAAAAAACGCAGAGGCGATCAAATACCACCAAAAGAAAGCTCTATTTGTGGGGGGGAAAAAAAAGGACGTCAATTTTGTTTGGGTACATCATCACACAACCGCGCAATTGTCAGTTAAAGCGACGCAGTGCCGAATAGCAAAAAATGGCCTGGTCATTGAGTAGCCAAATCTTCCGGGGCTGAAGTGGTTAAGGGGGTGTAGGGGAAGCGACATAGGAGCCAATGCGCGTGACCGGGCCACCCGCGATCGCTCCTCCTAATTTTTTCATCAATTTATGCTAATATGTATTCTGCTGCATATTTTTTGGTTAAAAAAAAAAAAAAAATCCCAAGTGTATATTGATTGGTTTGCACAAAAAATGATATCGTCTACAGACTATGGGAGATTTTTATTTATTTATTTATTTTACTAGTAAGGGTGGCGATCGGCGACTTATAGCAGGACTGTGATATTGGGGCGGACATTCTGACACTTTTGGGGGAACCCGTGACAATAATACAGCGATCAGTGCTGAAAAGTATGCACTGTCACTGTACAAATGACACTGGTCGAGAAGGGGTTAAACATCTAGGGCGATCAAAGGGTTACCTGTGTGCCTAGCCAGCGTTTTACTACAGTGGGGGAGGTGCTTTTACTAAGGGAAGACATGGATCCTAATCCCTGCTTTGCAGGAACACAGGATCCATGCCTTTCCTTCTGTCAGAACGGCGATCGGCCTTGTTTACATTTCTGCCTCTGTGCTTGATGATCAGAGGGTGTCGGCGGACATCAAATTTGTGGTACCGGCCGCTGGGCTTCCTCTGTGTATGTATGAGCATGCGCACCCCCTACCCGGAAGAGCCGGATCCCACACACATATATATATATATATATATATATAATCTGGCAGCCGCCGCCCTGTTGCAGTAAAACTGCTATGGGGCAGACGGAAAAGGGTAAAGCAGGGCACAAAATTGCAATATATTGCCCAATTTTTTGATAAAATATAAAAGATGTGGTTGCGCTGAGTAAATAAATACCCAACATGTCAAGCCTTTGCCTTTGTACAACAGTTGGACATTCTGACGGAATATGTCCGATCGGACCGCGTTGTCGGATAATCCGACCGTGTGTGGTCTCCATCTGACTTTTTCCGTCCGACCAACAAAGTTTGAGAGCTGGATATAAAAATTTTCGGACAACACGATCCGATCGGACTTTGTCCGATCGTTTGTAGGGCATTCTGATCGGACAAAGTGCCACGCATGCTCAGATCAAATTCCTAGACCAAAGCTATTGGCTACTAGCCTGAACGTAGTCCCGTCGTAACTAAATAACGTCATCACGTTCTGAACGATCGGATTTTTCCGACAACTTTGTCTGACTGTGTGTATGCAACACCAGCTTCGGACAAAATCCGATTTTGTTGTCGGAATGTCTGACCGTGTGTACAAGGGCTTAAAGTGTGCGTGAGAATTGAGTGACTCGTACCTAATTAGGCTGCTCCAAAAAAAGAAATGAATCACTTCCAAGCAGGCTACTTCTCTTTAGCTAGCCCATAGTGCTCTGGGAATTATTTGCCATATAATAAGTGGCTTGTTGCAAAACAAAGATTGCATACATACTGTTAAAACAGATATAAAACTGCAGTCCAAAAAGGTATAAGCAAAATACAAAATCAAATGACAATAACTTAAAACCATTTTAGTTAGCCTAAATCTATTTGTAAAAAGTTACAGCTTACCAATAAACATGTGCACTGCCGAAAAAATTTCATTTGTTTTTTTTTTTTTGTTTTTGTTTTTTCGGGTCATTCGTTATGATCACAATTTGTAATTTTCATAAATTCGAAAATTTGATAATCCGAAAGGTAAGAAAATTCGAAAGAATAACTAATGCTGGCCATACACTATATGAAAAATAGGCCGAAATTTGGCCAGTTCGTTCGTTTTTCGGCAAGTTAATGGGCACAAAATTGAAAATCGTTGGGACATTTGAGGACAAGTTTGGAAATTTTCTGCCGAACGGACGATAAATTGAAAGGTTAATGTGTTTCCCGCCTGAACTGTTTGCACTAGGTATATGTAAAAAAAAAAAAAAAAGAACAAAAAATGAATTAATTTATGTCCACTGAACGATTTACATGATGGCACTATCGTTTGCTCTCTGTTTGTTTTTTCGAAAATGGGTTCGGCCGATTTTTCGTATAGTGTATGGCCAGCATAACTAATAATAACTAACTAATAAATTATAGGTATTGGAATTTCCTTTCAAATTTGGCTGTTAGTGACAATCGACACAGAGCTGTGTACTGAGAGAATGATCTCTCTGTTTCTCATCCCTGCAAAAGCAGGGATGAGAAACAGAGAGATCTGTAGGTAAAACCAGCACACATCACACCTAATCCACATTATTAGGCACACATTTAACCCCTCGATCGCCCTAGATACTAACCCCTTCCTTGCCAGTGTCATTAGTACAGTGTATAATATTATCATTGATTAGACATGTGCACTGCCTAAAAATTTGTTTGCTTTCGTTTCATGTGTTTGTTTGTATTTTTTGTTTTTTTGTTCGGATCATTTGTTATGATTAAACTTCGTAAATTCGAAGATTCTTAATTTGAAATTCGAAAATTTGAAAATCCGGACATTTGAAAATTCGCAAATTGGAAATTCAAAAATTTGAATATTCGAAAAAAAGAAAGAGAATTTGAAAGAACGAAAATCGGAAAATTCTAAATAATAACTAACTAATAATAACTTTTCAATTATAGGTATTGGAATTTCCTTTCAAATTGGTAGGCTGCATTGATGGGTGCTGGTAGGCTGCATTTGATTGGCACTGGTGAGGCAACATTTGATGGGCACTGGTGAGGCTGCATTTGATGATCGCTGGTGGGCTGCATTTGATGGGCGCTTTATTAAAAAGGTGGGGTATACATGGGCAGGGCAAATGGGGCGGAGTCAGGGGTGGGCGGCAAAATTAGGTTTCGCCTAGGGTGTAAAAAATCCTTGCACCAGCCCTGTCACTAGTAACCATATATAAAAGCCATAATAGCCCAGACAGGTATGAATGAGTAGTAAGTCCGTATTTCAGGGCTGCCACCATTGGAGACCAGAAGCCAATTCCAGTGAAGCTGAGAGAAAACAAGGAAAGGGGCGCCTCTGCGTATAAAACAACTTAATAGTAAAAAGGATATCATCTCACATGGGAGCAGGTATGGTAGAGTAAATCTCTGGGCCGAGTAGTTTCCAGGAGCAGGATGGGTGACCAGGTCACAGTAGTTCCACTTCTCCCTGGCGGGGTGGAGCACGTCAGATCCCAGGAAGGATGGGGCGGTGAGCTGTCAGAGCCTGTAGTGCTCAAACAGACTGAGTGACCACCTCACCGAGAATAACCTTCTTGATCCCCTTCAGTCTGGATTTCGCCCCCTCAACACTCCACAGAAACTTCTCTCCTCAAACCAACAAACGATCTACTAATGGCCAAAACCAAATGGACATTATTCTGTACTCCTCCTCCTGGACCTCTCTGCTGCCTTCGATATGGTTGACCACCCCTTCCTCCTCAATAAACTCCAAACCTTTTGTCTCTGTGACTCTGCTCTTCGCTGGTTCTCTTCCTACTTATCCAACCCCCACCTTTAGCGTTACTTCAAATTTTCCTTCCTCCTCTCCTCTTCCTTTCTCCGTTGGAGTCCCCCAAGGACCACCTCTGCTGTGGCTCTGAAGAAGAGCGTTCTCCCTCGTAACACGTAAGCCGTTTGTGATGCCATCTGGTTCCTCCAAACATCTGGTCCAGGTTGCAGGCCTCTAGAGATACTGTTCATAATTGCTGGAGTATTGATAAGACTTGTTTTAAAGCTCGTTTGTGAGTATTATTCTTGTTATATCTTCTAAATCAATTTTTATCTTTGGTAATGCACGAGGTCGGTGCGCCCTTCTTCTCTTTTTGTATGTTGGAGTCCCCCAAGGTTCTGTTCTTGGACCTCTCCTATTCTCGATCTACACCTCCTCCCTGGGTCAGCTGATAGCCCCCCATGGCTTCCAATATCACCTCTATGCTGACGACACCCAAATCTCTCTACCCCTCAGCTCACATCCGTCTCCTCACGTATCACTAATTTATTAACAGACAGATCAGCCTGGAATTCACATCACTTCTTCAAACTCAATCCTACCAAAACCGAGCTCATAATAATTCCTCCCCCACTGGCCCTGCCTGTAGGTAAGTAGTTAATGACTTATATACAAATATATATATATATATATATATATATATATATATATATATACACCTCCAAAATGATTCGATGAATGGCACTTCAAACGAATGGGTCTTAAAAAACTGATAAAACGGATGTAATAATGTGCGGACTCCACCGACCAGTGGGGGGAACATCAACTGTGGGGGGAGGGCGAAGTAAGTGGACCACAAAAGAAAAGGTGTCAATAAAAAACGTACACCATTAAGTAATTGTAACAATATAAGTTATACATAGGGTGATGGGGTAAGCCCTTTTCCCCAGGCGTGCACTCTCTACTCAGCCCCCCCCCCCACCAGCTCGGTGCAGCTTCTCCTTCCCCGCCCTGCTCAACCGTGCACATGCAAACATGATGGGTGTAGGCCACCCTCTTTGCTGCCCAGCTCTTTAACCACTTAAGGACTGGAAGATTTTCCACCTTAATGACCAGGCCAAAATTGGCGTCCTTTTTTTTACACAGGCAGATCCCCGTTCTGTCACTGCGAGGAACGATCGCAGGTGGCCGTCAGGCATGTACTGGCCATCGGGACTACAGGGAGTTTCCCGGTGGGCCGATGGCTCAGTGGGCTAGTCAGGTGCAGTCCTGGAGCCACTCCTCTCTGACAGTGAGTGATCGCAATTTCACTCCTGTCAGGAGGAGCAGCTTCCGTCATATGCTGGAGAGAGCATTAGGCTTTCTGCTCCCTCCAGCCTGCAGGGGGAGATAGACGGCAAGCAGACTTTCCTTCCTCTCTCCCCTCTCACTTGTTATCACATGACTAGAGAGAGGAAGAAGAGAAGCTGCCTTCAGAACTGTGAGTACATGTGGGAGGGAGACTCTCTGATGTAAGGGGCTGCCGATGGGAATCTGATGTAAGGGGGCTGCTGATGAGAATCTGATGTAAGTGGGCTGCTGATGAGAATCTGATGTAAGGGGGCTGCCAATGGGAATCTGATTTAAGGGGGCTGCCGATGGGACTCTGATGTAAGGGGGCTGCCGATGGGACTCTGATGTAAGGGGGCTGCCGATGGGAATCTGATGTAAGGGGGCTGCTGATGGGAATCTGATGTAAGGGGGCTGCCAATGGGATTCTGATGTAAGGGGGCTTCCGATGGGACTCTGATGTAAGGGGGCTGCCGATTGGGACTCTGATGTAAGGGGGCTGCCGATGGGACATTCAAAATGTAAGTGGGCCGGTCTGGATGAAGTCCAGGGCCAAATTTCTGTCCCAGTCCAGCCCTGGTGGCCGGCAGACATTGAGTCAGCCTAAACCCGCTGATTGGCTCCCCCGCTCGCCAGTGGGCACGCGTGCGCACCCACAAACTAGAGTTCCCGAGCCCACGTACAACGACGGTGATTTGTGGGAACGAGCCGACCTGCTGCTGTAGAATGACGGCGGCTGGTCGGCAAGTGGTTGACCTGTGTGTGGCCTGCCTGCCCCGACCTTGTGTGTAAGCCATGAAAACGTGGAGCCAGGGTCACAGCTGCAGCCGTGAGCTTATTTTACCCACTTGAGATCCACAACTTTTATATATCAATGGCAAGATGTGTAGACTCATTCGAGAAAATAACTGCTATGGAACCTGGAAACATAGTCTGGTCTTTGCAGAACATTTAAATCATCCACTCTGCATCTCCAGATGATTCTCGCTTTCTATGTAGGGTGTGGGGGGTATATTCTGGGGTGTCCTTCTGGGGCTTGTGATTTGAGCGTTATGCCCAGCACATTTCATCTTCCTCTCGTTTCTGTACTTCATGTCACTTTTTCTGCCTGACTACTGCAGACTGGCACAGCGGGGTACCTCCCTACTGCAGCATTCCCTATCCATCCACACAGAACTATGGACGGGTACACCAAGGGACACAGAGGGCAAGGAAACATAGGTCACCCAACGATGGTCAGCTAGAAGATGGACGGGCGAACCCTATCCTTCCCTGCTGTGTGTGGTGGGGGGGCACAAGGTCATCCGCTAGTCATTATTCTGGTCTAGTACTAGTCAGGCTGGTCTTGGCTCTAGAGAGGACTTTAGCCCTGGAGCAACTCAGCAACCACAAGTCCCAGGCCAGCAAGCTCACTTGGCCACTTGCCAATGATGGTTTTCTGAGCTATAGACATTAATATCCAACCACAGAAACATATATAACACGATATTAAATTATCTTTATGCCACGGTACATGTGGGGAGAGTGAAGGGCAAAGGATACTGATTAGGTAGGCATTGATAGTTAAACACGTAACAAACCCCGAGGGCTGCCAGCATATAGACAGGCCTCTAATGAGTGCAAGTCAGAGTGTTCCGTGTTCCTTTGCTGCACGGAGCTCCAGACGCCAACAGAAAAACAGGCAACCTGGAACTCTCTCGGTGCAGATTAGAATGTCAGGGAATTAGCAGGCAATACACAATGCTGATATAGAGTGAGCATAGAAAAGAATCACCCCCCCCCCCCTTTAAAATAATCACATCTTGTTGCTTTGCAGCCTGAAATGAAGACAGGCACAGATTTTGTTTTATCCAGCTCTATTTACTCCAAGTGAAAGATATAACACCAACAGATCAGAAGAAAAAATAGAATTAAATGAAAAAACAGAATCACTGAGTTGGAAAAAGGACTCCCGTCAGTATTTTGTTGGACTCCCTTTTTCTGTAATTCCAGTTTTTAGTCTGTTGAGATTTATCTCTACTAACTTTGTACATTGAAACTTTGCGATATTTGCCCGCTCTTCATTGCAGAACTGCTCAAGTTCAGTTACATTTGATGGTGAGCATTTGAGAACTGCAGTCTCCAAGTTAAATGGGGTTTAAGCCTGGGCTCTGACTAGGCCATGCAAGGAGCTTCCCCGCCTTCTCCTCCAACCACGGTGTGCTCATTGTTGCTGTGTGCTTTGGCTCATTGTCATGTTGGAAGGTAAATCTTCTTCCCATTGACAACTTTCTGCCAGCAGAAGGCAGCAGATTTTCCTTAAGAATTTGACGGTCTTTTGCCCCATCCACTTTTCCTTCTATCCTGACAAGTGCTCTAGTCCCTACTGCAGAGAAATACCCCCATGACAGGATATTACCACTCCCCCATACCAGGATATTACCACGACCATACCAGGGTATTACCACCTCCATACCAGGGGATATTATCACCTCCATAACAGGATATTATCACCCCCCATACCAGGATATTACCACCTCCAGACCAGGATATTACCACCTCCATACCAGGATATTACCACCTCCCATTACAGGATATTACCACCTCCATACCACGATATTACCATTACCACCTCCAGACCAGGATAGTACCACCTCCAGACCAGGATAGTACCACCTCCATAACAGGATATTACCACCTCCATAACAGGATTTTACCATCTCCATACCAGGATATTACTACCTCCCATACCAGAATATTACCAACCTCATACCAGGATATTACCACCTCCATACCACGATATTACCACCTCCAGACCAGGATAGTACCACCTCCATAACAGGATTTTACCACCGCCATACCAGGATATTACTACCTCCCATAAGAGGACATTACCACCTCCATTACAGAATATTACCACCTCCCTAACAGGATATTACCAACCTCATACCAGGGTATTACCACCTCCATAACAGGATATTACTACCTCCAGACCAGGATAGTACCACCTCCAGATCAGGATAGTACCACCTCCATAACAGGATATTACCACCTCCATAACAGGATATTACCACCTCCATAACAGGATAGTACCACCTCCATACCAGGATATTACTACCTCCCATACCAGGATATTACCACCTCCATACCACGATATTACCACCTCCAGACCAGGATAGTACCACCTCCATAACAGGATTTTACCACCTCCATTACAGAATATTACCACCTTCATAACAGGATATTACAACCTCCCATACCAGACCAGATACCAGATGGAGCCTTTTTTTTTTTTTGATAGAAAATGTTTTTGTATCCATCTTCTGACTTGTGCCTGTCCACAACTTTATCCCGGAGATCCTGGTGACGGGGCCTTGCCACTAGGGTTGCCGCCTCATCCCTTCAAACCCTGAACACATATGAATTACAGGGGTTCTGAGGCTAATTTAACGCAGATAAGGCACCAAGTGAGTTTAATTACCACCTTAATCAGCCACAGAACCTGTGTAATTCATATATGTTCGGGGGTTTAAAGGGATGAGCTGGCAACCCTACTTGCCACTAGGATTGCCACCTCATCCCTTTAATCCAGGACACACGTTAATTACACAGGTTGCAAGCCATAGTTGATTGCTTGCTTCAGTTGCACTACCAGGGACCGGAATGCTCCAGGAAAGCTCTTTCCATGCCGAGCTAAGCAAAATGACCACAGATGATCACAGATGGTTCTGTGTACCACTGAGAAGGTAATTAGCTATAAATGACTGAGTTTACAAGTAATTTTTAAGAGGGGTGATCCTTTTTCCAACTCAGTGATTGCGTTTTAGAATTTTTTTGAAAATTTTTTATGACATGTCTGTGTTATATCTTTCACTTTTGGAGTAAATACAGCTGGATACAACAAAAACTTTATCCGTCTTTATTTCAGGCAGCAAAGCAACAAAATGTGGGTATTTTAAAAGGGGAGAGGGGGGGGGGGGGGGGTTCTTTTCTATTGCCATTGTATGTCCATGCTACTTCAGTCCTTCTGGTGTTGACGGCACATGTGCATGCAGCTGTTTAAGTGTAATGGCAAGGCTATTAGTGGAATGATTAACGCTGTCACTATGGCAGCTGGAGTTTCTTTCTTTTTCTTTTTTTTTGGTTTATAATCTGATTTGCATAGGCTGAGGTTCTTTGTGATTGTCAGATTAACTCCACATTGAAGCAACAGCTCCCAGCCGCTTAACCCATTATCAGTGCGTCATATTCCGACCGCTTCCACTGATGACCTTTTAGGGCTCATAATGCACACTGCAGTTCAAAAAGAAGAAGAAAAAAAAAAAACGGCTGGCGTTTACAGGAGTTTGACTTTTTTTTTTTTTCTTTCTTTAAAAGCTCCTCCATGTTAGTCTGTGGGGTAATATTTATTAAAAACCGGAGAGTGCAAAATCTGGTGCAGCTGTGCACGGTAGCCAATCAGCTTCTAAGTAGAAAAAAAATTTGTCCTATACGAAAAAAAAAAAACTCATTTCGTAATTCACGTAGGAAATTCAATTCGGATTCATACGAAAAAAAACAATTTTCGTTAGATTCGTAAACTTTTCGTTAAAATAACGAAAGAACGTTATGATGAATTTATCATTATTAGGGGGCTCCCACAGATAATATTTATACGGATAATAATTTTTTATTAATTTTGGGGAATTTTTTTAAATTTTTTTTTCCGCACCAGCACTTGAGTATTTTGTATTCTAAAAATTGCAGGTCGCCGCCATTACTGGTAAAAAAAATATATATATTAATAAAAATGCCATAAATCTATCCCCTATTTTGTAGACGCTATAACTTTTGTGCAAACCAATCAATAAACGCTTATTGCAATTTTTTTTATTTTTTTTTACCAAAAATATGTAGAAGAATACGTTTTGTCAAAAACTGAGGAAAAAAAATAGTTTTTTTATATATATATATTTTTGGGGATATTTATTATAAAAAAAAATAACGCTTTTTTTTCAAAATTGTCGCTCTATTTTTGTTTATAGCGCAAAAAAATTAAAACCGCAGAGGTGATCAAATACCACCAAAAGAAAGCTTTATTTGTGGGGGGAAAAACAATGACATCAATTTTTTTTGGGAGCCACGTCGCGTCAGTTAAAGCGACGCAGTGGCGAATCGCAAAAAGTGCTCTGGTCATTGGCCAGCAAAATGGTCCGGGGCTTAAGTGGTTAAGCTTTGACAAGAAAAACCTGGAAGCTGATTGGTTTCTATGCAGAGCTACACCGGATTTTGCACTCTCCAGTTTTAGTAAATAACCCCACCGTGTGTTCTTGCACACATAGGCGTTTACAGGCATTTAGAAGCAGGAGAGTGTAGAGCAGTGACGGCTGGTGTTTTTTTTTTTTTCCGGTGGGGGGGGGGCAGCAAACAACTGAACCCCCCCATGCGGCAACTCAAACCCCCCCATTCGCCCCCCACTGTCTCTAAATGGCTGTGGGGAGGTATATTAGCAGCAGGAACTAGGAGACTAGTCAGGATCGAAGGAAAGGTGAATGCAGCAATGTACAGGCATATCCTTGATGTAAACCTGCTCTAGAGCACTCTGGACCTCAGACTGGGGCGAAGGTTCCTCTTCCAACAGGACAACGACCCTAATCACACAGCCAAGATAACAAAGGAGTGGCTACGGGACAACTCTGAGAATGTCCTTGAGTGGCCCAGCCAGAGCCCGGACTTGAACCCGATTAAACATCTCTGGAGAGATCTGAAAATGTCCGTGCACCGACACTCCCCATCCAACCTGATGGAGCTTGAGAGGTCCTGCAAAGAAGAATGGGAGAAACTGCCCAAAAATAGGAGTGCCGAGCTTGTAGCCTCATACTCACCAAGACTTGAGGCTGTAATTGGTGCCAAAGGAGCTTCACCAAAGTATTGAGCAAAGGCTGTGATACTTATGTACATGGGATTTTTTACTTTTATTTTTATAAATTTGCAAAGATTTCAAACAAACTTCTTTCACGTTGTCATTATGTGGGATCGTTTGTAGGAAAATAATGAGTTTGATCCATTTTGGGCATAAAGGCTGTAACATAACAAAATGTGGAAAAAGCGAAGCGCTGTGAATACTTTCCGGATGCACTGTAGCTGTTTGCTTCTCTGTGTCCATGTGCCCAGTGAATGTTAATGGGGAGGGACTTTCTAATTACCAACCAGCTGCTGCACTTGCAGGGCTCTAATTTAGAAAGTGGCAGGGTCTGCATCCCTTTACATGCGATTTCCCTTTTGGAAGTATCTCACCGAAAACATTTATGTTGCAGGGGATGCCCAAAATCTGACTTGTGTCTTAGTGCAGACTTCTGGGAAAACCAGTGAGCCAATCACACACACACAGGAAATTACATTACATATTCTGTATACCAACTGTGTACAGAGCGCCTCCAGGTGGCTAGATAGTATTTTACAGAAAATTGAAAAGAAACAAAATAAGATAAAAATTAAATTACAATATGATTTGTGTAGCAATTATATATGCTATGGTATTTATTCTATATCTGCTGCCCCCCCCCCCCAAAAGTGGAGTTACTCTTTTAAAGATGAGAGTTTCCTGACCACCACTGCTTTCATTATTTTCTAAGTCTCTGATCCGGAACAAGCATGGATCAAGTAGAATCAGAGTCAAGGAAAAAATACTGATTTGCATGCATGTTCTGGGTCAACGACTGAAGGAATTTTGGGAACAGGTTTGGTGATTACCTTAAATCTGACCCCCAGGTATGATGTGTATTGTATAGTTCTATTGGTCCAGCTTGGCACAATGTAAGTCTGTATATCTCGAGGGGCAGCTGGGGAAGCCGACAATCACTGTAGTAGTCGGAGCTACTACAGTGAATCTAGGGTCCTGTGTTAAGCACTTGCCCCACTGCACAGGGACTCGAGGGGGGGGGGGGGCACTCACTTGGCACTGCTGCCATACATAGAACACCTTGTATTTTTTTGTTTAACCACTTGCTTACTGGGCACTTAAACCCCCCTCAGTCCCAGACCAATTTTCAGCTTTCAGCGCTGATGCACTTTGAATGACAATTGCGCGGGCATACAACACTGTACCCAAATGAAATTTTTATAATTTTTTTCCCACAAATAGATCTTTCTTTTGGTGGTATTTAGTTACAGCTCGGAGTTTTATTTTTTGCTAAACAAACAAAAAAAGATGCAAAAAAAAAAAAAAATCATGTTTAATAGTTTGTTATAAAATTTTGCAAACAGGTAATTTCTCTCCTTCATTGAAGTGTGCTGATGAGGCGGCACTGATAGGCTGCACTGGTGGGCACTGATAGGCTGCATTGGTGGGCACTGATAGGCTGCATTGGTGGGCACTGATAGGCTGCACTGGTGGGCACTGATAGGCATAGTTAAGGCGGCACTAATAGGCACAGATAAGGCAGCACCGATGGGCACAGATAAGGCGGCACTGATGGGCAAAGATGGGCACAGATAAGATGGCACAGATGGGTGGCACAGATGGGTGGCACGGATGGGTGGCACTAAGGGGCACTGATAGGTACCACTGATAGATGGGACTGATGGGCACTGATAGGTGGCACTGATAGGTGGCTCTGATAGGTGGCTCTGATAGGTGGCACTGCTGGGCACTGATGGACGGCACTGCTGGGCACTGATGGGCACTGATGGGCGGCACTGCTGGGCACGGATATGTGGCACTGGGGTGCAGCACCTTTGTTGAGGCAGATTGTGGGCACTGCTGGGTGGCACTGTGGGCACTGCTGGGTGGCACTGCTGGGTGGCACTGTGGGCACTGCTGGGTGGCACTATGGGCACTGCTGGGTGGCACTGACGGGGGGCACTTATTTTTTAATTATGTTTAGTGATGAGGGGGCAGGTGGGCACTGGCAGGGGGCAGGTGGGCACTGGCAGGGCTGGCCGTGATCGGGACTGATGTCCCGATCACGGCCGCCGGTGATCGGCTCTTTTTTTTTCTCCTCACGCTGTCAGCGCGAGGAGGAATAATAGCCAATTACCGGCTCCGTTATATCACATGATCAGCTGTCATTGGCTGACAGCTGATCACGTGATAAGGGGTCGGGATCGACTCCTTGCTTGGATCGGTAGACTCGCCGATCACAGAGCGCGCCGCGCACGCCCCTCAGGGGGCGCGCAGGCCACTCGTGCACGGGACGACGTCAACAGACGTCGTCCCGGCTAAGGAAATCCGTGCTGTAGCCGTCATTCGGCTATAGCGCGGCTCTCAACTGGTTAAAGAATACAAGGCATTTCCTTGATTAGTAGAGGTGAAGAGGAAGGGGTGGTGGCATCATAATCTCCACCTCATCCAATCAGAGAACACTTTGTATTTCTTGAACAAAATACAAAGCATTCTATGAATAGTACATATGCATCTGAGCGAATGCCTCCTGTGCAATGCCTGGTGAGCTTCAAGAACACAGCACTCAGTCTGTGAAGTCTCTGTAAATCTCCATATAGTCCATGCAAAAAAAAGGTCAAAGGCTGGTGCCATGGAAGCCAGCTAAAACATTGTTTTATTATTGCATGTGAACAACAGTGAAAAAAGAAAGCCAACGCGTTTCAGCCTTCAGGTCTTAATCATGACTCACTCATGAGGTACATTTGTACATTAAGGTACAAAAAAAACCCATAAGGCTTTACAATCACTTTAAGTTGGCTTCTCTAGTTCATGCAGGTGCCCCTTCTTTAACCCTTCAACGTTCTGCTCCACCGTTTGGTAGCACACATTTTGAGTCACGCTATCTCATTGAAAAATGTGGACTTGAAAGGGTTAAAGAGTCTTGGCCAAATCTCAGGTAAAAAGAACAGTTACAAACTAAACTGTCATTGTAGGAGTGCAAAGACTAGAGCAATGACGATGTGTGAGAAGCCAGGGGATGTCTGCAAAGTTTGGCTTATTACCAGGGGCGGACTGACCATTGGTGCACTCGGGCACTGCACGAGGGCCCCATGCCACTAGGGGGCCCCATCAGGGTTGCCAGCCTCAATAAAACCAGGGACAGTATGTAAAAATCTGTGTTTTTTTTAAATCCCAAGATTATAGCTGCCCCGCCTCTCCAGTACCTTTTCAGAGTGTGTATGTGTATTCTGTGTGTGTATACTGTGTGTGTATATTGTGTTTGTGTGTGTGTATATACTGTGTGGCCCCATAATCTCCTATTGCCTGGGGGCCCCATAATCTCCTATTGCCTGGGGGCCCCATAATCTCCTATTGCCCGGGGGCCCCATAATCTTCTCCTATTGCCCGGGGGCCCTATAATCTCCTATTGCCCGGGGGCCCCGTGAGTTGTCAGTCCGCCCCTGCTTATTACCCACAGACATTCGATCTGATGAGGTTATCTAATATTTCTTTATGAAAGATAGAAGACTTTTGTGAGCTACAGTAGCTCACAAAAGTGAGTACACCCCTCACACTTCTGTAAATCTTTTCTTCTATCTTTTCATGTGACAACACTGAAGAAATGACACTTGTCTACAATGTAAAGTAGTGAGTGTACAGCTTGTATAACAGTGTAAATTTTGCCCCTCAAAATAACTCAACACACAGCCATTAATGTCTAAACCGCTGGCAACAAAAGTCAGTACACCCCTAAGTGAAAATTTCCAAATTGGGCCCAATTAGCCATTTTCCCTCCCCGGTGTCATGTGACTCGTTAGTATTACAAGGTCTCAGGCGTGAATGGGGAGCAGGTGTGTTAAATTTTGTGTTATCGCTCTCACTCTCTCATACTGGTCACTGGAAGTTCAACATGGCACCTCATGGCAAAGAACTCTCTGAGGATCTAAAAAAAAAGATACGTTGCACTACATAAAGATGGCCTAGGCTATAAGATTGCCAAGACACTGAAACTGAGCTGCAGCACGGTGGCCAAGACCATACAGCCGTATAACCGGACAGGTTCCCCTCAGAACAGGCCTCGCCATGGTCCACCAAAGAAGTTGAGGTCACGTGCTCAGCGTCATATCCAGAGGTTGTCCTTGGGAAATAGACGTATGAGTGCTGCCAGCATTGCTGCAGAGGTTGTAGGGGTGGGGGGGTCAGCCTGTCAGTGTTCAGACCATACGCCGCACACTGCCTCAAATTGGTCTGCATGTCTATCGTCCCGGAAGAAAGCCTCTTCTAAAGATGATGCACAAGAAAGTTTGCTGAAGATAAGCAGACTAAGGACATGGATTACTGGAACCATGTCCTGTGGTCTGATGAGACCAAGATAAACGTATTTGGTGTCAGATGGTGACAAGCGTGTGTGGGGGCAACCAGGTGAGGAGGACAAAGACAAGTGTGTCTTGTCTACAGTCAAGCATTGTGGTGGGGGTGTCATGGTCTGGGGCTCCATGAGTGCTGCCGGCACTGGGGGGCTACAGATCATTGAGGGAACCATGAATGCCAACATGTACTGTGACATACTGAAGCAGAGCATGATCCCCTCCCTTCAGAGACTGGGCCGCAGGGCAGTATTCCAACAAGATAACACACCTCCAAGATGACCACTGCCTTGCTAAAGAAGCTGAGGGTAAAGGTGATGGACTGGCCAAGCATGTCTCCAGACCTAAACCCTATTGATCATCTGTGGGACATCCTCAGACAGAAGGTGGAGGAGCGCAAGGTCTCCAACATCCACCAGTTCTGTGATGTCCTCATGGAGGAGGGGAAGAGGACACCGGTGGCAACCTGTGAAGCTCTGGTGACATCCATGCCAAAGAGGGTTAAGGCAGTGCTGGAAAATAATGGTGGCCACTAGGGCTGGGGAAAAAATCGATTTAAATCTTGAATCGAGTTGAGAGGTCAAATCGATTCAAAATTTAAGCAAATTGATTTTTTTATGTAAAAAGGAAAAGTATAACACAATGAGGGAGCCCCCAAAGCTGCATAACCCATAAGTATACAACAAAAACACAAGAAGATTTCCCCAGGGGTTTTTTTAGCAGCAGAGAGTTGGTGTAAAAATAGTTGATGTAAAAAATAATAAATTTATTTGACAAACAGTAGTAATTCCAAATGAACAATAATACATCATCCATATAGGTAGTGCGACAAATACAAACATGGAACATCACTCATAGCAAAAAACTCTATGTACAAGCATGGTTTGCCAATTGTATTCGTAACATATGTATCCACATGAAAAACCCCGATGCATTTCGACCCTTGCGATTTCCGGTCTCTTCAGGGGGATTTATATTCAATGGGTGTATGAGGACATGAGGACGTGTCGCATGAACCGGCATTGCAGGATTATAGCCATCCAATGATCCCATCGCTTGCCACATGTTCCCCTCGCGCCCTCTGGGTGGGTGCATAGTCCGCTGAGCTTACAGGGGGCCATGTTATGGGACCCAGAGAGGAGGATGGGGGGGTAAAACACCTGCAGGTGGACATGCAAAAAACTTTTTGTAGGTCATCATTAAATGTTAGAGGGAGTATATAGAAGTGCTTGGCAGTTATAGGCTTATTACTTGGTAATTAATGAATTCATATTGTAAAAGAATTAAACTAGTTATATATAACATGGCGTAGTTTCTTCATTAGTTATATTAATTATAAGAGGAATTAGCTAACAGTGAGAAAAGGTAGGTGAGGGATAGGGTGTGAAGTGAAAATGCGTGATGCGAGGTACACTGATGACGGGGCGGGGGGGGGGGGGGGTTGTGTGAAAGTGAAAACAAAACCAAACTACTAAAAGAGAAAACTGAAACAACAAAATAGGAAGCGTGAAAAAAATGTGATACATGCGTGTGTGTGTGTGTATGTGTGTGTAAGCAAGGAAAGAAAAAGGTGGACAATTGAATAAGATGGTGAAAGTGAGATAGATCAAGGTGCCAAACATGAGAGATATGACACTGAATGGCCCCCTGTAAGCTCAGCGGACTATGCACCCACCCAGAGGGCGCGAGGGGAACATGTGGCAGCGATGGGATCATTGGATGGCTATAATCCTGCAATGCCGGTTCATGCGACACGTCCTCATGTCCTCATACACCCATTGAATATAAATCCCCCTGAAGAGACCGGAAATCACAAGGGTCGAAATGCATCGGGGTTTTTCATGTGGATACATATGTTACGAATACAATTGGCAAACCATGCTTGTACATAGAGTCTTTTGCTATGAGTGATGTTCCATGTTTGTATTTGTCGCACTACCTATATGGATGATGTATTATTGTTCATTTGGAATTACTACTGTTTGTCAAATAAATTTATTATTTTTTACATCAACTATTTTTACACCAACTCTCTGCTGCTAAAAAACCCCTGGGGAAATCTTCTTGTGTTTTAATTGATTTTTTTAGATTTTTTTTTTTCCACCACCGCGCCTGTCCTGAGGTGCTGCGGGCAGGAGTTTTTAGGCGAGGCCGCGGCTTCGGCCTAGTCCGCAAGGCCTAAAAACTCCTGCCCGCAGCACCTCAGGACAGGCGCGGTGTCCATAAAAAAAAAAACTTGATTTGAATCGTGAATCGGGTTTTTTTTTTTCAAAAAAATCGCAATTTTTAATTTATTTTTGAAAATCGCCCAGCTCTAGTGGCCACGCAAAATATTGACACTTTGGTCCCAATTTGGACATTTTCACTTAGGGGTGTGAAGTAGATGTGGCGCTGTTCTAGCTACTAGTCAAATACTAATGGACAGGTAATAATTAATTCTGTGGCTCGGTCAAGCGTGTAATAGTACACCTAAATACACTACCTAATCATTGGTGCTCATAAAAAAAAAAATCATTAAATTATACGTAGGCAATTTGCAAATAAATATATAAAAAGTGACAATAGAAAAAAAAAAAAAAATATGAGGATGTGTGAATATATACGGTGATCTTATATCTCAAAAAAATAAATAAAATAAAAATACAAATGAAAATATATATAAATACCAAATGTGATAAATTGTAATACCAAAAATCAAAAACAAAAAGACAAACCCATTATATATTATATATAATAATACAAACCAATATTATATTATATATAATAATAATACAAACCAATTATTTACACCTAAATACACTACCTAATCATTGGTGCTCATAAAAAAAAAAATCATTAAATTATACGTAGGCAATTTGCAAATAAATATATAAAAAGTGAAAAAGTGGCAATAAAAAAAAAAAATGAAGATATGTGAATATATATGGTGATCTTATATCTCAAAAAGAAAAAAAAATAACTAAAAAATCCAGATAAAAATATATATAAATACCAAATGTGATAAATTGTAATACCAAAAATCAAAAACAAAAAGACAAACCATATATATATATATATATATATATATATATATATATATATATATATATATATATATATATGTATATGTATGTATTATATATATATATATATATATATATATATATATATATATATATATATATATGTATATATATATATATATATTTATAATTATATATTATATATTATATTATATATTTATATATAATGTAATTATTATATTATTATATATTTATATATTATATTATTATATATAATAATACAAACCAATTATTCAATGATCAAAATAAATAAATAAATACTGCAGTCCAATTATTAATTAATAATAATTAATTAATAATAATCCAAAAGTAAAATTCAATGAAGTGCTCTTGTGCCAGTGAAAAACAGCGCTGATCTAGTACACTTTCCAATAGGTGATCACAACATGCGTGTCTTATCCGTGCTCCTATTGTGGATGCACTCATCAGAAAAGATAGAAGAAAATATTTACAGAAATGTGAGGGGTGTACTCACTTTTGTGAGATACTGTATATTGTCCTATGTCTTCCTTCCTGAACACATTTTTTGCTCCAATACATTCGCCATACCACCATGTTAGTCAATTTCTTAGAGGCAATCCTATGGGGATCTTGCATTTCCCCACATACATGATTTATTTGTAAACACACTTTGCCTTTGGAAATACACTGGTTGGTTATCTTTTATGAAGCCGCCCATACTTTGGTCTCAGTTCAGCACCTACTACCAAGATCCAGTGCTCTTTCCAGAAGTCAACCACCATCCTACTTGCCCTACAATTCTTCTCTCTAAAGCATTTTTTTATACCAAAATATCAGATTATTTCTTGAGCTTCTAATACCAACACGCGCGCTCCTACACATCTCACAACACTTCTTCCTCCTACACAACCGTTCCTGCGCCCACACATCTCAGAGAACGCCTTCTTCCAAGAACATGTTCTATTTGCTATAATTATCCTTCATCTGTTACATAGTTACAAATTTAGGTTGAAAAAAGACACAAGTCCATCCAGTTCAACCATAAAAAAATAAATAAAAAATATCGTACAATCCAATATACCCAATATCCAATATACCCAATATACGGAAAGGTTTCTTCACAGTAAGAGCTTCGAAAATGTCGACAAGACTCCTTCCAGAGGTGGTTCTGGCCAGCTCAGTAGATTGCTTTAAGAAAGGCCTGGATTATTTCCTAAATGTACATAATATAACTGGGTACTGATATTTATAGGTAAAGTTGATCCGGGGGAAATCTGATTGCCTCTCTGGGATCAGGAAGGAATTTTTTCTCCTGCTGTAGCAAGTTAGAACATGCTCTGCTGTTTTTTTTGTTTTGTTTTTTGCCTTCCTCTGGATCAACTGTGGGTTCTATACCCACAGTTGATCCAGAGGAAGGCAAAAAAAAAAAAAAAAAAACAGCAGAGCATGTTCCAATTTGCTACAGCAGGAGAAAAAATTCCTTCCTGATCCCCCAAGAGGCAATGGAGAATGCAGCGGTTCACAGCAGGAGTCCGGTGTGTCTCCATTCACCGTTTCAGGTCCCATTTCAGCCCAAATTTGTGGCTCAATTCGGACCTGAAACAGACCAAAAGACATACAGGACTCCTGTGCAATTTTCCCCCGGAGCCCCTGCAGAGATGTGTGAACCGGCTCCATTGAGAGACGGTCACAATCTCCTACTATGCGAATTGGATGCGGTAAAACCCAAATCCATTTCCCCGCATCCAATTCACAATAGTGTGAACCCAGCCTTAATGTTATAGTACAAGTCCAGTTGACAATGACTAACCACTACGGTAGCTTGTCAGTTTGAATGAAACAATATATTTTATACATTCCTTGTGCATATATGTTTCTTACCTGCTTAGCGCACCAAGGGCTGTGATATGAGCCCTTTTACTCATAATACTCATAATGGTGGGAGGAGGCCAGATGTCTTTATTTGTCCCTTTATTTAAAGTCATACTTCTATGTAGCAGCCAATGGACACAGTACAACGGTTTAGCCTTTTCTGATATCCCACCAAGTGTTCGAGTCTCCACAAGTTTACGTATTCAATAGTTATATCCCATTCCAACCAAGATAACTATGACTACGACTTTTCACAAACAGAATCATTTTCTACCCACTTTACTCAATAATAGCTCTTGAACTCTTCGCCAATTTACTAAATAAGCAAATACGGCACTACTGCCTAGATTTGGACCATTTACCAAATCAGCTCTGCGTTATTATGTGCACTAGCCGCCAATGGTCACAGTAGAATGGATCAGCCTTTTCTGATATCCCACCATGAGTTCAAGTGCCCACAAATCTACATCTTCAACAGTCAACCCTTCATTGCCCGTTTCAGTCAAGGCAATTATAGCTACGACTTTTCACAAATAGAACCATGTTCGACCAAGTGTTTACGTCTTCACAAGACTACATCTTCACCAATCAACCCTTCATTGCCCATTCCAGTCAAGGCAACTATAACCACAACCTTTTATGAAAATAATAATGTTCTACCCCCTGTACCCAATAATAGTTCCTAAAATCGACACCACTTTACTAAATTAGTAGATACGTAACCACTTTCTAGATTTAGACCATTTGCCATATCAGCTCTGCATTTTTATTTGCATTAAGCCACCAATGATCATAGTGCAACGGTTCGGCCTTTTCTGATATCCCACCAAGAGTTTGACCCTCCACAAGTCTACGTCACCACTGCCTAGATTTAACAATCAACCCTTCATTGCCCATTCCAGTCAAGACAACTACTAACTATGACATTTCACGAAAAGAACCATGTTCTACAACGCTGTACCCAATAATAGCACTTCAACTATACAACAATTTACTAAACAGGCAGATACGTCACCACTGCCTAGATTGAAACCATTTTACCAAATCAACTCTACATTATTATTTGCACTAAGCCACCAAAAGTCACAGTTCAACGGTTTAGCCTTTTCTGATATCCCACCAAGAGTTTGAGCCTCCGCAAGTCTATGTCTTCCACAGTCAACCCTTCATTGCCCATTCCAGTCAAGACAACTATAACTACGACATTTCATGAATAGAAGCATGCTTGACCCCTGCACCTAATAACGGCTCCTTAACTCTTCACCAATTTACTAGATACCTAACAACTGCCTACATTTAGACCATTTACCATATCAACTCTGCATTTCTATTTGCATTAAGCCATCAATGATCATAGTGCAAGGTTCAGCCTTTTCTGATATCCCACCAAGCGTCCACAAGACTACAGTCTACCCTTCATTGCCCATTCCAGTTATGAAAACTATATCTACGACTTTTCATGAACAGAACCATGTTCTACCCCCTGTACCCATTAATAGCTCTTCAACTCTTCACCAATTTGCTAAATAAGTATATACGTCACCACTGCCTAGATTTAGACCATTTACCAAATCAACTCTGCATTATTATTTGCACAACGCCATCAACAGTCACAGTACGCTTGTTCAGCCTTTTCCTATATCCCACCAGGAGTTCAAGTGTCCACAAGTCTACGTCTTCACCAGTCAACCTTTCATTGCCCATTCCAGTCAAGACAACTATAACTACGACATTTCATGAATAGAAGCATGCTTGACCCCTGCTCCTAATAACAGCTCCTTAACTCTTCACCAATTTACTAAGTCACTAGATACCTAACAACTGCCTACATTTAGACCATTTACCATATCAACTCTGCATTTTTATTTGCATTAAGCCATCAATGATCATAGTGCAAGGTTCAGCCTTTTATGATATCCCACCAAGCGTTAGAGCCTCCACAAGACTACAGTCTACCCTTCATTGCCCATTCCAGTCATGAAAACTATATCTACGACCTTTAATGAACAGAACCATGTTCTACCCCCTGTACCCATTAATAGCTCTTCAACTCTTCACCAATTTGCTAAATAAGTATATACGTCACCACTGCCTAGATTTAGACCATTTACCAAATCAACTCTGCATTATTATTTGCACAACGCCATCAACAGTCACAGTACGCTGGTTCAGCCTTTTCCTATATCCCACCAGGAGTTCAAGTGTCCACAAGTCTACGTCTTCACCAGTCAACCTTTCATTGCCTATTTCAGTCAAGCCAACTATTAACTATGGCATTTCATGAACAGAACCATGTTTTACTCCCCATACCCATTAATAGCTCTTACATAGTTACATAGTAGGTGAGGCTGAAAAAAGACACAAGTCCGTCAAGTCCAGCCTATGTGTGCGATTATATGCCAGTATTAGATTGTATATGTTGTGGTCGTTCAGGTGCTTATCTGAAAGTTTTTTGAAACTATCGATGCGCTGATACCACTGCCTGTGGAAGGGAATTCCACATCCTTGCCGCTCTTACAGTAAAGAACCCTCTACGTAGTTTAAGGTTAAACTTCTTCCCTTCTAATTTTAATGAGTTGCCTATTCCAGTCAAGGCATCTATTAACTATGACATTTCCTGAACAGAACCGTGTTCTACCAAATAACGGCTCTTCAACTCTTCACCAGTTTACTACGTAAGATGATACGGAACCAAATCAACCAAATCAACTCTGTATTATTATTTGCTCTAAGCTGTGTTATTCATAATTCCACGTAAGATAACTCGCCTTCTTCTGTCAGCTAAAATAACAGATTCATTTTCCTTATTCTGAGCTGGATTGTTGTCCTCCTACACATTTTCATGTTTCCAGTCTGTAGCTCGCTTCTCTCTCTTACATTTAACCATGGATTTCCCATCCAACTTTTTTTTCTCTCTCTCTCTCTCTTTCTCTGTAACAGAACAATCTCCCCTCTCCTTGGCACACATCTACTCCTCACCCACGCCCCCCCCCCCCCCCCCCCCCACATCACAAAGCGTTTAGCAGCAGGTTGTAGAAAGGGTTTGGTTGGATATCCGTATGTTCCCACTCCAGATGTCCTTGGATTAGGGACAGAGCTGGCAGGCACCCCTACCATGGAAGCAGTAATATCAGATTTTTCTTTTTTTTTTTCTTTAATCCTTTGCTGCTTGGAACAGTTCCAAGAGATTAGGCGGGCGTCTATTTGCTGGGGACTTTGTTGCATGGTGGTGCGGGGAGAAGCGTGGTGGGAGAAGAAAGCTGCGTAAGCATTCTGCAGTCCGGAAAGTCCAAGGGTTTAACCGCAGTGACTTCCAGCATCCCATGTCATTCAAGGAGGATCTCATGAAGAGCACACTTAAGAGTGTAAACTCTTCCGCATTGAGGGCTCTTCATTTATCATCCTTTGCATGATGAGTAACTCTACCTCTACGCAACGGCTGCACCCCTGGGGACTTTCTGCCTCACGCATACATCACTGCTGGCATTGCCTTACCTTGGTGACAGTCATACAGGGCTGTGTCAAAGCGTGGGGACCAGGCTCCCGAGCTGCTGTATTCTGACTGCAGAGCTTGGTGCGTGGCTGCCTCCAGACGCACTCATACACTCTGTGTGCTGCCTCCCCTCCTCCTCATTATTCCATCCTTTGCTGGCTGAATTGTGATGTCACACTGCATCCATACTGATCAGGCAGGAAACAGAACTGCTGATGGAAACCCTTGCTCTGCCAGGGACTTGAAAGCAATAAATAAATAAAAAAAAGTAAAAAAAAAAAAAAAAAAATATATATATATATAGATAGATAGATAGATAGATAGATAGATAGATATAGATATAGATATCTTGACAATATTAACACTTAGATCAACAATAAATAAAACAAGCAATAGAAACACTTAGTATTAACATTTACACCATCAATTAATAAAACAGGCAATCAAAATATTTAATATGAACACTTTAATCAATAATAAATAAAACAAGCAATAGAAACACTTAGCATTAACATTTAAATCAACAATAAATACAGCAAGCAATAGAAACACTTAATATTAACATTTTTAATCAACAATAAATAATACAAGCAATAGAAATATTTATTATTAACACTTTAATCATTAAAGATACACACACACCGAACCCTTTACCTAGTGTATCACCACAGCGCTTAAATGACACGAATTCTACACCTTAGCTGCCACTTGTTACAAACTGTCAAAATATATAAAGGTGCATACAAACTAGTGCTAAAGATACAATTAACTAATTGGTTGCACGTGGCGCTGTTACCTGTGTGCCTTTCAGTCAACACTCCCTAATCTTCTAAAAAATCCTATCCCACATCATACAAAATGTGATAATTAGTAAACACTTAAGTAAATACCCAAATTTACATTTAGATTAAGTATACAGTGACATAAATGAGCAAACGTGAGTATAGTCCATCCACCGAATACAAAAAAAATCTAGAATAAAAAAATTATATACTACACCAACTATAAAAATAAAACAAAAAAAATATATAATATCCAAATAATAAAGAGTCTTTTTATAGAAGCGTGAACAAATCTCCAGTGTTTAAATCTCCTTATACACGTGACTCCTTCACCACACCATCCGTGCTTAATGGCCCCCCTTCGTGAAAAAACTCACCAAATGCTAAGCCTTACACTCTCGTGTGAGGCAAAAGGGCTTGCAACAGATCTCTCAAGATGTAATTCAGATATCAGCACATCCGATTTTATCTTCTCCAATTGCGTACTTCAATGTGTATATATAAATACATGAACTTAAAAGGGTAAAATCACTTCAAAAGGATAAAGAAACTTGCTTCACAAATCCACTCCACAACAGCATTCTGAATACGTCGGGGCATTGGTGGTCACAGCGGACTTATTAGATACGGTACTGGATCGCTTAATCTCACCCCTCCTCGTGCGTCCCGCCTGGTCCCACACAGCAGGTCCGTTCGAAAAAGGCGCCTTCAGATCAGATGATTCAGTCCACTTAGTCCTGTACCTCCTTCCCAGCTCCGTGTATGTCAGCTCAATGTTCACCAGATAGCCACGCCCCCGACATGTTTCGTCATATCAGACTTATTCATGGGAATCCCATGAATAAGTCTGATATGACGAAACATGTCGGGGGCGTGGCTATCTGGTGAACATTGAGCTGACATACACGGAGCTGGGAAGGAGGTACAGGACTAAGTGGACTGAATCATCTGATCTGAAGGCGCCTTTTTCGAACGGACCTGCTGTGTGGGACCAGGCGGGACGCACGAGGAGGGGTGAGATTAAGCGATCCAGTACCGTATCTAATAAGTCCGCTGTGACCACCAATGCCCCGACGTATTCAGAATGCTGTTGTGGAGTGGATTTGTGAAGCAAGTTTCTTTATCCTTTTGAAGTGATTTTACCCTTTTAAGTTCATGTATTTATATATACACATTGAAGTACACAATTGGAGAAGATAAAATCGGATGTGCTGATATCTGAATTACATCTTGAGAGATCTGTTGCAAGCCCTTTTGCCTCACACGAGAGTGTAAGGCTTAGCATTTGGTGAGTTTTTTCACGAAGGGGGGCCATTAAGCACGGATGGTGTGGTGAAGGAGTCACGTGTATAAGGAGATTTAAACACTGGAGATTTGTTCACGCTTCTATAAAAAGACTCTTTATTATTTGGATATTATATATTTTTTTTGTTTTATTTTTATAGTTGGTGTAGTATATAATTTTTTTATTCTAGATTTTTTTTGTATTCGGTGGATGGACTATACTCACGTTTGCTCATTTATGTCACTGTATACTTAATCTAAATGTACATTTGGGTATTTACTTAAGTGTTTACTAATTATCACATTTTGTATGATGTGGGATAGGATTTTTTAGAAGATTAGGGAGTGTTGACTGAAAGGCACACAGGTAACAGCGCCACGTGCAACCAATTAGTTAATTGTATCTTTAGCACTAGTTTGTATGCACCTTTATATATTTTAACACTTTAATCAACAACAAATAAAACAACCAATAGCAATACTTAATATCAACACTTACAGTAAAGCAACAATAGATAAAACAAGCAATTTAAATACTTAGTATTAACACTTAAAAAAAAACTATCAATAGAAATACTTAATATCAACACTTAAATCAATATAAAATAAAACTAGCAATAGAAATACTTAATATCAACACTTAAATCAATATAAAATAAAACTAGCAATAGAAATACTTAATATCAACACTTAAATCAATATAAAATAAAACTAGCAATAGAAATACTTAAAGCGGGAGTCCACCGGGACTCCGCGTTTTTTTTTTTTTTTTTAAAAGCCAGCAGCTACAAATACTGCAGCTGCTGACTTTTAAATAGTGACACTTACCTGTCCAGCGCGCCCGCGATGTCGGCACCCGAAGCCGATCGCTCGCTCGGCTGCCGGGTCCCGCCGCCATCTTGGGTATGGGAATCAGGAAATGGAGCCTTTCGGCTTCATTTCCCGGTTCCCTACTGCGCATGCGCGAGCCGCGCGGCGCAATCCGGACGGTCCCCGCTGCCTCTGGGAGCTGTGTGTTTCCCAGCAGGCAGCGGGGCACTTGCTGAAGGGGGCGGGCGCTTGCAGAACGGGGGCGTAACCTACGCTCGTTCCGCAGAGAGCTAGCCCGGAAGTGGGTGCAGTTACCTGGATTATCCAGGTAACTGCACCCCCCTCCCCCCTGAAAGGTGCCGATTGTGGCGCCGGAGGGGGGGGGGGATTCCGATGAGCGGAGGTCCATTTTAGGGTGGACCTCCGCTTTAATATTAACACTTAAATCAATATAAAATAAAACTAGCAATAGAAATACTTAATATTAACAGTATATACTATATATATTACAGTAAATCAAAAACAAATTAAATAAGCACATTAAATACTTAGTATTAACATGCAAATCACCAATAAATAAAACAAACACAACGAAAAACTTAATATTAACACTAAAATAAATGATAAATAAAAGAAATCAAAAGAAATACTTAGTATTAAAGCAAGTAAAAATACCCAATGTTAACATTTAAATCAATAAATTGGCAAAATAAATACTCAGTATTAACACCTAAATCAATATAAAATAAAACTAGCAATAGAAATATTTAATATTACCCCTTAAATCACCAATAAATAAAACAAGCAATAGAAAGCTCTGCTGTTTTTTTTTTTTTTTTGCCTTCCTCTGGATCAACTGTGGGTATAGAATTGGGTATATGGGATTGTATGATATTATTTTATTTTTTTTGTGGTTGAACTAGATGGACTTGTGTGTTTTTTCAACCTGACTAACTATGTAACTATGTAAATAAACGCACCAACTAGAAATAAAGTGTTACCGGATCTACTGATTACCAACAATACAGACCTGATCACGGATGTGGAAATACGGGGCAATTTAGGAAACAGTGATCAGAGGTCAATTGGCTTCAGCATAAATCACACAAATAGGAAACATAAGGGGAATACAAAGACACTGAATTTCAAAAGAGCCAACTTCCCTAAACTACAAACCTTGTTAGAAGTAGGGATGGGCGAAAGGGTTTAGCCCGAGCATAAGTTCGTGCCGAACTTTCGCTGTTCGAACGGTCGACGAATAGCCGAACAAATGGGTTGTTCGACCGTTTGTTTGGCTTCCGAAACCAACCACAATGCACTGCGGCGCTGAGCAGTGCATTGCAAGCCCTGATTGGCTGAAGCAGTGAAAGCTTCAGCCAATCAAGGCACAGAGCACTTTTAGAGTCATCATTGGACACTGTCATCATGACTTTATCCAATCATGGCTCATTCCCTCCCCACGGTATAAAAGTATTCTTTCAATGGCAGACATTTTCAGCGTGATTTCGGCGTGGAAAGAGATAGAACAGGGCTCTGTTCAGTGCTATTAGTTAGTGTGCTATACTGTGCTATTTTGTTTCAATTGTCAGTGTAGAATATTCGTTTAGTGTCAGTCTAGGGATAGTGTGAGTGAGTTCTGTGAGCGTTACTGACGTTTTAATGCCATATAGTTCTGTGTGCGTTACTGACAGTTTAATGCCATATAGTTCTGTGTGCGTTTCTGCCAGTTTAACACCATATTGTTACAGTATCTCACAAAAGTGACTACACCCTTCACATTTTTGTAAATATTTTATTATATCTTTTCATGTGACAACACTGAAGAAATGGCACTTTTCTACGATGTAAAGTAGTGAGTGTACAGCTTGTATAACAGTGTAAATTTGTTGTCCCCTCAAAATAACTCAACACACTGGCAACAAAAGTGAGTACACCCCTAAGTGAAAATGTCTAAATTGGGCCCAATTAGCCACTTTTCCTCCCCGGTGTCATGTGACTCATTAGTCTTACAAGATCTCAGGTGTGAATGGGGAGCAAGTGTGTTAAATTTGGTGTTATCGCTCTCACTCTCTCATACTGGTCACTGGAAGTTCAACATGGCACCTCATGACAAAGAACTCTCTGAGGATCTGAAAAAAATAATTGTTGCTCTACAGAAAGATGGCCTAGGCTATAAGAAAATTGCCAAGACCCTGAAACTGAGCTGAAGCACAGTGGCCAAGACCATACAGTGGTTTAATAGGACAGGTTCCACTCAGAACAAGCCTCGCCATGGTCGACCAAAGAAGTTGAGGTCACGTGCTCAGCGTCATATCCAGAGGTTGTCTTTGGGAAATAGACGTATGAGTGCTGCCAGCGTTGCTGCAGAGGTTGAAGGGGTGGGGGGTCAGCCTGTCAGTGCTCAGACCATACGTTGCACACTGCATGAAATTGCTCTGCATGGCTGTCATCCCAGAAGGAAGCCTCTTCTAAAGATGATACAAGAAAGCCCGCAAACAGTTTGCTGAAGACAAGCAGACTGAGGACATTTATTACAGGAACCATGTCCTATGGTCTTATGAGACTAAGATAAACGTATTTGGTGTCAGATGGTGTCAAGCGTGTGTGGGGGCAACCAGGTGAGGAGGACAAAGACAAGTGTGTCTTGCCTGCAGTCAAGCATGGTGGTCGGAGTGTCATGGTCTGGGGCTGCATGAGTGCTGCCGGCACTGGGGAGCTACAGATCATTGAGGGAACCATGAATGCCAACATGTACTGTGACATACTGAAGCAGAGCATGATCCCCTCCCTTCAGAGACTGGGCTGCAGGGCAGTATTCCAACATGATAACCACCCCAAACACACTTCCAAGGCGACCACTGCCTTGCTAAAGAAGCTGAGGGTAAAAGTGATGGACTGGCCAAGCATGTCTCCAGACCTAAACCCTATTGAGCATCTGTGGGGCATCCTCAAATGGAAGGTGGATGAGCGCAAGGTCTCTAACATCCACCAGCTCCATGATGTCATCATGGAGGAGGGGAAGAGGACTCCATTGGCAACCTGTGAAGCTCTGGTGAACTCCATGCCCAAGAGGGTTAAGGCAGTGCTGAAAAATAATGGTGGCCACACAAAATATTGACACTTTGGGCTCAATTTAGACATTTTCACTTAGGGGTGTACTCACTTATGTTGTCAGTGATTTAGACATTAATGGCTGTGTGCTGAGTTATTTTAAGGGGAAGCAAATTTACACTGTTATACAAGCTGTGCACTCACTACTTTACATTGTAGCAAAGTGTCATTTCTTCAGTGTTGTCACATGAAAAGATAGAATAAAATATAAAAAAAATGGGAGGGGTGTGCTCACTTTTGTGAGATACTGTATGTGTGCGTTACTGCCAGTTTAATGCCATATAGTTCTGTGTTAGTTACTGCCAGTTTAACGCCATATAGGTCTGTATGTGTTACTGCCAGTTTAACGCCATATAGTTCTGTGTGGGTTACTGCCAGTTTAACACCATATAGTTCTGTGTGCGTTACTGCCAGTTTAACGCCATATTGTTATGTGTGCGTTACTGCCAGTTTAACACTATATAGTTCTGTATGTGTTACTGCCAGTTTAAAGGATTGCACTGTGGAAAAAAATATTAAAAGCCTTTTAATAAATGGACACTCACCTGTCCCGGGGTCCAGCGATGCTGGCAGCCGAGGCCGATCGATCGCTCGGCTCTCGGCTGCTGCCGTCACCATTCTAGGTGAGGGAATCAGGAAGTGAAGCACTGCGACTTCACTTCCCGGTTCCCTATGGCGCATGCTCGAGTCGCGCAGCGCAATAAGAATTGTCTGCGCTGTCTCTGGGACCCGTGTGTGTCCAAGCAGACAGCGCGCAGGGACAGGAAGAGGCATAGACTCCCGTGGGAGTCTATGCCCGGAAGTGGGTGTAAATACCTGTCTTTGACAGGTATCTGCACCCCCCTCCCCCCTGAAAGGTGCCAATTGTGACACCGGAGGGGGGGAGGGTTCCGATCAGTGGAAGTTCCACTTTAGGGTGGAACCCCGCTTTAACGCCATACAGTCCTGTGTGCGTTACTGACAGTTTAATGCCATATTGTTATTTGTGCATTACTGCCAGTTTAACGCCATATAGTTTTGTGTGTTACTGCCAGTTTAACTCCATTTACGTTTACATAGTTAGTAAGGTTGTATAAAGACACCAGTCCATCCAGAGTGAGTGTCTACAATTGTCCCTATCCCTGTACATTGCACACTCACATTGGTCCCTACCCTCAAGGAGCCCACAATCCAAGGTCCCCATTCATACACTAGGGCCAATTTTGGACAGAAGCCAATTAGCCTACCTGCATGTCTTTGGAGTGTAGGAGGAAACCAGAGTACCCAGAGGAAGCCCATGCAGGCACAGGGAGAACATGCAAACTCCAGGCAGGTAGTGTCATGGTTGGTATTCGAACCAGCGACCCTTCTTACTGCTAGGCAAGAGTGCTAAGCACTACACCACTGTGCCGCCTTTTATGTGCATTACTGCCAGTTTAACGCCATATAGTTCTGTGCGTCCTCCTCATCCTCTGTCACGCAAGCAGAGACAAGTGTGCAGTCCCCTGCAGTTACCTCCTTGCCCACATCTATTCCTGCCATAGCCCCAACATCAGCCGTTGAGGAGTCAGCTGAGTTGATCACAGCATCTACCACTTGCTCCATGATGATGCCCAACTATTACTGGATTCAGATGTTGGTTCTGAGGTTGAGGATGACAGGAACATGAGCCTAGAGAGATGGAGGAACACTGGTAGACAAATTGGACCGATGTGAGTGTGCGATGTATGTGTGGAGCGCTGCGTAAATTGACGGCGCTATATGGGTACCTTAAATAAAAATAATAATAGATGAGCATCTTAATGAGACACAGTGTACAGGGATAGGGACAATTGTAAACACGCACCCACACTCACTCAGGTTGAACCGGATGGATGGACTGGTTTCTTTATTCAACCTTACTAACTATGTAACTATGTAAGGATGAAGATGGAGGAGATGGAGATGATGATGATGAGGTCACTGATGGGACTTGGGTGCCAGGTAGAGCAGAGGAGTAACCTGAAGGTGAGGCGGCACAACCCTTTTACGCACCCGTTACCTCTATACAAAGTCAAAGTGACACCAGAATGTATCCAAAAAATCTCTAATCTTGTTCCCAGTGAACTACATTGTGGCCTCATCATACACACTCCCCAGCTGTTACTGAGCAAAATAAAGGCAGCTTGCAGGGAAAATGTCATTTTTTTTTAACTTTATAAATGCAATTATTGCTGTAGCAGATTCTAGCCATGGTACAGATCTGCCACTTTACAGGTAGACGAAGACCCCCCCCCCCCCCCCCGGCACTCTATTCAGGGCTGTCTTAATGAGTGGGCACACCTGGGCACTGCCCAGAGGCTCCAGCTGCATGGGGGACCCCTGCACTTTCCCCAAAGCAGCTGATCCTTGAGCCCATTGCTGCCCCAAAATTGGTGGCTACATGATGGCACTGAGAGTGATGGATACACAGGGGAGACAGGCTGGCAGCGGTGTGCTGTGCTGAACGATACCTATCATTGCACAGCCAGCGGGGAGGGGCGGGGCTGAAGCGCCAGTGATGCGCTGACCCCGGACCATGCAGCTTGAATGCTTGGGACTTGAAGGCTGCGGGGTAGGAGCTGCTGAGTCGGCAGCGCTGAGAGCCCATCAGAAGTATCATTGTGGATGGTGTCATGGTGAGCCCCGCTGTCCAGCACTGTCTGCACCGAAGGGCTTGGAATGCCCCCTCCACCCCTACTTCTGCCTGCTTGATTGGTATAGGTGAGTCCAGTTCTGGAGGTGGACACATAGCCAAAATTTACATGCACTGTATCTCCACTGGAAAAGGGGGTACTACATGGATGGAATAATGGTGCTGTGGGATATCAAGGATGTATGGGGGAAAACAATGCTGAGGGGGGGATCTGGGGTGTATAGGGGGTAGCAATGCTTGGGTGGCTATAGTGAAAGAGGTATCAGGGATGTACAGAGGCCACACTGTAGGGGGTATCAGAGTTGTAGTGGGGGTCACAATACATGGGGTATATTATGGTATATGGTAACAGTGCTGGGGGGATATCTGGGGTGTAGAAGGGTCAGAGTGCTGGGGGGATATCTGGGGTGTAGAAGGGTCAGAGTGCTGGGGGCATATCTGGGGTGTAGAAGGGTCAGAGTGCTGGGGGGATATCTGGGGTGTAGAAGGGTCAGAGTGCTGGGGGGATATCTGGGGTGTAGAGGGGTCAGAGTGCTGGGGGAACATCTAGGGTATAGAGGGGTCAGACTGCTGGGGGATACCTAGGGTGTAGAGGGTTCAGGGTGCTGGGGTGATATCTGGGGTGTAGAGGGGCTATAGTGCTGGGGAGGTATCAATCCAGCAGATTATATGCACAGGACAGCTTTGTTACTTTATGTATGTAGTATTTTCCCACCGTTTCTTTGCTGTAAAGAATGATTGTTCATGTAGTTAATACAGAGCTCCATCCAAAAGGAGAAGCTCTGCTTGTCTGCCTCCTACCTACTAGATATCTGTTTACCTGCGCTGTCTCCATTGTAGGGGCCCCAGAGCATTACTCTGCCCAGGGGCCCACAATGCCATTAAGACGGCCCTGACTCTATTGGAAGGAGGATTTTTCATTTTTAGACTTTCACTTTAAAAATCAAAAAATCGCTGCTCATTTAAAAATGAAGTTTTTCACAAACTTTTTCTTTTTAACGATACATGTCCCCCAGGGCAAGGCCTGGACCCCTATAACCACTGAATGCCCAATTACTTGCATATAAGCCTTCACAATGGGCACTTTTGATTTTTGACATTCGGATCCCATTGACTTTAATGGAGTTCGTTATTTGAGTCCGAACATTGACAGTATTCGGAAGTTCAGGGGTCTATTTGGCCCATCGCTAGTTAGAAGGCATGAATTGGGATAAAATATTAGGAACAAAGAACGCAGAGGAGAGATGGGATTTGCTTTAAGAGCATATTAAATAAGGACAGTAGCCAATGCATCCCATTGGGTAATAAATATAAAAGAGCGAACAAAAGTCCTGGATGACTTAAAGCGGAGGTCGACAAAAAATGGAACTTTAGCTTTTCGGACCCCCCCCCCCTCCGGTGTCACATTTGGCACCTTTCAGGGAGAGGGGGGTGCAAATACCTGTATAAGTCAGGTATTTGCACCCACTTCTGGGCATAGACCCAAGCGGGGGGTCTACGCCCCCCCCCCCCCGCTGTCTGCTGGGAGACACACAGGTCCCAGAGACAGGAGGGACCATTCGGATTGCGCAGCGCCACTCGCACATACGCAGGGCTTCACTTCCCGATCCCCTTACTGAAGATGGTGCCGACATCGTGGGCGCCCTGGACAGGTAAGTGTCCTTATTATAAAAGTCAGCAACTGCAGTATTTGTAGCGGCTGACTTTAAAAAAAATTTTTTTGGAGGACCTCCGCTTTAACTTCAATGTAAAAATGCATATAAAAGCAAAGGAGAAGGCCTTTAAAAAATACAAGGTTGAGGGATCATCATCAGCATTCAGACTTTAGAAAGAATGCAACAAGAAATGTAATGGTGCAATTAGGGCGGCTAAGATAGAACATGAAAACACATAGCGGAGGAGAGCAAAAAAACATCCCAAGAAATTCTTTAAATATGTAAACAGTAAAAAAGAGAGGACAGACCATAATATGGGCCCCATAAAGAATGAGGAAGGACATCTGGTTACAAAGGATGGGGAGATGGCGAAGGTATTGAATTTATTCTTCTCCTCAGTCTTCAAGAGGGAATGGGGGGGCTTCAGTAACCAAAACCGCAGTGTTTATTCTTATGATACATCACAGGAAGCACCTCCATGGTTATCAGAGGACAGAATAATAAAATAAAACTAGTGAAACTTAACATTAATAAATCACCGGGACCAGATGGCTTGCACCCGAGGGTACTTAGGAAACTCAGTCAAGTAATTGCCAGACCATTGTTCCTAATTTTTACTCACAGTCTACTGACTGGAATGCAGTGGCAGATGGTGCTCAAGTTTTTTTGGGGGGGGCGCAAACAAACTGAAAAATACTGAACCCCCCCATCAATTGCAACCTCACTGTGCCCATCAAATGCAGCCACTTGTGCCCATCAAATGCAGCCACTTGTGCCCATCAAATGCAGCCAGTGTGACCATCATATGCAGCCACTGTGCCCATTATATGTAGCCACCTGTGCCCATCAAATGCAGCCACTTGTGCCCATCATATGCAGCCACTTGTGACCATCAAATGCAGCCACTTGTGCCCAGTATATGCAGCCACTGTGCCTATCATATGCAACCACTTGTGCCCATCAAATGCAGCCACTTGTGCCCATCATATGCAGCCACTTGTGCCCATCACATGCAGCCACTTGTGCTCAGTATATGCAGCCACTTGTGCCCAGTATATGCAGCCACTTGTGCCCAGTATATGCAGCCACTCTGCCTATCATATGCAACCACTTGTGCCCATCAAATGCAGCCACTTGTGCCCATCATATGCAGCAACTTTCCCATTGAATGCAGCCACTTGTGCCCAGTATATGCAGCCACTTGTGCCCATCATATGCAGCCACTTGTGCCCATCATATGCAGCCACTTGTGCCCATCACATGCAGCCACTTGTGCCCAGTATATGCAGCCACTTGTGCCCAGTATATGCAGCCACTCTGCCTATCATATGCAACCACTTGTGCCCATCAAATGTAGCCACTTGTGCCCATCATATGCAGCAACTTTCCCATTGAATGCAGCCACTTGTGCCCAGTATATGCAGCCACTTGTGCCCATCATATGCAGCCACTTGTGCCCATCATATGCAGCCACTTGTGCCCATCATATGCAGCCACTTGTGCCCACTATATGCAGACACTGTGCCCATCATATGCAGCCACCTGTGCCCATTATATGCAGCCACTTGCCCATCAAATGCAGACACCTGTGCCCAGTATATTCAGCCACTTGTGCCCATCATATGCAGCCACATGTGCCCATCATATGCAGCCACTTGTGTCCATCATATGCAGCCACTATGCCCATCAAATGCAGCGACTTGTGCCCAGTATATGCAGCCACTGAGCCCATCCAATTTTTTGCGGCTCTGGCAACCCCCCCGAATGGATCACTGCTCTAGCAGCAAAACCTCCCAAGGCGCACGGCTCTGACAGCCTCAAGAGGACCATAGCACTGCAGCAGCTCCTCTCAGAATAGCGGTGAACTCTGCTCCAGCGCGTGTCTCCTCCGCTCCTCTTCCTAGGTGACAGGCATCTAATAGGGTTGCCCAGCACTTTGGCCATTCAGGAAGCAGGTCTGACACCCTGCCTCCTGATTGGTGGGGAGGAAGGTTAGTATGGAAGTAGTTAAAATGAATTCACTATCGTCACACAATTGGGTGGGATCAAGGCGCCCTCTCTGCACCCCGAGCCCACCCTATTTTGAAGCCTATTAGAGCCTCTGGTTCTAATCAGGTGCTTCAAAAAGTATCACCTCCGCCATAGGAATCCCTGTGTCTGGTGTCCTGAAAGGGGTCGAGGGCATGGATGGGGGGGGGGGGGGGCGGCGGCGCCTGTGCGCCCACCGTGCATGGGCCGCCACTGCTGGAATGGTACCAGGTGATTGGAGAAAAGCCAATGTAGCACCAATATTTAAAAAGGGCCCAAATACATCCCTGGGAATTACAGACCAGTTAGCCCAACATCAAGATTTTACTAATGAGAACGGTATCTTTAGCAGTAATCAGCCTGGATTCGTTCTTGCCAAACCAATCTATTAACCTTCTGTGAGGAAGGGAGTTGCCATCTAGATAAAGGAAGGCCCGTAGACGTGGTGTATCTAGATAAAGGAAGGCCCGTAGTAGACGTGGTGTATCTGGATAAAGGAAGACCCGTAGTAGATATGGTGTATCTAGATAAAGGAAGGCCCGTAGTAGACGTGGTGTATCTAGATAAAGGAAGGCCCGTAGACGTGGTGTATCTGGATAAAGGAAGACCCATAGACGTGGTGTATCTGGATAAAGGAAGACCCGTAGACATGGTGTATCTGGATAAAGGAAGGCCCGTAGTAGACGTGGTGTATCTGGATAAAGGAAGGCCCGTAGACGTGGTGTATCTAGATAAAGGAAGGCCCGTAGACGTGGTGTATCTAGATAAAGGAAGGCCCGTAGATGTGGTGTATCTAGATAAAGGAAGGCCCGTAGACGTGGTGTATCTAGATAAAGGAAGGCCCGTAGACGTGGTGTATCTAGATAAAGAAAGGCCCGTAGTAGACGTGGTGTATCTGGATAAAGGAAGACCCGTAGTAGACGTGGTGTATCTAGATAAAGGAAGGCCCGTAGTAGACGTGGTGTATCTAGATAAAGGAAGGCCCGTAGTAGACGTGGTGTATCTAGATAAAGGAAGACCCATAGACGTGGTGTATCTGGATAAAGGAAGACCCATAGACGTGGTGTATCTGGATAAAGGAAGACCCGTAGACGTGGTGTATCTGGATAAAGGAAGGCCCGTAGTAGACATGGTGTATCTGGATAAAGGAAGGCCCGTAGACGTGGTGTATCTAGATAAAGGAAGGCCCGTAGACGTGGTGTATCTAGATAAAGGAAGGCCCGTAGATGTGGTGTATCTAGATAAAGGAAGGCCCGTAGATGTGGTGTATCTAGATAAAGGAAGGCCCGTAGTAGATGTGGTGTATCTAGATAAAGGAAGGCCCGTAGACGTGGTGTATCTAGATAAAGGAAGGCCCGTAGAGGTGGTGTATCTGGATTTTGCAAAAGCATTTGACACAGTTCCCCATACACATTTCCTGTACAAAATAAGGTTGGTTGGCATGGACCATAGGGTGAGTAAATGGATTGAAAACTGGCTACAAGGGCGAGATCAGAGGGTGGTGATAAATGGGGAGTACTCGGAATGGTCGGGGGTGGGAAGTGGGGTCCCCCAGGGTTCTGTGCTGGGACCAATCCTATTTAATTTGTTCATAAACAACCTGGAGGATGGGGTAAACAGTTCAATCTCTGTATTTGTGGACGATACTAAGCTAAGCAGGGCAATAACTTCTCCGCGGGATGTGGAAACCTTGGAAGAAGATCTGAACAAATGAATGGGGAGAGGGGCAACTACATGGCAAATGAGGTTCAATGTAGAAAAATGTAAAATAATGCATTTGGGTGACAAAAATCTGAATGCAATCTATAGACTGGGGGGAGAACCTCTGGGGGGATCTAGGATGGAGAAGGACCTGGGGGTCCTAGTAGATGATGGGCTCAGCAATGCCAAGCTGCTGCTAACAAAGCAAACAGAATATTGGCATTAAAAAGGGGATCAACTCCAGAGATAAAACGATAATTCTCCTGCTCTACAAGACTCTGGTCCGGCCGCACCTGGAGTATACTGTCCAGTTCTGGGCACCAGTCCTCAGGAAGGATGTACTGGAAATGGAGCGACTACAAAGAAGGGCAACAAAGCTAATAAAGGGTCTGGAGGATATCAGTTATGAGGAAAGGTTGTGAGCTCTGAACTTATTCTCTCTGGAGAAGAGAAGCTTGAGTGGAGATATGATTTCATTATATAAATACCGGACTGGTGACCCCACAATATATAAATACCGGACTGGTGACCCCACAATAGGGAGAAAACTTTTTTGCAGAAGGGAGTTTAACAAGACTCGTGGCCACTCATTAAAATTAGAAGAAAAGAGGTTTAACCTTAAACTACATAGAGGGTTCTTTACTGTAAGAGCGGCAAGGATGTGGAATTCCCTTCCACAGGCGGTGGTCTCAGCGGGGGGCATTGATAGTTTCAAAAAAGAAATTAGATAAGCACCTGAACGACCACAACATACAGGGATATATAATGTAATACTGACATATAATCACACACATGGGTTGGACTTGATGGACTTTTTTCAACTTCACCTACTATGTAACACTATGTAAATACTTAGTATTATCACTTAAAGCGGGAGTCCGCCGTTTTTTTTTTTTTTTAAAAGCCAGCAGCTACAAATACTGCCGCTGCTGACTTTTAAAATAATGACACTCACCCGCCCAGCGCGCCCGCGATGTCGGCACCCGAAGCCGATCTCTCGATCGTCTCTCGGGTGCTGCCGCCGCCATCTTGGGTATGGGAATCAGGAAGTGGAGCCTTGCGGCTTCATTTCCCGGTTCCCTACTGCGCATGCGCGAGTCGCTCTGCGCAATAAGGATGGTCCCCGCTATCTCTGGGATCCGTGTGTTTCCCAGCAGGCAGCGGGGGACTTTCGGAAAGGGGCGTAGATTCTGCAGATATCTATGCCGAAAGTGGGTGCAGATACCTGTACTGTACAGGTACCTGCACCCCCCTCCCCCCTGAAAGATGCCAATTGTGGCACCGGAGGGGGGGAGGTTTCCAATGAGCGGAAGCTCCACTTTAGGGTGAAGCTCCGCTTTAAATTAATATACCGTATATACTTGAGTATAAGCAGAATTTTTTTGGGCTGAAACCTCCCCCTCGGCTTAAACTTGAGTGAGGGTGCCCATCTGCAACTGTACCTTTGATAACTAAAACAGCGGGTGTCTCCCACGGGTGTCATGCAGTCTGTTCAGCGTCCTCCCATCGTAACAAAGCCCCGCCTCCTCCTCATAGACGGAACACTGATACAATGCTGGGAAACTGTATCAGTGTTCCATCTATCACGGACGAGGAGGAGGCGGGGCTTTGTTACGATGGGCGGCCGCCCAACAGACAGGGGCGGATCCAGAGTCTAGTCTCGGGAGGGGCACTGCCAGAAAATAAGTTTTTTTTTGCGGGCAATTTATCGGGGACATGGCTGGTGCTAGCGTTTCAATCATGACGGCACCATGGTTAATATGGTGTCAGGATGTTGGAAGCGCATTATTTCTATTATTACATTGTTATATAGAATGTTATATAAAATGAAATGGTTCAACTCACCATAATGCAGAATCAGTGAGAGCCCAGAGTGTGTCACCCGTCACCAGTTGCAGATCGTCACTTGCCATGCCACACGTTGTGGACTGTCACTTGCCACGCCACCTGCCACCAGATGCCGATTGTCACTTGCCACGTCACCTGCCACACGTTGCAGATTGTCACTTGCCACCAGATACGGATTTCCACGTCACCTGCCACACATTGCGGACTGTCACTTGCCACGTTACCTGTCACACGTTGCAGATTGTCACTTGGCACGTCACCTGCCACACGTTGCAGATTGTCACTTGCCACACCATCTGCCACCAGATACAGATTTCCACGTCACCTGCCACATGTTGCGGACTGTCACTTGCCACGTCACCTGCCACATGTTGCAGATTGTCACTTGCCATGTCACCTGCCACACTTTGCAGATTGTCACTTGCCACGTCATCTGCCACCAGATACGGATTGCCACTTGCCATGTCACCTGCCACACATTGCAGACTGCCACTTGCCACATCATCTGCCACATGTTGCAGATTGTCACTTTCCACGTCATCTGCCACCAGATACGGATTTCCACATCACCTGCCACACGTTGCGGACTGTCACTTGCCACGTTACCTGCCACATGTTGCAGATTGCCACGTCACCTGCTACACGTTGCGGATTGTCACTTGCCACGTCACCTGCCACCAGATACAGATTGCCACTTGCCATGTCACCTGTCATTTGTTGCCAATTGTCACTTGCCACGTCACTTTCCTGCTGTCGGGGCGGAGGGAGTGATTGTGATGAGTATGGACAAGATGGAGGGATGAGGTGATGCAGGTAGGAGGGGCCAGCACACTCAACACACTCAGGGGCGGACGCATAAAGGGAAGATTGCTGGCGCTCTGCCTCTGTCACACAGTGCCCCTATAGTGTCATATTTTGCTCCCCATCACAGAATGCTCCGGAAGTGATGTTGCAGCCAGAAATTTAGCACTGCGCATGCACGATGCGTTCCAAACACTTGCACCATGCGTTTCAAATGATTTGCAACAATGCAGACCAGTGAAACAGTCCGATAATGTCAGAGAAGTGAGGGGAGGTAATCCCCTCCCTGAGCCACAGTTACCTGCTCTCTCTCCGCCGCTCTGTCTAAAGTTAATGTCACGATTACCTCCCCTCACTTCCGTGACATTATCCGACGGTTTCACTGACCTACATTGTCGGAAACCCTCTGAAACGCATGTGTAAGCATTTGGAACGCATCGCGCATGCGCAGTGCTAAATTTCTGGCCGCAACGCCACTTCGGGAGCATTCTATGATGGGGAGCAAAATATGACACTACACCGCTCCTCCAGGCAGCTCCTGTCACGTGAAGTCGGCTCTGAGTCTGAGACTCCGAGTCTGACGTGAGTCACGTGACTGTCTCAATGACATCACTCGTTGCTAGACGCCAGGCGGGCAGGCGCTAGCAACGAGTGCAGGGTTGCCAAGCCAACGGCTCAGCTCCACCCACCTCCTAGCTCCTCCTGGTCCAGTGCCGCCGTGTAATACACCAGAGTCTCTCTCTCTCTCTGCGCCGCTGATCGCTGATGAGACAGAGAGAGAGACTTGGGCATAGCAGCGCTGCAGCCTGCAAGTCAGTCGGTGACAGTGTGATATTTTCGGGGGGGGGCAATTGTCCTGTTGCCCCCCCCCTGGATCCGCCCCTGCCAACAGACTGCATGACACCTGCGGGAGACACCCACTGTTTTAGTTATCAAAGGTACAGCTGCAGATGGGCACGTTTTTTTTCAAACGTATCACTCTTCTTTTGTTTATAGCGCAAAAAATAAAAACCGCAGAGGCGATCAAATACCACCAAAAGAAAGCTTTATTTGTGGGGAAAAAATAATAAAAATTTTATTTGGGTACAGCGTCGCATGACCGCGCAATTGTCATTCAAAATGCGACAGCGCTGAAAATTGGCTTGGGCAGGGAAGGGGGTGAAAATGCCCGGTATTGAAGTGGTTAAAGAGGAACTGCAGTCTGCTCACATTCATTTGTAATAAAAACTTTGCACGCTATTTTATATACTGCGATTCTGTACTTGCCAAATATGCTGCAGAAATCTCCCTCCATTGTGGGCACTGGTTGGCACTGATTGCTGGCAGTGGTGGGCAATCATTGTTGGCACTGGTGGGCACTTAATTGTAATCAGGGAACTGATTACACACCTAGCTGTCCCCTGTGAGGAGATGATCGGCTGATCAGCTCTCCTCTCCTCACACTTTGTCAGTGTGAGGAGAGGAGCGCCAATTGGACACAGCCAATCACATGGTTAAAGTGGTTGAAAACCCACATAAAAAAAAGAAAAGAAAAAAAAAACCTGCAAGACAAAGGCATAATGAGCTAGTATGCATAGCATTATGCATAGTTGCCAACATTGTAAAAAAAAAATTCGGGACACTTTTTTGGCAGTGGGCGGAGTCGTGGTATAATTAGGGGGCAGGGGCATGCGTTTATAGGTGCGACATAGGAAAAGGTAAAAATGCGGCGCATGGAGCGCGCCGCGGCGAAAAATGGGCGTGGGTTACGTTAAATAGTGGGCGTGGCTTACATGGGGCGTGGCTCAAAGGGGTGTGGTTAGAGTCTGAGATAAATGCGGGAAGGGAGGGGGGTGGAGAGAGGGAAGGGGGGGGGGGAGGGAAAGGAGGGACAGCAGCCCCCCGATCCTACACCACAATAGCAATATGTGTTTTCCAGAGTTTGGCAATCAGCAGATAAAGATACTCCAAATACCTGGTGTTGGCGCTTCAATCATCCCGGCGCCATGATTGTTATGGTGTCAGGATGATTGAAGCGCATTATTTCTATTATTACATTGTAATATAAAATGAAATCATTCAACTCACCATAATGCAGAATCAGTGGGAGCCATGAGCACGTCACTAGCCTCGTTGCCTGCCACCAGATGCAATCAGGTGTCCCAAGCGGAGTCTGTCCTTACATCAGGTGCCCCATCAGAGGTATGTTCCTCACATCTGTGTCCATCAGCGGTGTCCCTCTGACATCCACAGACCGCCCCCCCACATCCTGCACAGACCTACCCCCACATACTCCACAGACCGGCCCCCACATCTCCAGACTGGCCCCCGACATACTACTGGCCCCCGACATTCACAGACTGGCCCCCACGTCCACAGACTGGCCCCCACGTTCACAGACTGGCCCCCACGTCCACAGACTGGCCCCCACGTTCACAGACTGGCCCCCACGTCCACAGACTGGCCCCCCACGTTCACAGACTGGCCCCCCACGTTCACAGACTGGCCCCCACGTCCACAGACTGGCCCCCACATTCACAGACTGGCCCCCACATCCACAGACTGGCCCCCACATTCACAGACTGGCCCCCACATCCACAGACTGGCCCCCCACATTCACAGACTGGCCCCCCACATTCACATACCATGACTGTCACTGGCCCCCGACATACCACTGGCCCCCACATTCACATACCATGACTGTCTGTCACTGGCCCCCGACATCCGACTGGCCCCCGACATCCGACTGGCCCCCGACCCGATATCCACATTGTAGACTGACTGGCCCCCGACATCCGAATGGCCCCTGACATGATGCCGCCGCTGCCGCACGCAGATGACTGTGGCGCCGCCCACTGCCCTTTACACTCCGACTGACACAAACAGTAACACACTAGCAGCGGGGTTGGGCGGCGCCACAGGTGTAGACCAACTTCTGGTCTTCTTAAAAATGGCCTCTAGCGGCCGGCGGCAAAAAACCCGGAAATTCAATTTCCCGGGACAAACCGAATTTTGCGGTACATTTCCCGGGACAAAATTAATTTGGGACAAATGTCCTAATCGTGGGAATGTCCCACGAAATTCGGGACAGTTGGCAACTATGCATTATGTAATACCTGAGATCAAAGCCCCTGCTGCGGTGCCTTACACAGCACCGGCCGGTGACATTTCTCCCCCCCCCCCCGGAGTTACTTCTGGGTTAGGGTTTGTGACAGAACCCACTGTCACTGTGTGTTCTGGAGGCGGCTATGGGCTCGCCTCCTACCCACAAACTATGGCCCAGCAGAGAACATTGGGGTTTAGAGGGCTATTTTGCCATTTCCCACCACCTGGAGAAGATGCCACCTCCAGACATTTGTGTCCAGAGCCGCCAGTTCATCGGAACCGGGCGAATGCGGTATCTGTGGCTGGGCTTGTGGAGTCGTTCCTGGCTACCTAAACCTATTGGCCCGGCTGGGCTAAATATATACTTTTATTCCACAAACAATGTACTTTTAGCTGATAAAGACATTTACAAGATGGCACTGAGATAATGTAATGTAATGCTGCATCCCTTCTCCCCCCCCCTCTTGTTGTTGTGTTAATTGTGTTGGGTCATGGCATGTAGACAAAAGGTCTGGTCTGGAGACACATCCCAGCAGGGGAAGGAGGGGCTGCCTGCTTGTCATAATCCCTTCATGTGCTCCAACTGTAGTTGTTTGAATATACAAGTGTTGAGTTTCCATTGGTTCTTCCTTGTCCCCTACCCCCTCTATGACCAGGCTAAGGGGAGTGTCCCTAGCTATGGTAAAAGTGTATATTTGGCACTTAATAAACAGTTTATGCTCTGGATGTTTAACCCTCAACACCTGTGTGGCTTGTCTCGTGATTGAGAAGGGGTTAAAGGCTGGTTATGGCAAATCTGCAGGCTGCGGGTGCGTTTGGAGGACAGGAGACGCAGGTCTGGCGGGGATACTCAGCATCAGTATCCGACATCTGTCACAGGGTTGCCACCTGTCCAGGATTCACCTGGATAGTCTGGGTTTTGAATCATGTGTCCGGGTTTCAGTCCGGCCCAAACCCGGACACATTATTCAGACCTGCCTATAGCTTCCCAAGTAACCGAGATGGTCACACAGAAAATCTGTTGCCATACGGGAGCTGTGGGTGGCTGTCTGGGGGCAGGTTCCACATCACTGAAGGTCAGGGCGATGGTGTCAGCAAGAGCGATTTGGCTTCACCCACTGTTCACCACTGTGCGATAAGAGCGCTGCATTACTACTCTCCTTGGGGTACCCAAAGTTTTTTTTTTTTAATACTGTATTGTTTACTATGGAAAAAAAAAATAATGTGCCCTATGCCGCTAAAGTATTCGGGTTTAGCTTGAAGAGAAGGTGGAAACCCTATTCCGGGTATCGCTGCTCAGGCGCTATGATTGGCCGGAGCCGCAATGGCGTCACTCGCGCGGATGCAGGCTGGTGGTGGGGGTGTAATGGTGTGGAGGATGGGGTATCACCGGTTCAGGCTGGTGGTGGGGGTGTAATGGTGTGGGGGATGGGGTATCACCGGTTCAGGCTGGTGGTGGGGGTGTAATGGTGTGGGGGATGGGGTATGACCTCTTCAGGCTGGTGGTGGGGGTGTAATGGTGTGGGGGATGGGGTATCACTAGTTCAGGCTGGTGGTGGGGGTGTAATGGTGTGGGGGATGGGGTATCACTGGTTCAGGCTGGTGGTGGTGGTGTAATGGTGTGGGGGATGGGGTATCACCTGTTCAGGCTGGTGGTGGGGGTGTAATGGTGCGGGGGATGGGGTATCACCGGTTCAGGCTGGTGGTGGGGGTGTAATGGTGTGGGGGATGGGGTATCACCGGTTCAGGCTGGTGGTGGGGGTGTAATGGTGTGGGGGATGGGGTATCACCGGTTCAGGCTGGTGGTGGGGGTGTAATGGTGTGGGGGATGGGGTATCACTAGTTCAGGCTGGTGGTGGTGGTGTAATGGTGTGGGGGATGGGGTATCACCTGTTCAGGCTGGTGGTGGGGGTGTAATGGTGCGGGGGATGGGGTATCACCGGTTCAGGCTGGTGGTGGGGGTGTAATGGTGTGGGGGATGGGGTATCACCGGTTCAGGCTGGTGGTGGGGGTGTAATGGTGTGGGGGATGGGGTATCACTGGTTCAGGCTGGTGGTGGGGGTGTAATGGTGTGGGGGGATATTTTCTTGGCACACTTTGGGCCCTTTAGTACCAATTGATCATGGTTTAATCACCACCCCCTACCTGAGTATTGTTGCTGACCATGTCCATCCCTTTATGACTGCAGTGTCCCATCTTCTGATGGCTCCTCCCAGCAGGATAATGCCCCATGTCACAAAGCTCCAATCATTTCACCACTGGACAATGAGGTCCCTGTCCTCCAATGGCCTCCACACTCACCACATCTCATCCAATAGAGCACCTTTGGGATGTGGTGGAACGGGAGATCGGCATCATGGATGTGCAGCCGACAAATCTGCAGCAACTGTGTGATGTTATCAGGTCACTATGGAGCAAAATCTCTGAGGAACGTTTCCAACACCTTCTTGTATCTATGCCACCAAGAATGAAGGGAAAAGGGGGTCCAACCCGCTACTAGCAAGGGGGACCTAATAAAGCGTCCGGTGAGTGGATATAAATGTTGCTTTTGATTTTATTTCTGCTATGAGTGTAGTCAGTCATCACTAGGGGTGCAACGGATCAAAAAACTCACGGATCGGATCGTTCCTCGGATCAGAAAATAATAATTTAATTTACAAAAACCTGTGAAAATTCCACCACCATATAGTCCCCACTGTAATATCCACAATCTCCCCCACTGTAATATTGGCTGGGTATTGGCAGGGTATGGCAGAGTATTGCATGGTATGGCAGAGTATTGGCTGGCTATGGCAGAGTATTGGCAGGGTATGGCAGAGTATTGGCAGGGTATGGCAGAGTATTGTAAGGGTATGGCAGAGTATTGGCAGGGTATGGCAGAGTATTGTAAGGGTATGGCAGAGTATTGTAAGGGTATGGCAGAGTATTGGCAGGGTATGGCAGAGTATTGTAAGGGTATGGCAGAGTATTGTAAGGGTATGGCAGAGTATTGGCAGGGTATGGCAGAGTATTGTAAGGGTATGGCAGAGTATTGGCAGGGTATGGCAGAGTATTGGCAGGGTATGGCAGAGTATTGGCAGGGTATGGCAGAGTATTGGCAGGGTAAGTCAAGGTATTGTAAGGGTATGGCAGAGTATTGGCAGGGTATTGCAGAGTATTGGCAGGGTATGGCAGAGTATTGTAAGGGTATGGCAGAGTATTGGCGGTGTATTGCAGAGTATTGGCAGGGTATGGCAGAGTATTGCAGAGTATTGGCAGGGTATTTCTGGGTATTGCAGAGTATTGGCAGGGTATTGCTGGGTACTGCAGAGTATTGGCAGAGTATTGGCAGAGTATTGGCAGGGTATGGAGGGATGGCTGCTTCCATCCGATCTCTCCCCTCCACTGTACATATTAGTACAGAGAGGGGAGAGAGGAACCGGCGTCATGACATGACGCCGGTTTGTTTACAAGTGATCGCTCCGTCAGAGCGATCACATTGTAAACAGCCTGGGTGTAGAAAGATGGCCACCGCTTCGGAGCTAGGCCGAAGCCGTTGCCTTTCCTAAGGCCAAGACCGCGGATCGCGGCATGTGCCGATCCGAGCGGGGTGACCCGTTCGGATCACGGATCGCTGACGATCCGTTTCACCCCTAGTCATCACTGGCAGATGGAGAGAGGATCTGTAAAAGTGAATGAAAGGAGATGTTGCTGATAGAAATGATTCTTTGCTTCTTTTTTCACATCTGTACTAAACGAAACACAACTGAATCCTGATTGGTTGCTGAGAGTAACACTTTCAGCAGGGCGGCCCGTCCATTAAGGGCACCGCCCCCTCTCTCCAGCCACCCCCCCTCTATGAATAATGGATAGATTCAGGTGTCCAGCCCTTCTTCAGATGGCGGGCGCCTGAATTCCAGTGGGGGGGGTGTATTTTTGAAGCACCCGATTGGAGCCATAGGCTCTAATAGGCTTCCAAAAAGGTGAACTCGGAACACAAAGAATTACGCTCGGAGTGTTAGAATAGTGAATGAATATTGGCTTTTGTAACACTGAACCTCCTCTCCGCCAATCTGAAAGGACAGGCATTGCTACCCGACATCTATCAGGAGGAGGGGAGGAGATGCATGGAGCACACAGCTCATTGCAGTCACCTGCTGCCTGACCCGCCACCGAGATGGGGGTAAGTGCTGGTCAGACGGAGAGCGGGCGGGGTCACAGTGGCAACTTTTGATGGGCACAGTGGCGGCATTTGATGGGCACAGTGGCAGCATTTGATGGGGTAAAGAGGCTGCAATTGATGGGCATAGTGGTGGCATTTGATAGCACAGTGGCAGCATTTGATGGCACAGTGGCAGCATTGGATGAGGCACAGTGGCAGCATTGGATGAGGCACAGTGGCAGCATTTGATGGACACAGGGACAGCATTTGATGGCACAGTGGAGCAACACTGATCTCGGTAAAGAGCCGATGATGAAGTTCTTTACCCATGTGATCAGCTGTGTCTAATCACATGTATACACAGAAATTCTGGTTATTGCCATTCCTCTCCTCATACTGACAGTGTGTGAGGAGAGGAGAGGCGATCAGCAGCATTTCCTCATAGGGGAGATCTGCACTGATTATCGGTGCAGCCCCAAAAATGCCCATCAGGGATGCCATTCAGTGCTGCCTTTTCAGTGATCATCAGTGCCGCCAATCAGTGCCAATCAGTGCTGCCTACCTGTGCCAACTATCAGTGCCCATTGGTGCTGTCTATCAGTGCTCATCAGTGCTGCATATCAGTGCCACCTCATCAGTGCCCTTCAGTGCCACCTATCAGTGGCCATCAGTTCTGCATATCAGTGCCAACTCATCAGTGGCCTCCAGTGCCCCCATCAGTGCTGCCTATCAGTGGCTAACAGTGCTGCATATTAGTGCCACCTCATGAGTGCCCTTCAGTGCCCCCCATCAGTGGCGCCTATAAGTGCCCATCAGTGCTGCATATCAGTACCATCTCATTAGTGCCTCCCATCAGTGCTGCCTATCAGTGCCCTTCAGTGCCCCTCATCAGTGCCGCCTATAATTGCCCATCAGTGCTGCATATCAGTGCCACTTCATCAGTGCCCTTTAGTGCTGCCTATCAGTGCCCATCAGTACCCTTCAGTGCCCGCCATCAGTGCCGCCTATCAGTGCTACATATCAGTGCCATCTCATCAGTGCCCTTCAGTGCCCTTCAGTGCCGCTATCAGTGCTGCATATCAGTGCTGCATATCAGTGCCACCTCATGAGTACCCTTCAGTGCCCCCATCAGTGCCGCCTATAAGTGCCCATCAGTGCTATCTCATCAGTGCTGCCTATCAGTGCCCATCAGTGCTGCATATCAGTGCCCGGTATGGAGGTGGTTTTGCAGAGGACATGTATGGATTATTATAGGAGAATTGGGATATTGTTTAGTGTCTCTTTAAGTGCTGCCAGACATGCATTATGCATCCGTATGTCAGGATGGAGGGCGAGGCAGAGACTGCAGAGGAGTTTTTTGCCAATAAAACATGAATTAGGATCTGTGTGCGGGCGAGGGGGTGAGGAAGGCGAGGAGGGCGAGGAGGGCGAGAAGGGCGAGGGGGGCAAGGAGGGTGAGGAGGGCGAGGGTGGTGAGGAGGGTGAGGGGGGCGAGCGGGGTGAGAACGGTGAAGAGGGCGAGGGGGGCAAGGAGGGAGAGGAGGAGAGGAGGGCGAGGAGGGTATGGAGGGTGAGAAGGGCGAGGGGGCGAGAAGGGTGAGGAGGGGGAGAGGAGGGCGAGGATGGTATGGAGGGTGAGAAGGGCGAGGAGGGTGAGAGGAGGGTGAAGAGGGTGAGGAGGGTGAGAAGGGCGAGGGGGCGAGGAGGGTGAGGAGGGAGAGGAGGGCGAAGGGGAGAGGAGGGTGAGGAGGGTATGGAAGGAGAGGAGGGTGAGAAGGGTGAGGGGGCGAGGAGGGAGAGGAGGACGAGGAGGGTGAGGTGGGGGAGAGGAGGGTGAGGAGGGTATGGAGGGAGAAGAGGGTGAGAGGGGCGAGGGCGGCGAGGAAGGCGAGGGGGCGAGAGGGTGAGGAGGGTGAGGAGGGGGAGAGGAGGGTGAGGAGGGTATGGAGGGAGAGGAGGGTGAGAAGGGCAGGAGGGCGAGGAGGGTGAGGAGGGAAAGGAGGACGAGGAGGGTGAGGAGGGTGAGAAGGGAGAGGAGGGAGAGGGGGAGAGGAGGGTGAGGAGGGAAAGGAGGACGAGGAGGGTGAGAAGGGAGAGGAGGGAGAGGGGGAGAGGAGGGAGAGGAGGGTATGGAGGGAGAGGTGGGTGAGAAGGGCGAGGAGGGAGAGGAAGGCAAGGGGGTGAGGAGGGCGAGGGGGCGAGTAGGGTGAGGACGGCGAGGAGGGTGAGGGTGAGAAGTGTCGGGCTGTTCATTCTGTTTTTTTTTGCTGGGATTATAATTACAGAGAAAAGCTAAATATAGCTGCAGGTCTATAATTATTATACCGGCTTTATAATGGTAAGAACAGCGACTGTGAAATATTAAAGAGCAGCGATTATATACGTTCTGCAGAACTATAATGATTATTTTATATTGGGAACGTCCCGAAAGCTGAGAAATAATATTTATGTATCTATAACCTGGAGATCCAAGGAACGTGGCACGCCCCGGTTTTACCTCTATATATATATATTATGGTGCTGAAATGATGATCTGCCGTCCTTCCTGAGTGCCGGGAAGCTGCATAAGCAGTCTTGTTCCAGAATGAAGCCAGGCCCATGGGGGTGCTGGACTGCTGAATCATACTTGGATGTCTGCCTTGGCGCCACCTTGTGGTGAAGTCTTGTGAGCAATGATGAGTCTATTTAACCACTTCAGCTCCGGTAGATTTACCGGACCAGGCCATTTTTTTTTTTGCGATATGGCACTGAATTACTATTATTATTAAATGCGCAGTCGTGCGACGCTGTACCCAAACAAAATTGACATCTTTTTTTTACCCACAAATACGTTTTTATTTTTTGCACTATAAACAAAAAAAGAACGACAATTTAAAAAAAAAAAAAAATTTTTTTACTTTTTGCTATAATAACCTCCCCCCCACCAAAAAAAAAAGCTGATATGTATTCTTCTACATATTTTTGGTAAAAAAAAAAATCACAATAAGTGTATATTGATTGGTTTGCACAAAAGTTATAGCGTCTACAAAGTATGGGATATTTTTATGGCATTTTTATTATTAATTATTTTTTACTAGTAATGGCGGTGATCAGCAATTTTTAGCAGGACTGCGACATTGTGGCGGACAGATCGGACACTTTTCACACTTTTTTGGGACCATTGACATTTATACAGCGATCAGTGCTAAAAATAGCCACTGTCACTGGCAGGGAAGGGGGTTAACACTAGGGGGTGATCAAGGGGATAAGTGTTCCCTAGGGAGGTGTTTCTAACTGTGGGGGGGTTGGGACTGACTGGAGGAGGAGAGAGATCGCTGTTCCTGATCATTAGGAACAGCAGGTCTCTCTCTACTTCTCTACTCTCTACTTCCCAGAGCGCGATCGCTCCTCAGAGAACCAGAACGGGCATCTGTCAATGTAAACAGACAGATCCCCGTTCTGGCTCTCTGAGGAGCGATCGCGGGTTGCCGGCGGACATCACGGCCGCCGGCCACACGCATTGGCTCCGGCGTCGTGCCACGGGGGACCTATAGCCCTAAGTAGTTTAGGTACCCCCGGCATACAGCTCTACTGCCAGGCGCTTCCATGCTCACTCCAAGCTATGGGTCGCCCTGGAGAAATGCTTAGCGGATAGGAATTTATCCTTTGCGCCATGGCTGCCCCGGGAGCACAGGGGGTTGTCTGATACAACCTCCCTGTTGACAGAGCCCATGTGCTTTCGGTTTGGGACCGGATCAACCCACGTCTGAGAGTGGCCCCTCCTGTGTCCCCGCTGGGCGAGTTCCTATGGTTTCCTCCTGGTGAGCAAATGGCCTTTTTTGGGCCCTGGGTAGACAATGGCAATGCCAGTTGTGGTAAGCTCATAAAAGATGGTAAGCTTTTGAGCTTTGATGCCCCTGCAGGCTAGACATAAGGGTTTACAAATGGACTTTTGGAGGTATAGACAACTTCATCATTTTTTTGAGATACACGCAGTGGCGGAGCTACCGCCATAGCGACACACGCGGGAGCGCTATGGGACCCGCAGCCGAGTGGGACCCTGTGAGGACAGGCTCCGCGGGTCCGCAGGTGGGTCCGCGGGCTCCACAGGTTAACAGCGCGGGCGGCTCCACGGGTCCGCGGGTGGGAGCATGGGCGTGAGCGGGCTGGTCAATCAGGGAGTTGGCGGGCAGAGGAGCAGAGAGATGACAACCTCTCTCTCACCGCCCGGCGCCTGCCCTGAATCCCTGCAGTGCAGTTCCCCTCTCACTGTGCAGGCAGCCGGGAAGCAGAGAGATGACATTATCGCTTTGCTGTCTGACTGATAATCTGCTACCTGACTCTGTGACACAGCAGGAAAGTGACACAGCAAGTGACAATCTGTAATGTGTGGCAGGCAACGTGGCAAGTGAAAATCCGGGACGTGGCAAGTGGACAATCCGCAATGTGTGGCAAGTGGCAATCCTTGACGTGGCAAGTGACAATCCGCAATGTGTGGCAGGTGATGTGGCAAGTGAAAATCCATAATGTGTGGCAGGTGACGTGGCAAGTGAAAATCCCATGACGTGGCAAGTGACAATCCGTAATGTGTGGCAGGCAACGTGGCAAGTGAAAATCCGGGACGTGGCAAGTGGACAATCCGCAGCATGTGGCAAGTGAAAATCCGCAATGTGTGGCAAGTGGCAATCCTTGACGTGGCAAGTGACAATCCGTAATGTGTGGCAGGTGACGTGGCAAGTGAAAATCCTTAATGTGTGGCAGGTGACGTGGCAAGTGACAACCCGGGACATGGCAAGTGTGTGACATAATGTGTGGCAGGTGACAAGGCAAGTGAAAATCCGTAATATGTGGCAGGTGATGTGGCGAGTGAAAATCCGTGACGTGACAATCCGTAATGTGTGACAGGTGACATGGCAAGTGACAAGCCAGGATGTGGCAAGCGACAATCCATAATGTGTGGCAGGTGACGTGGCAAGTGACAATCTAGGACGTGGCAAGTGACAATCCATAATGTGTGGCAGGTGACATGCCAAGTGACAATCTAGGACGTGGCAAGTGACAATCCGTAATGTGTGGCAGGTGATGTGGCAGGTGAAAATCCGTAATGTGTGGCAAGTGACACTCCGTGACGTGGCAAGTGACAATCCGTAATGTGTGGCAGGTGACGTGGCAAGTGAAAATCTGTGACATGGCAAGTGAAATCCGTAATGTGTGGCAGGTGATGTGGCAAGTGACAACCCGGGAAATGGCAAGTGTGTGGCATAATGTCTGGCAGGTGACGTGGCAAGTGAAAATCCGTAATATGTGGCAGGTGACGTGGCAAGTGAAAATCCATGACGTGACAATCCGTAATGTGTGACAGGTGACGTGGCAAGTGACAACCCTGGACGTGGCAAGTGACAATCCATAATGTGTGCCAGGGGACGTGGCAAGTGACAATCTGGGATGTGGCAAGTGGACAATCCGCTACATGTGGCAGGTGACATTCCACAATGTGTGACAAGTGACAATCTGCATCTGGTTGCAGGTGACGTGGCAAGTGGACAATCCGCAACATGTGGCAGGTGACATGGCAAGTGGACAATCCGCAGCATGTGGCAGGTGATGTGACAAGTGACAATCCATAATGTGTGGCAAGTTACGTGGCAAGTGACAATCCAGGACAAGTGGACATTCAGCAACATGTGACAAGTGACAATCTGCATCTGGTGGCAGGTGATGTGGCAAGTGGACAATCCGCAGCATGTGACAGGTGATGTGGCAAGTGACAATCCATAATGTGTGGCAAGTGATGTGGCAAGTGACAATCCAGGACATGGCAAGTGACAATCCATAATATGTGGCAAGTGATGTGGCAAGTGACAATCCAGGACGTGGCAAGTGGCAATCCATAATGTGTGGCAAGTGACGTGGCAAGTGACAATCTGGGACATGGCAAGTGAACATTCTGCAATGGGTGACAAGAGACAATCTGCATCTGGTGGCAAGTGACAATCTGGGACGTGGCAAGTGGACAATCCGCTACATGTGGTAGGTGACATTCCGCAACGTGTGACGAGTGACAATCTGCATCTGGTGGCAGGTGACGTGGCAAGTGGACAGTCGGCAGCATGTGGCAGGTGATGTGGCAAGTGACAATCCATAATTGTGGCAAGTGATGTGGCAAGTGACAATCCATAATTGTGGCAAGTGATGTGGCAAGTGACAATCCAGGATGTGGCAAGTGACAATCCATAATATGTGGCAAGTGACGTGGCAAGTGACAATCCAGGACGTGGCAAGTGACAATCCATAATGTGTGGCAAGTGACGTGGCAAGTGACAATCCAGGACCTGGCAAGTGACAATCCATAATAATGTGTGACAGGTGACGTGGCAAGTGACAACCCTGGACATGGCAAGTGACAATCCATAATGTGTGCCAGGTGACGTGGCAAGTGACAATCTGGGATGTGGCAAGTGGACAATCCGCTACATGTGGCAGGTGACATTCCACAATGTGTGACAAGTGACAATCTGCATCTGGTGGCAGGTGACGTGGCAAGTGGACAATCCGCAACATGTGGTAGGTGACATGGCAAGTGGACAATCCGCAGCATGTGGCAGGTGATGTGACAAGTGACAATCCATAATGTGTGGCAAGTTACGTGGCAAGTGACAATCCAGGACAAGTGGACATTCAGCAACATGTGACAAGTGACAATCTGCATCTGGTGGCAGGTGATGTGGCAAGTGGACAATCCGCAGCATGTGACAGGTGATGTGGCAAGTGACAATCCATAATGTGTGGCAAGTGATGTGGCAAGTGACAATCCAGGACATGGCAAGTGACAATCCATAATATGTGGCAAGTGATGTGGCAAGTGACAATCCAGGACGTGGCAAGTGGCAATCCATAATGTGTGGCAAGTGACGTGGCAAGTGACAATCTGGGACGTGGCAAGTGAACATTCTGCAATGGGTGACAAGAGACAATCTGCATCTGGTGGCAAGTGACAATCTGGGACGTGGCAAGTGGACAATCCGCTACATGTGGTAGGTGACATTCCGCAACGTGTGACGAGTGACAATCTGCATCTGGTGGCAGGTGACGTGGCAAGTGGACAGTCGGCAGCATGTGGCAGGTGATGTGGCAAGTGACAATCCATAATTGTGGCAAGTGATGTGGCAAGTGACAATCCATAATTGTGGCAAGTGATGTGGCAAGTGACAATCCAGGATGTGGCAAGTGACAATCCATAATATGTGGCAAGTGACGTGGCAAGTGACAATCCAGGACGTGGCAAGTGACAATCCATAATGTGTGGCAAGTGACGTGGCAAGTGACAATCCAGGACATGGCAAGTGACAATCCATAATAATGTGTGACAGGTGACGTGGCAAGTGACAACCCTGGACATGGCAAGTGACAATCCATAATGTGTGCCAGGTGACGTGGCAAGTGACAATCTGGGATGTGGCAAGTGGACAATCCGCTACATGTGGCAGGTGACATTCCACAATGTGTGACAAGTGACAATCTGCATCTGGTGGCAGGTGACGTGGCAAGTGGACAATCCGCAACATGTGGTAGGTGACATGGCAAGTGGACAATCCGCAGCATGTGGCAGGTGATGTGGCAAGTGACAATCCATAATGTGTGGCAAGTTACGTGGCAAGTGACAATCCAGGACAAGTGGACATTCAGCAACATGTGACAAGTGACAATCTGCATCTGGTGGCAGGTGATGTGGCAAGTGGACAATCCGCAGCATGTGACAGGTGATGTGGCAAGTGACAATCCATAATGTGTGGCAAGTGATGTGGCAAGTGACAATCCAGGACATGGCAAGTGACAATCCATAATATGTGGCAAGTGATGTGGCAAGTGACAATCCAGGACGTGGCAAGTGGCAATCCATAATGTGTGGCAAGTGACGTGGCAAGTAACAATCTGGGACGTGGCAAGTGAACATTCTGCAATGGGTGACAAGAGACAATCTGCATCTGGTGGCAAGTGACAATCTGGGACGTGGCAAGTGGACAATCCGCTACATGTGGTAGGTGACATTCCGCAACGTGTGACGAGTGACAATCTGCATCTGGTGGCAGGTGACGTGGCAAGTGGACAGTTGGCAGCATGTGGCAGGTGATGTGGCAAGTGACAATCCATAATTGTGGCAAGTGATGTGGCAAGTGACAATCCATAATTGTGGCAAGTGATGTGGCAAGTGACAATCCAGGATGTGGCAAGTGACAATCCATAATATGTGGCAAGTGACGTGGCGAGTGACAATCCAGGACGTGGCAAGTGACAATCCATAATGTGCGGCAAGTGACGTGGCAAGTGACAATCCGGGACGTGGCAAGTGGACATTCCGCAACGTGTGACAAGTGACAATCTGCATCTGGTGGCAGGCGACGGTGGCAAGTGACACGCTCAGGGCTCCCACTGATTCTGCATTATGGTGAGTTGAACTATTTCATTCTATATAACAGAACAGAAACTGGGTAGAAGGCCTGGAGGTCAGCAATGTGTTCCCTTCAGGGGCTGCATACAGTATACTGCTTACTTTGTTGTTTCGAAATGAATATAAGCTGTTGCCTGGGTACTGTGCCACATGGGTGTGGTAATCTGTTGTTCATTGGCATTAGTTCATTTTTTTGTGTGTGTGCGAGCCTTTATAAAATGGGAAATAGATGCCGCTATGCTGCACCATATAAGATGTAGAACACCTTTACTTTCTAGCCTATGAATGGGTTGTACATCTTCTAGAACTTTCTATATGTCACGAAACGGTGTCAGTGAAAGTCAGAATTTTACATTCTAACGGTGTCTATTAGCGGTATTCAGCTCTAATGCCGTCCTCTCTTCTAATTACAACAATTTACACCACCCACACCCCTTGTGCTCATTGCCGTCACCGTGCCACTCAAATGTCACCTGTGGGACCTTCCCACTGCTTTCCTTTGTGATCCCTTCCAGCAAAACATCCTTCAGTAACGTGGGCAAGACTAAATACTAAGAATACTAAGAGAATGCAATGGAGATGGGAAAAAAGCTGCAGAATTACAGGATGAAATGTGAATCATATACAGCATGTTCAGGAAGGGGCTTACGTCACAGAAGATGTTTTATTTTATTTTTTCGTATATTTTTTTAGTATTTTTTATTATTTTTTGCATAGAAGACAAGTAACGTGTCATGTCCAACATTTGTATCCAAATAAAGTCTCAAACCCACATGGGCTCATATCACATAAACACCACATACAATCAGAGTGAACAAGAAAACAATAATAAAAAGGAACGGAAATTCCAGGTGAATATTTAGCGAAATAGCTGAAGGGCTGTCCCCGTTAGGGATTTAGAGAAGTCTCATTGGAAGTACCGTATTTATCGGCGTATAACACGCACTTTTCTCCCCTTAAAATCAGGGGAAAATCGCGGGTGCGTGTTATACGCCGATCCTCCGCGATTTATGAGCGATTTTGAGCCTCTGGGCGGCTTTCAGCCGCCTTCGGCTCTTCTTCCGGCTTTCTGCCGCGTTCGGCCATTCTTGGCGGCCTTCGGCCATTCTCAGCGGTTTTCTGAGAATGGCCGAAGGCGGCCGCAAGCCGCCGAGAATGGCCGAACGTGTCAGAAAGCCACAAGGAGAGCCGAAGGTGGCCGAAAGCCGCAAGAAGAGCCGAAGACCTACCGGGGACAACGATGCACAAGGCTGCAATGATACACAGGCTGCAATGATGGACAGGCTGCATGACAAGGCTGCAATGATGGACAGGCTGCAAGACAAGGCTGCAATGATGGACAGGCTGCATGACAAGGCTGCAATGGTGGACAGGCTGCAGGACAAGGCTGCAATGCGGGACAGGCTGCATGACAAGGCTGCAATGATGGACAGGCTGCAGGAGAAGGCTGCAATGATGGACAGGCTGCAGGACAAGGCTGCAATGATGGACAGGCTGCATGACAAGGCTGCAATGATGGGCAGGCTGCATGACAAGGCTGCAATGATGGAGAGGCTGCATGACAAGGCTGCAATGATGGGCAGGCTGCATGACAAGGCTGCAATGATGGACAGGCTGCAGGACAAGGCTGAAATGATGGACAGGCTGCATGACAAGGCTGCATGACAAGGCTGCAATAATGGACAGGCTGCATGACAAGGCTGCATATGACACTGACAAGGCTGCAAATGACACTGATAAGGCTGCAGTGATGGGCATTTAAATGTAAGTTTTTTTTCCTTAAATTTCCCTCCTAAAAGTTTTTTTCCTTAAAATTCCCTCCTAAACTTGGGGTGCGTGTTATACGCCGATAAATACGGTAATCACAGTCAACATATTTAGTATGCATATAAAACAATTGGTATAGAAGAGTCTCTGGGTGACAGCCTAACCTCGGGCGCTAAGCCAGCTGGGTGCTATCATTAAAGTGGTTGTAAACCCTAATGCCGCGTACCCACAACCGGACTTTCCGACAGAAATGGTCCAACGTTCTTCCCGACGGAGTTCTGACGGACTTTCGACTGAGCTACGACAGACTTCCGACCGAACGGACTTGCCCACACACGAGCGGACCAAAGTCCGTTCGTTTGGAACGTGATGACGTACGACGGGACTAGAAAGGGAAGTTCAATAGCCAGTAGCCGAAAGCTGCCTTAGCGTTCATATTTGGTCCGTCGGACCAGCATACAGAGGGAACGGTTTTCCCGATAGGAATTGATTCCGTCGGACAGATTTGAAACATGTTCTATTTTTAGGTCCGTCAGAATTTTTGAAGAAAAAAGTCTGATGAAGCCCACACACGATCGTAATATCCGACGGAATGATTCCATCTGACCTTTTCTGGCGGAAAGTTTGGTTGTGTGTTACGTGGCATTGCAATCCACTGTTGGCTACAGATAAGCTTATAATAAGGCTTCCCTGTAGCTACGTCCGATATCTCCTAAACCTGCACGGTTTAGGAGATATCCCCTGTATCTGCATGTGCCGACGTCATCGGCACATGCGCATCGAAGCAATGGCACATACGTGCCGGTTGCTTCAGTGAGTGTGCCGTTACCGGCAGCTCCTGTGCACGCCGTTACCGGCGGTTCCCACCATGTATGGAGAAGTGTACCCCTGTGTCCACAGCCCCGCCAGCATAGCTCAGACCTGGAGGGATAAATATGTGCCAAGTCTGTTGGCACCCGGTACCAGCGAGACATTATGTTATAGTTCGTTTCCTGGGTTTTAGAGTCAATAGAGCATGAGTGGTTGAGCTGATATAAGTGGGTTAACTGGGTCTTGGTAAGTTCACGCCACCAAGTCTCTTTCCCATACCCAAATATAAGCAGGCTTATGCCCTGTACACACGGTCGGACATTCCGACCACAAAATCCATCAGATGGATTTTGTCCGAAACTTGTGTTGCATACACACGGTCGGACAAAGTTGTCGGAAAAGCCAATCGTTTGGCGGGATTGTGGTGACGTTCGTTGTGTACGACGGGACCACATAGAGGCTAGTAGCCAAAAGCTTTGGTCTCGTCATTTGATCTGAGCATGCGCGGCACTTTGTCCGTCGGAATTCTCTACAAACGATCAGAAAAAGTCTGATTGGATTTTTTTGTCAGAAAATTTTAGATCCTGCTCTCAAATTTTTTCCGGCTGAATTTCCGATGGAAAAAGTCTGATAGAGCCCACACATGATCAGATTTTCCGACAATATAATCCGATCAGACCTTTTCCATCTGAATTTCCAACCCTGTGTACTGGGCATTAGACTCGTGTGTGGCAGAGCCCAGTAGTCAGTATAGTTCAGATACCATATGAGGTATTGGTTCTTCATCTACAAAAAGGCGTTTAAATGGTGTGACGGAGGAAAGGTCTCTGATTGAGCAGCCGTGTATCTCCAAAAAATGATGAAGTTGTCTATATGTCCAAAAGTCCATTCAGGAGCCCTCATGACTAGCCTGCATGGCGTCAAAGTTCAAGACCTTGTCATCTTTTATGACTTTATCGCAACTGGCGTTGCCATCGTCTACCCAGGGCCCAAAAAAGGCCGTTAGCTCACCAGGAGGAAACCGTAGGAACTCGCCCAGTGGCACCAGAGGGGACTCAGGAGCGCCCACTCTCAGAAGTGGGTTGATCTGGTCCCATACTGAAAGCACATGGGCTGTCAATGGGGAGGTTGTATCAGACAACCCCCGGTGTTCCCAGGTTCCCATGGTGCATAGGATAAATTCCTGCCCGCTAAGCATTTCTCAAGGGAGACCCATAGCTTGGAGTGGGTATGGAAGTGCCAGTTGAGTATCCTCTGGAGAAGAATGGCCTGGCAGTAGCGCTGTATGTCGGGGATTCCCAAACCACCCTTTACGTTTTAGGCGTCTCAGCACCCTTAGGGCTATTCTGGGTTTTTGTGCATTACACACAAACCCAAACAGCATCTGTAGGAAGAAGAGTATACATGGCAAAATATTCATTTGTATGGTGTTTACCCGTCCTAGCCATGTGAAGGCAGTCTGCGTCCATTGTGAGAGGTCTCTTTTAACCGCATTGAGTAACGGGGGGTAATTGGCAGTGTAAAGAGTGTCAAAGCAGTCCGTGAGTTGTACGCCCAAATATCTAAGGGAAAACTTAGCCCAGGTGAAAGAGAAGACAGTCTGGAGGCTATTTGTTAAAGGGGGAGTCAAATGGATATGTAGGACTTCCGACATTGCGTAGTTAATCTTAAAGTTTGAAAGCGAACCAAAATGTTTGACTTCTTTCATCAGGCTGGGCAATGAGATCAGGGGGTCTGAGAAGTGGATTAATACATCGTTGGCATAAGCCGACAGCTTATGTTCCGTATTGCCAACCGGCAGGCCCATAATGTCCTTGTTAGCTCATACAGTGTGTAGTAGTGGCTCCGGCGCCAGGGTGAATAAGAGGGGCATGTCGTTCCTGATCGGGAATCGCGTGGAGAAGATTCTGTTTACTTTAACCTGCACGCAGGGATTAGAATATAGGGCCATGATCGATGTCAACATACGCGGTCCCAGCCCCATGGTCTCTAGTCCGCTTTCAGGTAGGACCAGTCGACACGATCAAAAGCTTTTTCAGCGTCTGTCGATAATATTATATAGGGTCGAGGATCTTGGCAGGTTCAGGCCCAGTGGATAAGTTGGATAGCTCTAAGAGAATTGTCTCTAGCCTCTCTACCCATAATAAAACCCTGTTTAGTCAGGGTGCATGATTACAGGCATAAGGTGTTTAAGCCTATTAGCTAAGATTTTTGCCAGAATTTTAATGTCTGCATTCAAGAGGGAGCTGGGGCGGAAGCTCTGGGGGACAGAGGGGTCCTTGCCCTCCTTTGGAATCACAGTGATGTGAGCCAACAGCACCTCTGGGGGGATAGCATTGCCCCCTACTATGGAGTTAAAATACTTGCACATAGGTGCCGCCAGAAGGGAGGAGAAAGTCCTATAGTATGCTTTGGTGAACCCATCAGAGCCAGGACTTTTCCCATTGGGCAAGGACTTCACTTTTTCCCCAAGCTCAGCTAGTGTGATCGGCAGCTCCAAAGTGGAGCACTGATCTTCAGTTAGGGGAGGGACACCGGCCGAGGCCAAGTACTCCCGAACTGCTATCTGTCTAGTCGCCTGTGCATCGGGAGGTAACTCAGAGTCAAAGTTGTATAATTTGACGTAGTAATCCCAGAACCCTGAGGCAATTTTAGAAGACTGTACAGTCAGTCACTTTTGTATGTATGCCTGAGCATGTTTTTTCCAGAGGGCCCTTGCAAGCATACGACCGCATTTTTTTCCATGTTCATAAAATGTATGAGACATGTATCAGAACTGTTTACGGGTTTGACAGTCTAGCAAGCGCAGAAACAAATCAACAACAACTCAATTCGGCCAGTTTCTTCCATGCCTAAGGGTCTCCACTATTTTTATGTTGGAGTTCTGCCCTTTGAAGGGCTTCAAGGTCTGCCCGGCGTGCCTTCTTTTGAGTTTTGAGCCTAGGGAGATCAGATCTCCCCTGACCACTGCCTTATGGCTTTCCCACACAATGCCCTCACCAAGGCCATCCTTGGTATTTTCCTTGAAGTAATGAGCTAAGATGTCTGTCATCCTTGTCACTACTGCAGTGTCCTCCAGCAGATTTTCGTTCAGCCTCCATGTCCAAGCCCTTTGGGTGCCTGATGGCAGGGTGAAGGTAATTGTGACCGAAGCATGATCTGATAATAATATTGGTAATGGATGCTGACTGCAGGAGCTGAAGAGTAGTGTGGTCTACGTATATATGGTCTATGCGGGTGTATACCTTATGTAACTTGGAATAGTAGCTAAAATCTCGACCCGAGGGGTGTAGTACTTTCTAGCTGCCGATCAAAAGGTGTGACCGGAGGGTCCTACGAAAGTGTTTGAGGAACGCGTAGGAATGTGAGGCACTTATATGGAACGTGTCAAGCAGGGAGTCTGGGCTAACATTAAAGTCTCCCCCAAGGACCAGGAGACCCTCCTTAAATTTAGCCAGCTGCTCCAAGGCTGTGTCAATGAAAGTGAGTTGGTTAGTGTTAGGGGCATAGATCATGGTGAACGTATACATTTGTCCTGCAATGCTGCCCTTCGGGAAGACGTATCTTCCCAGAGGATCTATTTTATTCCCCATGGGCTGAAAGGGGCAGGATTTGTGGATTGCAATAGATTTAGATCCAGGGGAGGTGCTAAGGAACCACTGGCCAAAGAAGTGAGTGGGCAGCTTAGCAGTTGACTGGGGTGTAAAATGGGTTTCCTGCAAGAAAATAACCTGAGCCCCAGGTCTTTTTAGCTCCCACCACAACTTACTATGCTTGTCCGGGGAGCAGAGGCCCGGACATTATAGGAGCTTACCATCAGAGTAGCCATGGAGGGTCTAGAGGACATTTAGAGTGCCAAAAACGTTGGTGTGCTCGGTGTGGGCGATGATGTAGGAAGCCGTTCTTGTGAGAAGAAGAGGAGGAAGGAGAAGGAAGCAGAAAGAAAATGCAAAAGAAAAAAAACAAACATGTAACATTAGCAGTAAAAACATAACAAACAAAACAGAATGGCAGAAGCCATTGTAATGTCCTAAACATCTGTGAGTCATACTCGGGACCCCCGTCCCATAGGGGGAGGTCCGAAGGCCTGACCCAGGATCCCAATGGGGATCAATACCTAAGAAAGGGTGGCCTATGTGGGGAATGTGTGCCAACATGGAAGGAAGGAAAGAAATCTCTCTCTCCCTCCACCTCTCAGGGCTGGGCTCCACCCTCTTCCTTCTCTGAGCTGGCCGCTCAGCTGTCGGCCAATTGCCAGCTCCCATCTCTCTCCACACTTACTCAGCTGTTGATGATCCTGCTCATCAGTCCTACCTACCTAAGTCATCCAGTCCAGAGGAGCTCTGCTTTTGCCTTGGCCACATCACAAGAAACATCTCCCGAGTTCCTTTTAAAGAATGGCTTTGCTGACATGCCTTCTGGCTCCAGATCCTGCTTGCTGTTCCACTAGTTTGATCCTTGACTTCTGGCCTGGCTGACCAGATTGGATGAACTGGATCACTGCATGGATCAGCTCGCCATGGTGTTACAAACGCTCCTGAGCTCCCCTGGAATCTCCCACTGTGGCTGCCCTGATACAACCTATGTTGCAGGCCGACCCTGCTGCTTCTCCAGTCTCTGTGCAGGCACCCGCTTTGAGTATTACATCTATTAGAGGTATGTCTGGTTCCGCTCTGCTTCCCTGGGGAATTGGAGGCAATCCAGTCCAATGCAGAGGGTTTCTCAACCAGGTTGAGATTTACTTTGAGATGCTGCCCCAGAAGTTTCCCACCGACAGAAGCAAAGTAGGTTTTGTGATATCTTTGCTTTCTGAGAGAGCCTTGGCCTGGGCTAACCCTCTATGGGAGACGCAAAAACCTGTTGTCTTGAGTTACTCTGAGTTTGTGGCTTCGTTTAAAAGGGTACTTGACGTTCCCGCACGCTCCGCTTCTGCTGCCAAATGCCTCATGTCCATTGAGCAGAGTATGAGAACTGTTGCCAACTATGACATTGAATTCCGTACTCTGGCAGCAGAGGTTGCTTGGAACAATGAGGCCCTCATGGCTGCTTTTTCTCATGGTCTCTCAGATTCCATTAAGGATGAGATAGCAGCCTGGGATATACCCGCTGAGCTAGAGAAGTTGATCACGTTTGCCATCCTCATTGACTCCAGACTCAGAGAAAGACTCTCTCTTAAGGAGCGCTTGCGGAAGCCTCCTGTACACTTGTCCTTTGCAGTCCCACCTGTGCCTCCCTCACCTCCCATGCCTCCTGGTACTGAGTTGGGCAGTGAAGATGAACCCATACACTTGGGTTGTTACGTGTCTCACTGCAGATGAGAGGGCCTTTAGTAGGGGGGAGAGATTGTGCCTTTATTGTGGCCAGGCAGGTCACTTTTTGAAGTCCTTTCCTACCCGTCCAGGGAACGCCCGAACCTTGAGGTCCTGTCATGGACAGACCTTAGGTGGCGTTGTTTCATCCCCAGTTATTCAGAAGGATAAGCCCCTGGTTTCGGTCACCCTTTGTTGGGCTGAGTCGTCCGTCGAGATACAGGCTCTAATCAAGTCTGGGGCTGCAGGCCTGTTCATTGATGCTGCCTTTGTATCGAAGCACTCGATTCCGCTGCAGCTGCGTGACTCTCCACTTGCCAATGAGGCTCTTGACGGGAGACCTCTACAGCCGTCCCATGTGACTCATGAAACGGTTCTGTTGTCCATGGCCGTAGGGGCTCTACGGAGTCCATTAAGGCCTTTGAGAGTCTCAAGCTTGCTGTTCCACTACCTTGATCCCTGACTTCTGGCTTGGCTGACTATCCGTTCCGGTTACTGAACTTTGGCTATGATTTGACTACCTTTGTTCTTTTTACTTTTATTATTAAACAAGTGGGATTTAACTATACTTCTGTCTCGGTCTGATTTCATGGTTTCTGACACAGGACTAGTGGCAGAGCACCCTGAGAACAAAATGTTCTTCTGCCCTGAGGTGGCAGAGGGACCCTGGATCCGGGCACAGCCTCCGAGGGAGCACAGCTCTGAATGATCATCAGAGCCTAGGTGGGTAGGGCGATGGGCAGGTCCTTCCTCCGATCTTTTCTCTCTGCGCTCCTGTTCTGTGTCTGTTTCCTTTGCTGTATGCACTGGGCTGCAGCAGCATACAGGGGAGAGGACACAGGAGAGAGAGAGAAAGCTCCCAGCCGCTGTGCAGTGCACCACACACACTTAACCAAGATCGGCCCTGCCTGCAGGCCATTTGGAACCGATCCACGCCCCATAAATGGTCCGCAGGCTGGCACTTTGAGACCCCTGATCGAAACCATTCCATTGTAGCTCTGGCTGTATTTTTAGGGTGGTTGTCCTGATGGAAGGTAAACCACCGCCCCAGTCTCAAGTCTTTTTCAGACTCTAAGGCCGCGTACACACGTGGCGGACTGTCTGGCCAACTTAGTCCGTCAGACAATCCGACGGACAGTCCGTCATACTTTGGAATGAACGGACTTGCCCACACACGGCACTTTTTGAGCGGACTAATACAGCGGACTAAGTCCGCCATACTATCCGCCCTACTTTTGAAATGAACGGACTCGCCCACACACGCGGAGAAAAGTCCGCTCATTTCGAGCGGGTATCCAGGTAGGCGGGACCCGCGACGGAGACGTCGCTGACCCCGCCGCCTGGTATGGACTTAAAGGGGAACCCCAACGCTGAAAAAAATCGGCGTGGGGGTCCCCCCAAGTCCACAACAGACCCTTGTCCGAGCACGCTACCCGGCCGGCCAGGAAAGGGGGGCGAGTGAGCGCCCCCCCCTCCTGAGCCCTACCAGGCCGCGTGCCCTCAACATGGGGGGGTGCCTTGGGGAAGGGGGGGCCGCGCGCCCCCCCACCCCAAAGCACCTTGTCCCCATGTTGATGAGAACAAGGGCCTCTTCCCGACAACCCTGGCCGTTGGTTGTCGGGGTCTGCGGGCGGGGGGCTTATCGGAATCCGGGAGCCCCCTTTAATAAGGGGGCCCCCGAATACCGGCCCCCCACCTTATGTGAATGAGTATGGGGTACAATGTACCCCTACCCATTCACCTGTGAAAAAAAGTACAAAAAAAACACAACACAGGGTTAAAATATTTTATTGCACAGCTCCGGGGGTCTTCCGTCTTCGGGGGTCTTCTCGCCGGACTCCTCCGCTATCTTCTTGTAGCTCTTTTGCTAGCGGAGGAGTCCGGCTTTCTTCCCTGCCGCCGGCCTGTTCTCCCGACTTCGGGGGTCTTGTCCCCCTCTTCGGTTCTTCTGCCGGGCCACCGCGCCTTCTTATAGCTCTTTTACAGGCGGTGGCCCGGTCTTCTGTCGCCGCCGCCTTCCGTTCTTCTTCTTCTTCTTCTTCTCCTTCTTCTCCAGGAGATGTTGCCTCGACGATCTCTCTGGCCGGAATGCCAGGGCCGCGCTCCGCTGCCACTTATATAGGGACAATGGGGCGGTGTCACATGGCTTTATGTCACATGGGTTGGTCACATGGTGACCCCGCCCCCTTACGATGTCATAGTCCCCATGTGACATCAACCCATGTGACCAACCCATGTGACATAAAGCCATGTGACACCGCCCCATTGTCCCTATATAAGTGGCAGCGGAGCGCGGCCCTGGCATTCCGGCCGGAGAGATCGTCGAGGCAACATCTCCTGGAGAAGAAGGAGAAGAAGAAGAAGAAGAAGAACGGAAGGCGGCGGCGACGGCGGCGACAGAAGACCGGGCCACCGCCTGTAAAAGAGCTATAAGAAGGCGCGGTGGCCCGGCAGAAGAACCAAAGAGGGGGACAAGACCCCCGAAGTCGGGAGAAGAGGCCGGCGGCGGGGAAGAAAGCCGGATTCCTCCGCTAGCAAAAGAGCTACAAGAAGATAGCGGAGGAGTCCGGCGAGAAGACCCCCGAAGACGGAAGACCCCCGGAGCTGTGCAATAAAATATTTTAACCCTGTGTTGTGTTTTTTTTGTACTTTTTTTCACAGGTGAATGGGTAGGGGTACATTGTACCCCATACTCATTCACATAGGGTGGGGGGGCGGTATCCGGGGGCCCCCTTATTAAAGGGGGCTCCCGGATTCCGATAAGCCCCCCGCCCGCAGACCCCGAAAACCAACGGCCAGGGTTGTCGGGAAGAGGCCCTTGTCCTCATCAACATGGGGACAAGGTGCTTTGGAGTGGGGGGGCCGCGCGGCCCCCCCTTCCCCAAGGCACCCCCCATGTTGAGGGCACGCGGCCTGGTACGGCTCAGGAGGGGGTGCGCTCGCTCGCCCCCCTTTCCTGGCCGGCCGGGTAGCGTGCTCGGACAAGTGTCTGTTGTGGACTTGGGGGGGACCCCCCACGCCGTTTTTTTTCGGTGTTGGGGTTCCCCTTTAAGTCCATACCAGGCGGCGGGGCCAGCGACGTCTCCGTCGCGGGCCCCGCCTACCTGGATACCCGCTCGAAATGAGCGGACTTTTCTCCGGGCGGGAAAAGTCCACTCATTTCAAAAGTAGGGCGGACTGGCACACACACGGGCGGATTGTCCGCCCAAATGCGAGTCCAGCGGACAGTATTTCCAACATTCCGAAATACTTAGACTGTCCGCTGAAAAAGTTAGCTGAAGCACACACACGAGCGGACTGTCCGCTGAAATGTGTTTCGGCGGACTAAGTTGGGCAGACAGTCCGCCCGTGTGTACGCGGCCTAACAGGTTTTCTTCTTAGCCCTTGTACACACGGTTGGAGATTCCGACGGAATGTTTCCTATCGGACCGTTTTGTCGGATATTCCGACTGTGTGTGGTCTGCATCAGACTGTTTCCGTCTGAATATCCGACGGACCAAGTTTTCCAACTTTCCGGTAAAATTTGCCGACAAAATGCTCCTATCGGACATACTCCGATCATGTGTAGCCTACTCCGACGGACAAAGTGCCACGCATGCTCAGATCAAATTCCTAGACCAAAGCTATTGGCTACTAGCCTGAACGTAGTCCCGTCGTAATGAAATAACATCATCACGTTACAATCGGATTTTCCGACAATTTAGTCCGACTGTGTGTATGCAACATCACTTCCGGACCTCTTCCGGAATTAATCCATTGGAATTACTCCAACGGATTTGGTTGTCGGAATCTCCGACCGTGTGTACAAGGGCTAAGATTGCCCTGTATTTGGCTCCATTCATCTTCCCATCAACTCTGAGCAGCTTCTGTCAGACTTCCACGTACCTGACCAATGAGCCCGATATAGCTGAGGAAGGTCTCCCTTAGGTGTCTGGCTCGCGGCCCCTGATAGTATAGACAGGAGGCACAAGAGTGTAGAGTTGTATGAGAGCCTGGCGGGTGGTAGAAGGAGAGGTGGCTCGGGATCCAGGTGCAGGGGGTTAGGTGATCACTTGACAGCAGGCTGACTGACCAGTACACAGGCAGCGGATGCAGAGCAGGAGCGGAGCAGGCAGGTCGGGTCATAGGCAGGGTTGGCAACAGGCAGGCAACGGAGTACAGAGGAGCAGGCAGGTTCAGAGTCAAGACAGGCCGAGGTGAGGTGCAGGCAGAAGACAAAGTGTAATCCAAGGGGCAAGTCGGGTAGTCAGGAGATCAAAGGTTCAAACAGAGTAACAGAAGCAAGGACACAGGGAGCTGCAGATCAGACAGCACAGAGCAGAGTGCACTGACAGTTCAAATAGACCGATTGCCGCCGGCGCACACCGGCACGCACCAGAGCGCCCAGCACTGTGTCCATTCTGGGAACTTCTCAGACAGCTTCCCTGCCCCTGCTGAAGAAAAGCATCCCCACAATATGATGCTGCCACCACCATGTGTCACAGTTGGGATGGTGTGCTCAGGGTGATGTGCAGTGTTAGTTTTCCCCCACACACAGCATTTTGCTTTTAGGCCAAAAAGTTACATTTTGGTCTCATCTGATCAGAGCACCTTCTTCCACATGTTTGCTGTGTCCCCCACATGGCTTCTCACACACTGCAAACAGGACTTCTTGTGACTTTCTTCCACCAATGTCTTTCTTCTTGTCACTCTTCCATAAAGGGCAGATTTGTGGAGTACACAACTTATGCCCCATACGTCGTACATTTCCGACAACAAAATCCATCAGATTTTTTTAGACGGATGTTGGCCCAAACTTGTCTTGTTGGAAATTCCGATCCTTCAGAAGGCGGTGACGTAAACCACATATACTATAAAGAGGCCAGTAGCCAATAGCGTTTGTCTCTTAGTCAATTCTGAGCATGCGTGGCACTTTGTCCATCGGAATTGTCTACACACGATCGGAATTTAAACGATCAGATTTTGTTGTCGGAAAATTTTAGATCCTGCTCTCAAACTTTGTGCGTCTTAAAATCAGATGGAAAAAGTCTGATGGAGCCCACACACGATCGGATTTTCCGACAACACGATCCGATCGCACATTTTCCGTCGGAAAATCAGACCGTGTGTACGCGGCATAATAGTTGTCCTGTGGACAGATTCTCCCACCTGAGCTGTGGATCTCTGCAGCTCCTCCAGAGTTACCATGGACCTCTTGGGCTCTTCTCTGATGAATGCTCTCCTTGCCCGGCCCGGTCAGTTTAGGTGGACGGCCATGTCTTGGTAGGTTGGCAGTTGTGCCATACTCTTTCCATTTTCCGATGATGGATTGAACAGAGCTCTGTGAGATGTTCAAAGCTTGGGAGATTTTTTATAACCTAACCCTGCTTTATACTTCTCCACAACTTTATCCCTGACCTGTCTGGTGTGTTCCTTGGCCTTCATGATGCTGTTTGTTCACTGAAGTTCTCCAACAAACCTCCAAGGGCTTCACAGAACGGCTGTATTTATTCTGAGATTAAATTACACACAGGTGGACTCTATTTACTCGATTTTTGCTAGGGGTATCAAAGTAAAGGGGGCTGAATACAAATGCTTGCCACACTTTTCACATATTTATTGTTAAAAAAAATTGAAAACCATTTATAATTTTCCTTCCACGTCACAATTATGTGCCACTTTGTGTTGGTCTATCACATAAAATCCCAATAAAATACACTGCATTGCTTTAACTGACAATTGCGAGGTCGTGCGACATTGTACCCACAAATAGAGCTTTCTTTATGTGGTATTTGATCACCTCTGCATTTTTTTTAGGTTTTTTTTTGCACTATAAACAAATAAAAAAAACGACAATTTGGAAAAAAAATTATTTTCTTGGAAAATAATTTTTTTTACTTTTTGCTATAATAAATATCCCCAAAAATATCCTCAGTTTAGGCTGATATGTATTCTTCTATATATTTTTGGTAAAAAAATAAAATAAAAATCACAATAAGTGTGTATTGATTGGTTTGCGCAAAAGTTATAGCGTTTACAAAATAGGGGATAGTTTTATGGCATTTTTATTATAAATGTTTAATTAGTAATGGCGGCGACCTGCGATTTTTATTGTGACTACAACATTATGGGGGACACATCGGACACTTTTGACACTATTTTGGGACCATTGTCATTTATACAGCGATCAGTGCTATAAAAATGCACTGACTACTGTGTAAATGACACTGGCAGGGAAGGTGTTAAACACTAGGGGTTAAGTGTGTCCTAAGGAGTGATTCTAACTGTGGGGGGGGGGGGGGGGAGGGAATACCTAGGACAGGACATCGATCTCTGTCATGACACAAGGCAGAACGGGGAAATGCCTTGTTTACATAGGCATCTCCCCGTTCTACCTCTCCCCGCCGCAATCACGCGCCGCCCGGCGAACATCGAGTTCCCGGGACCCGCGGTGCGCGTGAAAGGTGGCAAATTTAAAGGGACGTACCTGTTCCCTCATTTGCCTGCCTGTGCCATTCTGCCGATGTACATCTGTGCGCGGCGGTCGGTAGGCGGTTAAATGATCCCCAAAAAGTTCAAGTAGAACCAATGTAAAAACTTTTTTTGGGGGGTAGTGTAAGGGAGGTCAGTTTTTTTTTTTTTTTTTTTTTAAATCAAATGTGTCCCATTGGGGAGATTTCCCTTCACTTCCTGTCCAATAGCCACACAGGAAGTGAGAGGAAATCCCCCCACACCCTAACACCAGACCTAGTGTCCCTATTGGAAGATTTCCCCTCCATTCCTGTTCTTGTGGCATCCCAAAATTTGGGATTTTCTTTCACGTTTCGGTGATGACTGTCACCTGGACAAAGAGAGAGGGGTGAATCTCCCTAACAGGGACACAGACAGCAATAAAAACCTAATAGGTGTTCTACTCCCCCCCCTCTCCACTATTCAAAACCTAGAGAAAAGTTTTCGGTTTAGTTATACACTAAGGCTGTTGCTCCCTCTGGTGGCCGATTCTTAAGACTGCACATTCGGCTTTGTTCGGTGAAGAAGCACTCCACCATCATTTTTATTGACGCGCTTCACATATTTCTGCTTGGAGGTCTCTCTTTTGTTAAAAAAATGAAATAAAAAAATTCAACAAAAACAAAAAGTGCGTGATCACGGCAAAGTCATTGCTGCCAATATCAAATGCTATTTTTAGGACAGACATCGCCTGCGAAGAAAACTATGCGCTCGGTTTAATAAAGGGTCTAAAATGACGGCCCCTGGGTCGGCTCACATAACACGTCACGCACGTCAACCTCCTGGAAGTCACATTAGGCCGTGTGTGCACAATGTGTTATTTACATCAAGAAATAGACCGGCCAATGTTATATTACTACTGATGGGGGCTCCCCCAGCTGGACGGTCCGGGGTACTGCGTGGGTTTCAGCGAGCCTGTAAATATCACGCTCAGGTCTTTTGATGTTAGCCATGTGGAAGAGCTGAGTAATGTCTGCTGTGGAAGGCGAGGGGCAGCTGCCAACCAGCTGAGCTACTGTAATTCTCCGCCGCTTCCCAACGACCCCATGGACGCCTGATCTTCAAAGCGCAATGCTGGTAACCCTTTAGCTGCTACGCTTAACTGCATAGTGGCCGACATTTTAGAATAAAATTTCATAGTAAGCTAAAGTTATCAGACGCTTTGTGGTTGATTTACTAAAGGCTGTTTACTTTGCAAGGGAATTTTCACTTTGCAAGGGAATGCACCCCCAGAGCTTAGTGAATGCGGTGAAAAGTCGCTTTACAATGAATACCCAATCATGTGCAAGGAAAATTAAACAAAAAGGTATTTTTGCTTGAACTTTTTGGATGATGGAAGTCAGCAGATCTTCACCTCATTCACTAAGTTAAATGGAAAATTCCTTTGCAAAGTGAACAGTCTATTTGCTTTTCGTAATTCAACTCCAGTATAGTAAATCAACCCCAGCACAGTAAATCAACCCCAACATAGTAAATGAACCCCAGTATGGTAAATCAACTCCAGCATAGTAAATCAACCCCAGTATAATAAATTAATCCCAGTATGGTAAATTAACCCCAGCATAGTAAATCAATCCCAGTATGGTAAATAAACCCCAGCATAGTAAATCAACCCCAGTATGGAAAATCAACACCAGCACAGTAAATCAACCCCAGTATGGTAAATCAGCCCCAGCATTAGTAAATCAACCCCAGTATGGTAAATCAACCTCAGTATAGTAAATCAACCCCAGTATGGTAAATCAACCCCAGCATAGTAAATCAACTCCAGTATGGTAAATCATCCCCAGCATAGTAAATCAACCTCAGTATGGTAAATTAACCCCAGCATAGTAAATCAATCCTAGTATAGTAAATAAACCCCAGCATAGTAAATCAACCCCGGTATGGTAAATCAACCCCAGTATGGTAAATCAACACCAGCATAGTAAATAAACTCCAGTATGGTAAATCAACCTCAGTATAGTAAATCAACCCCAGTATGGTAAATCAGCCCCAGCATAGTAAATTAACTCCAGTATGGTAAATCATCCCCAGCATAGTAATCAACCCCAGTATGGTAAATAAACCCCAGCATAGTAACTCGACCCCAGTATGGTAAATCGACCCCAGTATGGTAAATCGACCCCAGTATGGTAAATCATCCCCAGCATAGTAAATCAACACCAGTATGGTAAATTAACCCAAGCATATTAAATCAATCCCAGTATGGTAAATAAACCCCAGTATAGTAAATCAACCCCGGTATGGTAAATCAACCCCAGCATAGTAAATCAACCCCAGTATGGTAAATCATCCCTAGCATAGTAAATCAACCCCAGTATGGTTAATCATTCCCAGCATAGTAAATCAACCCCAGCATTGTAAATCAACCCCAGCATAATAAATCAACCCCAGCATTGTAAATCAACCCCAGCATAATAAATCAACCCCAGTATGGTAAAACAACCCCAGTATGTATACAATTGTTGTTGTGCCCAGGCCCGGAATTAAAACAGGTACAGGCATTCCAGACCAAGCAGCCGATTCTTTCAGCAAGTGGGGGACTGGGGGGATTTTGGCTATGGGACATCCACAGAGATGGCCCCCACTAACTGCCAAACCCCAAAAGACCCCCACCCCAACTACCGCACCATCCCACCACTGACAGAACCCCTCCCCCAACCACCCCCCCCACTCACAGACCTTCACCATCCAACTACTGCTCCCCAACCCCTACTGACAGACCCCTCCAAATATCACACCCTCCCTCCACTGACAGATCCCCAACCTCCCCCCTCCTCACCCAATCTTCATGCTACAGCCGTTGTGAAATCCTGAATCCCCGTATATCCCCACTGTCACCCCATGGCCAGTCCAGGCCTGGTTCTGTCCCAGTTTCATGTATTTTTTTATGTCTTGTATAGAACTGCATGAGGTTCTCTTTTTTTTTTTGTAGTATGCTGCCATCTAGTGGATGTTTTGGGCCAGTGCAACTAGTTTACTAATGTGATTTGGCTTCTCTCTCTGTCAACTCCTCCTGTTTAGTGCTAGTTAGTTCAGTCCTAGCTAGATACTTCCCATTTCTTCCATGTTCCCTGAGTTAGGGTTAGTACTTCACAGAAACAGGGCTTAGGGAAGTCATTGTCTTCTTAAGTTGGGTTGCAAGAAAGAAAATCACTCAATTCCCCCATCAACACTGACTGTGTTGATGGGGGAATCCCTCCCATAGTGCCATTGTGTTCTCCCAGCAGGTGTTGTGCTCGCCAGGAGAACAAAGTAATAACTGCTAGCGGCTTTAATAGCCGCTAGCAAAAATCGCATGCAAAATCTGACAGGCTGGTTGATCGATCAATTTGAGTACACTCAGCCTGCCCAATGCCATACATGGTTTGAATCTCAGCCGTTCCCTGCTGAACCAAACCAAGATTTGAACTGTCTATGGCTGGCTTTACACTTTAAAGACTGAAAAAACATTCTCTGTACTGCAATTAACTGGATTAAACTTACTGAAAAGTTAAACTGCCTCCCCCCCCACAGCACTCACCCCCCCTCTACATTCCACCCCTCCATACAGCACTGCCCCGCTTAAAATCACCCCCTTCAAATCCCCCCCCACAGCACTTACCCCCTCTACATCCCACCCCACCCCCCATACAGCACTGCCCCGCTAAAAAATCACCCCCCCTTCACATCATTCCCTCCACAGCATTTACCCCCTCTACATCCCACCCCCATACAGCACTACCCCACTTCACATCACCCCCACCCACAGCACTGCCCCCCTTTACATAACATCTTTCCCCAACAACACTGTCCCCCTTAAGATGTCTGCCCCACAGCACTGCTCCCCTTTATGTTCCCTCCCCCAAAGCACTGCCCCCCTTTAAATCCCCTCCATCACAGCACTGCCCCCTTCACATCCCCTCCACAGCACTACTCCCCTTCACGTCCCTTCCCCCACAGCACTAACCTTGTTACATACCCTCCACCACAGAGCTGCCCCCTTCACATCCCCTCCACAGCACTACTCCCCTTCATACCCCCCACAGCACTGCCCCTTCACATCCCCCCACACCACTGCTTCTCTTCACATCCCCTCCACAGCACTGCCCCTTCACATCACCCCCCACACAGCACTGCTCCCCTTCACCTCCCCTCCCCCCACAGCACTGCTCCCCTTCACATCCCCTCCACAGCACTGCTTTCCTTTACATCCCCCCACAGCACTGCTCCCCTTCACATCCCCTCCACAGCACTGCTTTCCTTTACATCCCCCCACAGCATTGCTCCCCTTCACATCCCCTCCCCCACCCACAGCACTGCCCCCTTCACATCTCCCCCCCCACAGCACTTCCCCCTTCACATCCCTTCCACAGCACTGCCCCTTCACATCCCCCTCCCTCCAACAGCACTACCCCCTCTACATCCCACCCCCCCACAACACTGCCCCCTTCAGATGTCTGCCCCACATCACTGCTCCCCTTCACACCCCCCCCCCCCCCACAGCACTGTCCCCTTCACACCCCCCACAGCACTGTCCCCTTCACATCCCCTCCACAGCACTGCTCCCCTTCACACCCCCCCACAGCACTTTCCCCTTCACATCCCCTCCACAGCACTTCTCCCGTTCATGTCCCCTCCCCCACAGAACTGCCTACCTTCACCCCCCCAGAGCACTGCCCCCCTTCACCCCCCACAGAAATGCCCCCCTTCACCCCCCGCAGCACTGTCCCCTTCACATCCCCCCTACAGCACTGCCCCCCTTCACATCCCCCTTACAGCACTGCGCCCCTTGACATCCCCTCTCCCACAGCACTGCCCCCTTTCACCCCCCCACAGCAACGTCCCCTTCACATCCCCACACAGCACTGCCCCCCTTCACATCCCCCCCACACAGCACTGCCCCCCTTCACCCCCCCACAGCAACGTCCCCTTCACATCCCCACACAGCACTGCCCCCCTTCACATCCCCCCCACACAGCACTGCCCCCCTTCACACCCCCCCACACAGCACTGCCCCCCTTCACCCCCCCACAGCACTGCTCCCCTTCACACACCCCCACAGCACTGCCCCCCTTCACATTCTCTCCCCCACAGCACTGTCCCCTTCACACACCCCCCACAGCACTGCTCCCCTTTACACCCCCCACCCACATTTTCTCCCTTTACAGTTCTCCCCCCCCCCCCCCCACAGCACTTGCTGTCAGAGCTCACCTATACCTGAGAGCCCCCCTCCATCACCACAGAGCCCCCCCTAAATTACAGAGTCCCCTCATCCATCTCTAATGTAGGGCAAACTGGGTCTCAAGATCATGGCACCCTGGCTGAGATACACTGTGCTAATCCTTCACATTCCAGGTACTATTTTCCTAATCTATGATCGAATATGGAACCAGACATATCACGAGTCACTCTTTTCATACATTAGTCCCATGTGAACCCAATAAGAGCTGTGAGCGGCGCTGCAGAGACCAAAATGATTGACTCAACTTTTCTTATTTTTTATACTTATAATCAGAAGGTGTATACTAGAAGGTTTTCTATGTCTCCCCATTTATGGGAATGGGGGAATAGAGGATAAAATGATTCATCCGAACGGAACGTTCTTATAACACGATGCGACCACCTTCTGTCAGCAAACTCCCCACGTCATTTCCACACCTTGTGCCCAGATGACCGAGGTTTACAACAGACATGAAACCAGAGCATGTCCTCCAGTAATGCTTTTATCTGTGCTCTGGATGGATAAACATGGACACTAATGCTAAACAATATGGGCCCCAGGTCTCCTCATGTTGTCCCTAATATGGGTTTTTACTTTTATGCTTTAGGTGATTGTATAAGTATTAGTGCAATTGCAACAAAACTACTGAATATTGTCCATGATACATTCTAATTTGTACGAAGGCCCATGTACACTGGGTGTTATCCCCAGTGCATGAGTCTCCGGCAGGGACGGACTGACAACTCATGGGCCCCCCGGGCAATAGAAGATCATGGGCCCCCTTGGTCCCCACACTCAAGCCACACCTGCACAGGGAGACACGGGGGAGAGGGAGAGCACACATGGGGACACTGGAGAGGGGGAGAGCACATAGGGGGACACTGGAGGGGGGAAGCACATGCACAGGGGGACACTGTGGGGGGAGAGCACAATGGGGGACACTGTGGGGGGGAGCACACAGGGGGACACTGTGGGGGGGAGAGCACAATGGGGGACACTTTGGGGGGGAGAGCACAACTGGGGGACACTGGAGAGGGGGAGAGCCCACAGGGGGACACTGGAGAGGGGGAGAGCCCACAGGGGGACACTGGAGGGGGGAAGCACACACAGAGGGGGACACTGGGGAGGGACACTGGTGAGGGAGAGCACAATGGGGGACACTGTGGGGGGAGAGCACACAGGGGGACACTGTGGGGGGGAGAGCACAATGGGGGACACTGTGGGGGGGAGAGCACACAGGGGGGCACTTTGGGGGGGGACAGCACAAACAGGGGGACACTGGAGAGAGAACACACACAGGGGGACACTGGAGGGAGAACACACACACTGGGGGACACTGGAGGGAGAACACACACAGGGGGACACTGGAGGGAGAATGCACACACACAGGGGGGCACTGGAGGGAGAGCACACACACAGGGGGGGACACTGGAGAGAACGCACACACAGAGGGACACACGCAGGGACACACACACACAGGAGGACACACACACACAGAGGGACACACAGGGGGACACACACACAGGAGGACACACACACACAGAGGGACACACACAGGGGGACACACACACAGGAGGATACTGTGGGGTGGGGGGACCTGGGGGCCATACATCTGTACCCCCCTATCACTTGTGGCGGCACTGGTGTCTCAGCTTCATTCACCGAGTCACTGGATGCCGATAATAATACTTATAACGGTGCGCTGCTACCTGCCAGCCCCTCCACTCTTCTCGTCCGTCCCAGGGGATGTCACGACGCATACAGTACAAGCACCTGGGACAGGGAAGGAGGGGCTGGCGGGGAGCAGCGCGCTGTTAGCAGTATTATCGGCATCAGGGCATGTAATACAGCCGTTTCAATTGGTCTCTTATGTGGCCGAGTCTGGGCCCCTAATGACATCGGGCCCTCAGGCGCTGCCCGAGTGACCAACTGGTCAGTCCGCCCATGGTCTCCGGTGCTTTGGTGCAGGTGGAAAGCACAGGCACACCATCAAGCTCTGTTGCCTAGACCAGAGACTGGAAGCTGTCTATGACAACTCAGTCCCTGTGCTGGGAGAATGCAGGAGCACCCTCTCAACACAGAAACCTCGGCCCTCCATGGACACTTGAATGCCCACGTGCCGCACATTTGCATCCATGGATGGCTGAGTGTCAGGTCCCCTGAGGCCAGGTGACAGATGCACACCATTGGTGTCAGGAGTACACCACTAAGATAGTGGACCCTTTGACTAACTGCTGCAGATGGAGCTCTGGGTGGTTCAGGAAAGCAGGGCCACTGGAGCACCTACATGGATCACACTGGGAGCTAGAGCATGAGATTCAACAGGGCGCGGAGACTAGGAGCCAGCAGGGGTTCACCAGGGCCCCAATGGTGGGGATGGACTTCGATGCAACTGACTCCAGATTGCGGCCCCCAGGGTCTCCCAGCTCACACTCACGGAAGGCTACTGGTGGATAGAGAGGAAGCAGCCATCCAGAACAACATGGGATAGTCAGGAGGATAAGCCAAGGGTCAGGGTATCGATCGGACAGGGATAGACAGCAGAACAAGCCAAAGGTCTGGGTATCATGGAGACAGGGATAGTCAAAGAACAAGCCAAGGTCAGAAAATGGAATCAGACATGGAGCATACAGCAGGAACCACACAGGAAGCCTAACACCCCAATATTGAACGGCAAGGCTTGGCTTGCAGTGCACAGGTTAATATTGTGTTTCCTGTTAGAGGCTGGGGTGGAGCAATGCTTGAGGGAAGATTACTTAAGCACACAGGTGAACAGTGATTGGTCTCTAAGCTGAACACAACAGACAGGTAAGCAGGCTCCCTTTGTTCCTGATCTCAAGCCTGCCCCCCCCCCCCTGCATTTCCGGTATTCCCAGTGACCTGTGTTGTGTTCCTAATCTTGTATACAGTATATTGTAATTTAGTTAGGCTTCCTGTTACTTGGGCATGTTGGTTATATGGTTGTAGTTCACTTTTATCTTCACATTTGCTTGTTTCGTGTTTGCTGGTGTTTGGATGTCTTTTGGTTTACTATGAATAAATTTACTGTATATTAGGGTTTCCATCTCTTCTTCAAGCTGTTAAAGACTTGCTTGGCTGACATTCCTTCTGGCTCCAGATCCTGCTTGCTGTTCTACTACGGTCATCTCTGGCTTCCTGACATTTTGGCTTGTCTGACTATCCATTCCGTTTCCTGAACTCTGGCTATGTTTTGACTACGTTTACTCTGTTTACCTTTTTATTATTATTATTAAACAAGTGAGATTTAACTGTACTTCTGTCTCAGTCTGATTCATGGTTTCTGACACACCCCCACCCTTCAGTGATGCCAAACCTGCCCTCAAACAGCCGCCCGCAGTGGCAAAACAGATTTGTGTATGACCATCTTGGTTACTTGCGTAGCAACAGCCTGGTCTGAATAATGTGTTCGGGTTTCTTTTTTTTTTGTTAAATTTTTATTTAACCACTTGCCGACCAGCGCACGATGATGTACGTAGACAGAATGGCACGGGCAGGCAAATGGGCGCACATGTACGTCCCTTTAAATTTGCCGCCTGCCATGGGGAGTGCGCCACCGGCGGCGCACTCCCGCGCTGGTCGGGACCCCCGGACTCGATCGCCGCAGGCATCCCCGCGATCGTCTCACGGAGCGGCCGAATGAAAAAGTGCCGTTGTAAACAACATTTCTCCATTCTGCCTAGCAACTAGTGACACTGAGCTCTGCTCCATGTGATAGGAGCAGAGATCAGTGTTCACTAAATGAAAGCCCAGCCCCCCACAGTTAGTAACACGCCCCTAGGAACACTTACCCCTACACTGCCACCCACTGGTTAACCCCTTCACTGCCAGTGTCATTTAAACAGGAATCACTGCATTTATGTAGCAGTGATTACTGTATAAATGACAATGGTCCCAAAAATTTGTCAAAAATGTCCGATGGGTTCCCCCACAATGTCGCAGTCACAATAAAAAACGCTGATCGCAGCCATTACTAGTAAAAAAAAAAAAAAAAAAAAAATTATTAATAAAAATGCTATAAAACTATCCCTATTTTGTAAACGCTATAACTTTTGCGCAAACCAATCAATAATCGCTTATTGCGATTTTTTTTTTACCAAAAATATGTAGAAGAATACCTATCGGCCTAAACTGAGGGAAAAAAAATGTTTTTTTATATATTTTTGGGGGATATTTATTATAACAAAAAGTAAAAAATAATGCGTTTTTTTCAAAATTGTCGCTCTATTTTTGTTTATAGCGCAAAAAATAAAAACTGCAGGGGTGATCAAATACCACCAAAAGAAAGCTCTATTTGTGGGAAAAAAAGGACAAAAATTTTGTTTGGGAACCACGTCGCACGACCGCGCAATTGTCAGTTAAAGCGACGCAGTGCCTAATTGCAAAAAGTGGTCTGGTCTTTGACCAGCAAAATGGTCCGGTCTGAAAGTGGTTAAGGAATGCGGTTCATACAATATAACATTATAACACATAAGTCCACCTATGAAATTCGGTGCTAGACAAAAGGAACAGTTTGTCAAAAATGGCAGCATATAGTATAATTCAGAATAAACAGTCACGGTTCTATCACAAACTTATAGTAATTCAGGGGTCAATGATCTATATTCCCCCTGCCCGAAAAATATTTTGTAGCTAATCCAGGTCAGCAGCAAGAACTTCCAATCCTAAAAAAATGGGAAAGTTTAATTGGACCTATGTAGGCTAATAAGTGAGGGCATTAAGGAGGGGGAAAGACAACCTGTAAGTTAAAGTAATCCTGTCCCTTAATGGCAGGTATCGACCCGTTGTTGTATGTGGGATTAAATTTGGACAAGGAACCTATTATTGTATATAGCCAACTGAGCTGGTTTTGTGGGGCAGTACCAGAGGTTTACCGCAAACCAAGGTTATTTTAACTTTTAGGGAAAAGTAGAATGGGTGACACCTAAGGCGTCGGTAGATGGAATAAAGAAAAAGAGTATAGAAAAAGGTGGCAAAGGGTAAGTATGAGGGGAGGGTGGATAACAGACTCCGGTAGGGCCGGCGGCCCCAAACCTCAAACCCCTCCAATACCGGTCGTTCAAATGTAAGATTCGTCGGAGAATCGGAACAGATCCTCCTCCCTTTCCCCTAGGGCAGCTGTGAGTTGCTCCATCCTCTGAATATCGCATACCCTGGCAAACCACTGTGACACCGCAGGTGGAGATTGTTGCTTCCACACACTGGTAATGCATGCCCTTGCCGCGTTCAGAAGATGTTTCAGTAAGGATTTGCGGTATTGCCTACATGACATTGGGGTTAGGTTTAAGAGTATTGCTGCCGGATTATACTGAAGGGAGACATCCCTGATCTTGTAAATGATCTGCAGAACCTGCCTCCAGAAAAGGGTCAGTTCTGGGCATTCCCAGAAAATGTGGAGCAATGTGCCAGTTTGGGAGCCACATCTCCAACATAGTGGGCTATGTCCTGGAATATTGATGCTAGTACAGATGGAGTGCTGTACCATTGCATCAAAATCTTGTAGCTTATCTCCTGATTAGGGATGAGCTTCGAGTTTGAGTCGAACTCATGTTCGACTCGAACACTGCCTATTCGGTGAACAGTGAACAATTTGGGTTGTTCGAAAAGCCACGGAACACCCTGTACAAGTCTATGGGAGAAATCTAAAGTGCTAATTTTAAAGGCTAATATGCAAGTTACTGTCCTAAAAAAGTGTTTGGGGACCCGGGTCCTGCCTCAGGGGACATGTCTCAATGCAAAAAAAAGTTTTAAAAAAGGCAGTTTTTTTCGGGAGCAGTGATTTTAATAATGATTAAAGTGAAAGAATAAAAGTGTAATATTCCTTTAAATTTCATACCTGGGGGGTGTCTATAGTATGCCTGTGAAGGGGCGCATGTTTCCCGTGCTTACAACTGTCCCTGCACAAAGTGTAATTTCTGCAGGAAAAAAAGTAATTTAAAATCACTCGCGGCTATAATGAATTGTTGGCTCCCGTAATACAAAGAACACTCATTGAAAGTCATTGATAAAATAAATAAAAAAAAAAAACGTGGGGTTCCCCCAATTCAATTACCAGGCTCTTCAGGTCTGGTATAGCTATTAAGGGGAACCCCGCATCAAATTAAAAAAGGGGAACCCCGCATCAAATTAAAAAATCCATATCAGACCCTTTTATCTGAGCACGCAACTTGGCAGGCCGCAGGAAAAGAAGGTCCCCCCCCAAAGCACCATGTCCCCATGTTGATGGGGACAAGGGGTCATACCCACAACCCTGGCCAGTGGTTGTGGGGGTCTGCGGGTGGGGGGCTTATCAGAATCTGGAAGCCCCCTTTAACAAGGGGACCCCCAGATCCGGCCCCCCCCCGTTTGAAATGGTAGTACCCCTACCATTTCACAAAGAAAGTGAAAAAATGGTTAACACACTTTTGAAAAAGTCCTTTATTAAAAAAAAAAAAAAAGATTCCAGCGGTGGTAATCCACTCTTGATATCCAGCGACGGATGATCATCTCTCCGGGGTCCAGTGATGGCTGATCTGATCCAGCGACGGGTGATCTCTCCCTCCAGTCCAGCGCAGCGCAGTCCATTCATCCTTCCTCTGTCTCCACTGTCGGAGACACTGCGGGGATCCCGGCAGCCTGACGTTTCTTATATGAGGAGGGCGGGCCACCCCTCACCTGACCCCGCCCCCCTTGATGCAAGTGGGGAAGCCTGGCTTCCCCAATGACGCGTGAGTGACCCAACCCCCTCTGATGTAACGGAAACCTGCGTCCTATGTAAATTAGGATTGGGTGTGCAGCCCCCTCTAGAAGGTATCTCCATTCCTCTTAGCCCCTGTACACACGGTCGGAGATTTCGACAACAAAATCCGTCGGATCTTGTCCGTCGGATTTTGCCCATCGGATCTTGTCCGAAACTGTTGCATACACACGGTCGGACTAAGTTGTCGAAAAATCCGATCATTCAGAACGTAATGACGTAATTTTGTTATGATGGGACTACGTTCAGGCTAGTAGCCAATAGCTTTGATGTAGGAATTTGATCTGAGCATGCGTGGCACTTGGTCCGATCAAAATTCTCTACACATGATCGGAGTATGTCCGATCGAACCAGTTGGTTGGAAAATATTTCCAACAAGTGGGAAAATTGGGTCTGACGGATATTCCGACGGAATCAGTTCGATGCAGACCACACACAGTCGGATTATCCGACAACACGGTCCGATAGGACACATTCCGTCGGATTCTCCGACCGTGTGTACAAGGGCTAACACAGCTTTGATCGCGAGAAGTTCACGATCCCTGACATAAAAATAGGGTAGACTGTGTTACAACAGCGAATAAATATTTGGGGGTGGCATAATGTTTGCCAAGGTGAAAAGATATGAACATGTTTGTAGTCCACATCAGGAGAGTAGCTTAGGGTGACAACCATGGCTTCCTCCATAGATACAGTGGAGGGGTGACGTAGCAGACAGTATGTGAGAGAAAGTATGTGATTTGCAGGATTACCAGGTGAAAATAAAGAAAAAAGAAACTTGAATTTTTTTAAAAAAAAAGTATGCAATTCATCAAGGATGCAACATATTATATATTTGGTTTTTGGTTTAGATACGCTTTGATATTTCTGCGTTCAAAGGCCACAAACACATGGGGACACAGATGGGTTATTAGGACATCTGGGTGCAGGTAAATGTTGATCAGCAGAAACACATCAAAAGAAGCAACTTCAAAGGCTTTAATTGTAACCAAACATTCAGACATATATGAGAAGCATCGGGGTCCCGTGACTACGTCGCAAGGTGGATTAGACATCCAAGGAAGCTCAGATTTTATTTTCCAAGGATCAGTCAATTACCGCTGTTAGTTCCGAATTGCAGATTTATTTTATTATTTTTATTTAAAAGATGGCTCAATTACAATTACAAAGTAGCACTGCCAATTTTGAGGTTTCCATTTTTTCATGGGTTTATGTTAACGCCCATAGAATAAAGGGTGATAGAGGATCGGTTCTGCAATATTGCAACCTATGGCTAACAAAAGAGCATTTATATGTCCTCCGGGGCGAAGTAAAAAAAAAAAATAATGAAATAAATATTAGAAGTCGCTGGAGACAAATAATAAACCAAAACCAAATATCAGGAAATAACTTTAAGCAGGTGCGGGTCCATTCCACCACAGTCAGAATGAGACAAGTTAAAAGATGTATGTTTTTTTTTTTTTTTTTTTTTAAGAATCGCACTTACCTAGGTGGATGCAGCAAACACACAAGTTAAAAGATGTATGTTTTTTTTTTTTTAAGAATCGTACTTACCTAGGTGGATGCAGCAAACACACTTTTGTGTTTGCTGCATCCACCTAGGTAAGTACGATTCTTAAAAAAAAAAAAAAACATACATCTTTTAACTTGTCTCATTCTGACTGTGGTGGAATGGACCCGCACCTGCTTAAAGTTATTTCTTGATATTTGGTTTTGGAAACCCAATGCATCATCACGCATGTTCAGCAAGTCTCAAGAAATCTCCCCCCCCCCCCCCAGATTCAATCCTGTCTTCTGGGAACTTCCTCCTTCTGCAAGGGGACTTAATGACTCAGTTCAAGCAAGCCTCAGTGGGAAGTTGCTCACCACCTTACTGGCAAGAGAGGGGCAACTCTGGTACGGGGATAAGATCTTTATACCGGAGGGTCTACGAACTTGCGCCTTGGGACTGTGCCATGACCACATGCTTGCAGGCAGGGGTGTAACTATAGGGGGTGCAGCAGTCGCGACCACAACTGAGCCCTGTGCTGCAGGGGGCCCATGCAGCCCCCTCTACATATGGCCAGCAGCAGCATAGGCAGCTAGGGGTACCAGTGCACCATGCACACGAGTGGCTGGAGGTGGAGGGTGACTAGCAGAGCTCCATGCTCGACTATCGCACTGGCTGCTCTTTAGTTGTGCATTCCCCGCATGACCTGTGTCCTTCGGCCGGCTCCTCAGAGTACCCCTCTCCTGCTCCATGCATTGCCGCTCAGTCCGATGTCTGTTCTCCCCAGCCAGAGTCCCACTCCCCCCTAAGTCCGGCCCACACTGCACTGCATACTTCTCCCAGGTAAAAAAACTTTAAGCACACAGATGCAGTGCAGCCCTATGAGAGCCGGCTCCCGGAGGACACTGCAGGCTTGCCTGCAAGCCCCCCTCCTCCCCCGTCATACACAGATGATGAAAGGGCTTTTTTGGGAGATATGCTGATCACCCGTCCAGCACACTGGATGGAGCCCAGGCCAACATTGATGAGTGTGTGGCCTGCAGCTTGGTCATGGTGAGTGAGAGAACCCCATCCCCCACACACCATTACATACCCCCTCAATCTCCCCCTGGAGACAGGGGCCCCTTCTCACATGGGGACAGGGATCCCATCTCACCTGGAGGCAGTAACTTTATCTGCCCTGGAGAAAAGGACCTCATCTCTTCTGGGGACGGGACCCCATCCTGCCTAGGGACAGTCCCAGAATGGGGCACCTAAAAATAAAAATAAATAATAATAAAAAAAAAATACTGATGCCAGTGGTGGAACTACAGGGCTCACAAAGGTCATACCTGTGACCATGCCCTGGAGTTCCATCGCCAGACTTGGAGGGAAGGGCCCTGGCTGGGGTTCAGGGGGGCCCTTCATGGTTTCTTGCATCGAGGCCCTGAAGGTTCTAGTTACGCCACTGCTTGCAGGAAAATTTGGTATTAGAAAGACCTCTGAACTAGTATAGTGAACATTTTGGTGGCTGGAGTGGAGAAAGACTGTAGGAGGTACATAGAATCCTGCTCTACTTGTATCCGCAACAAGAGCAATAAGTCCAAGGCTTGGAGTTTGTTGAAACTGTTGCCTGTCCCGAAAAGACCTTGTACCATGATCTCAATTTACTTTATTGTGGAACTGCCTCCATCCGAGGGCTGCAGTACTATTTTCGTGATTGTTGACCGACTATCTAAAATGGCTCATTTCTTCCCTATGAAGGGTACTTCCTCCGCACAAGAAACTGCACGGGTCTTTATCAAGGAAGTTATAAGACTTAACAGGGTTCCGGCAAATACCATCTCTCACAGAGGGGTCCATTTCACCTCCAGATTCTGTAAATCTTTATGCAGATCTCTTGGAGTTGAACTTTTATTTTCTTCAGCCTATCACCCACAAACAAATGGACAAACAGAAAGAACCAACCAAACACTTGAACAATATCTGCATTGCTTCTCTTCTTTTTCACAAGATGACTGGGTGTCCCTACTTCCCCTGGCCAAGTTTTCTTACAATAATTCTGTTCATTCAGCCACAAAACAAACTCTTTTTTTCGCTAACTACGGTTTTCATCCCTCCTTCCTGTTCAATACGATTCCGCAATATCTTGCACCCGCTGTCCTTGAAACAATGGACTTCTTTAATACCAATAATAAACTATTGCAGAAAACGATGACCAAGACCCAAGCCTATAAGAAGGAGATCTTCGACAAGAAGAGAAGGGGAGAACTGATCTTAAATCCAGATGACCAAGTCTGGTTGGCTACAGCAAATCTGTAGTTAGCCTGTCCTTCGAGGAAATTAGGTCCCAAGTTTGTAGGACCTTTTCCCATGAAGAGGCAGATCAACAATGTTGCTTACGAACTGAAACTACCGGACAGTTTCAGGACTCTTTGCAGGGAAACAAAGAGGAAGTAACACGCATCAGGGTTTAGTTCCTCTTTAAGCCCTCTATTCCTAATCCTTTTCCAGATCGAAACATGGGTCCACCCGAAAAAGTGGTTGTGGACGGCAAAGAAGAATTCAAGGTGGAGGCAATCTTAGATTGCAGGAAAAGGAGGAATTGAGTTCAGTACTTGATTGAGTGGAGAGGATATGGCCGTGAGGACAATTAATGGGAACCAGAAGGCAACATTCATGCCCAAGAACTTATCCAAGCTTTCTGGGACACCTATGCTGACAAAATGGCCAGATTAGGCATCCAAAGGCTGCCCATTAGGGGGGCAATGTCAGGAAGTGCATGCCAGCACCCAAGGTGGCTTCCAAAGAAGAAGACCTGTTACCTCTGCCCCTGTCAGAAAGCCATTGACTATTCTTCAGTTGATCCCAACCTGGAACGGCTTTCTACCAATCTTTGGATTGTTCTTTGACTACGCTTCTGCATGATCCCTACCTGCAACCATTTGCTACCAACCTTTGGCTTGTTTACTGACTAAGTTTCTGCTTGATCCCTACTTGGTATATCTGCTACTGTACCTTGGCTTGTTCACCTCCTGGTGGACCATGGCCTGGTACTAAGACGCAGCAAAACCCATCTCCACCATCAGGAGCTCTGATGAATACTGGTTAGGGCTTAAACCCTACACCTCTGGAGCCCACATCATTTGCCATGGAGACCTGCTTATGTACTTATCCTGCTGGTCAGTGGCAGCCTCACTATCGCTATATCTACTAGTCTCCGAGTCTGACCCCTGACTGGAGCATGTGAGTACCTGTAAACCTTGGGGACAAACTCAACATCTTTAGCTGTCTCACCTCTTGGGTTTCCCTCAGAGCTTGCAGAAACAGATGGGTTGAAGGTCAAGAGCAGGCCATATTTACTACACAGGTGTTAGCAGAATTGATGGGGATGAGACAGATGCGTAACCAGCCATCAGTCGGGTGTTGCTAGCCAGTGATATCCGGTTTCAAATGAAAGATAACGAAGAGTCGCCACTGGCGGTAGGGTCAGCCAAGAGTAGCAGTAGATGACTTGACAGTGTAGCAGCTGGCAGAATTACTGAGATATCGACAAAGGCACTGTATTCTGCTAAACATGAATTGGAGACACATGGCTTTTAGGGAACCCCTGACAATAATTACTGTATCAATGACTCATGGTATATTAGCATGGTGAACAGTAGGAAAAATGCTCCTTACTCTGGTGGTCAATATGAACCATGCCATCCTTCCAATGGTGGTCAGTGGGAAGAATGCTTTTTACATTGGTGGTCATTGGGAGGAATTCCATCCTCGAATTGGTGCTCATTGGGAAGAATGTTTCTTACATTGGTGGTCAGTGGAAAGAATTCTCCTTAGATTGGTGGTCAGTGGTAAGAATGCTCCTTACATTGGTGGACAGTGGCAAGAATTCTCCTTACATTGGTGGCCAGTGGGAAGAATGCTCCTTACATTGGTGGTCAGTGGGAAGAATTCTCCTTACATTGGTGGTCAGTGGGAATAATGCTCCTTACATTGGTGATCGAGGAAAACAATTCCCCTTACATTGGTGGTCAGTGGGAAGAATGTTCCTTACATTGGTGATCAGTGGGAAGAATGTTCCTTACATTGGTGATCAGTGGGAAGAATGTTCCTTACATTGGTGATCAGTGAGAAGAATGTCCCTTACATTGGTGATCAGTGGGAAGAATGTTCCTTACATTGGTGATCAGTGAGAAGAATGTTCCTTACATTGGTGATCAGTGAGAAGAATGTTCCTTACATTGGTGATCAGTGGGAAGAATGCTCTTTACATTGGTGGTCAGTGGGAAGAATGTTCCTTACATTGGTGATCAGTGAGAAGAATGTTCCTTACATTGGTGATCAGTGAGAAGAATGTCCCTTACATTGGTGATCAGTGGGAAGAATGTTCCTTACATTGGTGATCAGTGAGAAGAATGTTCCTTACATTTGTGATCAGTAAAAAGAATTCTCCTTACATTAGTGGTCATTCGGAAGAATTCTCCTTACATCGGTGGTGAGTGGGAAGAATTCTCCTTACATTGGCGGTCAGTGGGAAGAATTCTCCTTACATTGGTGATCGAGGAAAACAATTCCCCTTACATTGGTGGTCAGTGGGAAGAATGTTCCTTACATTGGTGATCAGTGGGAAGAATGTTCCTTACATTGGTGATCAGTGGGAAGAATGCTCTTTACATTGGTGGTCAGTGGGAAGAATGTTCCTTACATTGGTGATCAGTGAGAAGAATGTTCCTTACATTGGTGATCAGTGAGAAGAATGTTCCTTACATTGGTGATCAGTGAGAAGAATGTTCCTTACATTGGTGATCAGTGAGAAGAATGTTCCTTACATTGATGATCAGTGGGAAGAATGTTCCTTACATTGGTGATCAGTGAGAAGAATGTTCCTTACATTGGTGATCAGTGGGAAGAATATTCCTTACATTGGTGATCAGTGAGTAGAATGTTCCTTACATTGGTGATCAGTGGGAAGAATATTCCTTACATTGGTGATCAGTGAGAAGAATGTTCCTTACATTGGTGATCAGTGGGAAGAATGTTCCTTACATTGGTGATCAGTGAGAAGAATGTTCCTTACATTGGTGATCAGTGGGAAGAATGTTCCTTACATTGGTGATCAGTGGAAAGAATTCTCCTTACATTGGTGGTCAGTGGGAAGAATGTTCCTTACATTTGTGATCAGTAAAAAGAATTCTCCTTACATTAGTGGTCATTCGGAAGAATTCTCCTTACATCGGAGGTGAGTGGGAAGAATTCTCCTTACATTGGCGGTCAGTGGGAAGAATTCTCCTTACATTGGCGGTCAGTGGGAAGAATTCTCCTTACATTGGTGATCAGTGGGAAGAATTCTCCTTACATTGGCGGTCAGTGGGAAGAATTCTCCTTACATTGATGATTAAGGGAAAGAATGCTCCTTACATTTGTGGTCAGTAGGAAGAATTCTGCTTACATTGGTGGTTAGTGGAATGAATGCTTCTTACTTTGGTGGCTAGGTGCAAGAATGCTCCTTACATTATGGTCAGTGGGAAGAATGGCCTCCTTACAGATAGCTAAGAAATGTTATTGGTGTCAGTGGGAACTTAACGGAGAGTAAGAATTTGCTCACTGCGCAAGGAACCTTTAGAAAAATCTAGAGGAACCCTAGGCTTCCATGGAACCTTGGTTAAGTAAGGTTGCTTTGATGTGTATTTTTACAATATACCTTTATACTAAAGAGATATTGTTCAAGGCATGTATGCTTTTTTTCAGGAATTTTTACACTTTCTTACCCTCTGCTTAACCCTCTTACCCCTCAGAAGAAGGCTGTGGTATGCTTTATTACTTGCAGTTGTCCTAAAACAACAGAGCCTGAAGCTGCTCCATCACAAAAGGAGAACATCTGTATTTATCTGTCTATAAGAAGCCTGTTCTCTTCATTCTTGTATAAGTAGTATTTGGGAACTGTTTTGTCTCTACGCTACTGTACAAAATTTGTATGCCAAGCAGTTTGCTCTGCCCTCAGCAGTAAGCTTCTTGACCCATCGGAAGGAAGAATGGTATTCATTTGGTATTCATTTGGGTTTCTGTGAGTAACACAGTGAAAACAGTTAGCTCTACAAATAAATCTAAGACGTGAGATTTCCAGCATGTCCTGTCCTACTTATTTTCTCTTTTGTGAGTCACCATCCATCTTCATATTCAGGAACTGAATGCTGTGCCTCCAGCTTGAGGTTCCTACAAGGTTCTGAGCCAACCTCCAAACCTCAAGATGACCTCTTAACAATGTTGTAAATGTAAAGACAAACTTCGATCAATATTTGGCAAGTATAACATTAATATTCCAATAAGGTTTATTTGTTAATTATTATATCTGCTGATTCTCTTTAAAAATAGTATATTTATGAACTGCTGTGCAGCAACATGGAGTAGACACTTGGGTTACGTCTCAGTTTTCTATACTAACCGCCAAAATAATCTATTTTTATTGAGGGAATTTTAAAATTTTTAGATTTTACAGATGTCCAAAAAAGGGGGTCAAGACACTCCATATGATGACTGCAGTGATGTGTGACCCTTCAGCAAGAACTCCTCTTCACCCAGAAAATACTTCCATACCCTCCACCAAGACCTCCTCACCACCCAGTAAAACTTCCATACCCTCCACCAAGACCTCCTCACCACCCAGTAAAACTTCCATACCCTCCACCAAGACCTCCTCACCACCCAGTAAAACTTCCATACCCTCCACCAAGACCTCCTCACCACCCAGTAAAACTTCCATACCCTCCACCAAGACCTCCTCACCAAGCAGTAAAACTTCCATACCCTCCACCAAGACCTCCTCACCACCCAGTAAAACTTCCATACCCTCCACCAAGACCTCCTCACCACCCAGTAAAACTTCCATACCCTCCACCAAGACCTCCTCACCACCCAGTAAAACTTCCATACCCTCCACCAAGAAGTCCTCTTCACCCAGTAAAACTTCCATACCCTCCACCAAGACCTCCTCACCACCCAGTAAAACTTCCATACCCTCCACCAAGACCTCCTCACCACCCAGTAAAACTTCCATACCCTCCACCAAGACCTCCTCACCACCCAGTAAAACTTCCATACCCTTCACCAAGAAGTCCTCTTCACCCAGAAAATACTTCCATACCCTCCACCAAGACCTCCTCACCACCCAGTAAAACTTCCATACCCTCCACCAAGACCTCCTCACCACCCAGTAAAACTTCCATACCCTCCACCAAGACCTCCTCACCACCCAGTAAAACTTCCATACCCTTCACCAAGAAGTCCTCTTCACCCAGAAAATACTTCCATACCCTCCACCAAGACCTCCTCACCACCCAGTAAAACTTCCATACCCTCCACCAAGACCTCCTCACCACCCAGTAAAACTTCCATACCCTCCACCAAGACCTCCTCACCACTCAGTAAAATTTCCATACCCTCCACCAAGACCTCCTCACCACCCAGTAAAACTTCCATACCCTTCACCAAGAAGTCCTCTTCACCCAGAAAATACTTCCATACCCTCCACCAAGACCTCCTCACCACCCAGTAAAACTTCCATACCCTCCACCAAGACCTCCTCACCACCCAGTAAAACTTCCATACCCTCCACCAAGACCTCCTCACCACCCAGTAAAACTTCCATACCCTCCACCAAGACCTCCTCACCACCCAGTAAAACTTCCATACCCTCCACCAAGACCTCCTCACCAAGCAGTAAAACTTCCATACCCTCCACCAAGACCTCCTCACCACCCAGTAAAACTTCCATACCCTCCACCAAGACCTCCTCACCACCCAGTAAAACTTCCATACCCTTCACCAAGAAGTCCTCTTCACCCAGAAAATACTTCCATACCCTCCACCAAGACCTCCTCACCACCCAGTAAAACTTCCATACCCTCCACCAAGACCTCCTCACCACCCAGTAAAACTTCCATACCCTCCACCAAGACCTCCTCACCACTCAGTAAAATTTCCATACCCTCCACCAAGACCTCCTCACCACCCAGTAAAACTTCCATACCCTTCACCAAGAAGTCCTCTTCACCCAGAAAATACTTCCATACCCTCCACCAAGACCTCCTCACCACCCAGTAAAACTTCCATACCCTCCACCAAGACCTCCTCACCACCCAGTAAAACTTCCATACCCTCCACCAAGACCTCCTCACCACTCAGTAAAATTTCCATACCCTCCACCAAGACCTCCTCACCACCCAGTAAAACTTCCATACCCTTCACCAAGAAGTCCTCTTCACCCAGAAAATACTTCCATACCCTCCACCAAGACCTCCTCACCACCCAGTAAAACTTCCATACCCTCCACCAAGACCTCCTCACCACCCAGTAAAACTTCCATACCCTCCACCAAGACCTCCTCACCACCCAGTAAAACTTCCATACCCTCCACCAAGACCTCCTCACCACCCAGTAAAACTTCCATACCCTCCACCAAGACCTCCTCAACACCCAGTAAAACTTCCATACCCTCCACCAAGACCTCCGCACCACCCAGTAAAACTTCCATACCCTCCACCAAGACCTCCTCACCACCCAATAAAACTTCCATACCCTCCACCAAAACCTCCTCACCACCCAGTAAAACTTCCATACCCTCCACCAAGACCTCCTCACCACCCAGTAAAACTTCCATACCCTCCACCAAGACCTCCTCACCACCCAGTAAAACTTCCATACCCTCCACCAAGACCTCCTCACCAAGCAGTAAAACTTCCATACCCTTCACCAAGAAGTCCTCTTCACCCAGAAAATACTTCCATACCCTCCACCAAGACCTCCTCACCACCCAGTAAAACTTCCATACCCTCCACCAAGACCTCCTCACCACCCAGTAAAATTTCCATACCCTCCACCAAGACCTCCTCACCACCCAGTAAAACTTCCATACCCTTCACCAAGAAGTCCTCTTCACCCAGAAAATACTTCCATACCCTCCACCAAGACCTCCTCACCACCCAGTAAAACTTCCATACCCTCCACCAAGACCTCCTCACCACCCAGTAAAACTTCCATATCCTCCACCAAGGCCTCCTCACCACCCAGTAAAACTTCCATACCCTCCACCAAGACCTCCTCACCACCCAGTAAAACTTCCATACCCTCCACCAAGACCTCCTCACCACCCAGTAAAACTTCCATACCCTCCACCAAGACCTCCTCACCACCCAGTAAAACTTCCATACCCTCCACCAAGACCTCCTCACCACCCAGTAAAACTTCCATACCCTCCACCAAGACCTCCTCACCACCCAGTAAAACTTCCATACCCTCCACCAAGACCTCCTCACCACCCAGTAAAACTTCCATACCCTCCACCAAGATCTCCTCACCACCCAGTAAAACTTCCATACCCTCCACCAAGACCTCCTCACCACCCAGTAAAACTTCCATACCCTCCACCAAGACCTCCTCACCACCCAGTAAAACTTCCATACCCTCCACCAAGACCTCCTCACCAAGCAGTAAAACTTCCATACCCTTCACCAAGAAGTCCTCTTCACCCAGAAAATACTTCCATACCCTCCACCAAGACCTCCTCACCACCCAGTAAAACTTCCATACCCTCCACCAAGACCTCCTCACCACCCAGTAAAACTTCCATACCCTCCACCAAGACCTCCTCACCACTCAGTAAAATTTCCATACCCTCCACCAAGACCTCCTCACCACCCAGTAAAACTTCCATACCCTTCACCAAGAAGTCCTCTTCACCCAGAAAATACTTCCATACCCTCCACCAAGACCTCCTCACCACCCAGTAAAACTTCCATACCCTCCACCAAGACCTCCTCACCACCCAGTAAAACTTCCATACCCTCCACCAAGACCTCCTCACCACTCAGTAAAATTTCCATACCCTCCACCAAGACCTCCTCACCACCCAGTAAAACTTCCATACCCTTCACCAAGAAGTCCTCTTCACCCAGAAAATACTTCCATACCCTCCACCAAGACCTCCTCACCACCCAGTAAAACTTCCATACCCTCCACCAAGACCTCCTCACCACCCAGTAAAACTTCCATACCCTCCACCAAGACCTCCTCACTACCCAGTAAAACTTCCATACCCTCCACCAAGACCTCCTCACCACCCAGTAAAACTTCCATACCCTCCACCAAGACCTCCTCACCACCCAGTAAAACTTCCATACCCTCCACCAAGACCTCCTCACCACCCAGTAAAACTTCCATACCCTCCACCAAGACCTCCGCACCACCCAGTAAAACTTCCATACCCTCCACCAAGACCTCCTCACCACCCAGTAAAACTTCCATACCCTCCACCAAGACCTCCTCACCACCCAGTAAAACTTCCATACCCTCCACCAAGACCTCCTCACCACCCAGTAAAACTTCCATACCCTCCACCAAGACCTCCTCACCACCCAGTAAAACTTCCATACCCTCCACCAAGACCTCCTCACCAAGCAGTAAAACTTCCATACCCTTCACCAAGAAGTCCTCTTCACCCAGAAAATACTTCCATACCCTCCACCAAGACCTCCTCACCACCCAGTAAAACTTCCATACCCTCCACCAAGACCTCCTCACCACCCAGTAAAATTTCCATACCCTCCACCAAGACCTCCTCACCACCCAGTAAAACTTCCATACCCTTCACCAAGAAGTCCTCTTCACCCAGAAAATACTTCCATACCCTCCACCAAGACCTCCTCACCACCCAGTAAAACTTCCATACCCTCCACCAAGACCTCCTCACCACCCAGTAAAACTTCCATATCCTCCACCAAGACCTCCTCACCACCCAGTAAAACTTCCATACCCTCCACCAAGACCTCCTCACCACCCAGTAAAACTTCCATATCCTCCACCAAGGCCTCCTCACCACCCAGTAAAACTTCCATACCCTCCACCAAGACCTCCTCACCACCCAGTAAAACTTCCATACCCTCCACCAAGACCTCCTCACCACCCAGTAAAACTTCCATACCCTCCACCAAGACCTCCTCACCACCCAGTAAAACTTCCATACCCTCCACCAAGACCTCCTCACCACCCAGTAAAACTTCCATACCCTCCACCAAGACCTCCTCACCACCCAGTAAAACTTCCATACCCTCCACCAAGACCTCCTCACCACCCAGTAAAACTTCCATACCCTCCACCAAGACCTCCTCACCACCCAGTAAAACTTCCATACTCTCCACCAAGACCTCCTCACCACCCAGTAAAACTTCCATACCCTTCACCAAGAAGTCCTCTTCACCCAGAAAATACTTCCATACCCTCCACCAAGACCTCCTCACCACCCAGTAAAACTTCCATACCCTCCACCAAGACCTCCTCACCACCCAGTAAAACTTCCATACCCTCCACCAAGACCTCCTCACCACCCAGTAAAACTTCCATACCCTCCACCAAGACCTCCTCACCACCCGGTAAAACTTCCATACCCTCCACCAAGACCTCCTCACCACCCAGTAAAACTTCCATACCCTCCACCAAGACCTCCTCACCACCCAGTAAAACTTCCATACCCTTCACCAAGAAGTCCTCTTCACCCAGAAAATACTTCCATACCCTCCACCAAGACCTCCTCACCACCCAGTAAAACTTCCATACCCTCCACCAAGACCTCCTCACCACCCAGTAAAACTTCCATACCCTCCACCAAGACCTCCTCACCACCCAGTAAAACTTCCATACCCTCCACCAAGACCTCCTCACCACCCAGTAAAACTTCCATACCCTCCACCAAGACCTCCTCACCAAGCAGTAAAACTTCCATACCCTCCACCAAGACCTCCTCACCACCCAGTAAAACTTCCATACCCTCCACCAAGACCTCCTCACCACCCAGTAAAACTTCCATACCCTCCACCAAGACCTCCTCACCACCCAGTAAAACTTCCATACCCTCCACCAAGACCTCCTCACCACCCAGTAAAACTTCCATACCCTCCACCAAGACCTCCTCACCACCCAGTAAAACTTCCATACCCTCCACCAAGACCTCCTCACCACCCAGTAAAACTTCCATACCCTCCACCAAGACCTCCTCACCACCCAGTAAAACTTCCATACCCTCCACCAAGACCTCCTCACCAAGCAGTAAAACTTCCATACCCTTCACCAAGAAGTCCTCTTCACCCAGAAAATACTTCCATACCCTCCACCAAGACCTCCTCACCACCCAGTAAAACTTCCATACCCTCCACCAAGACCTCCTCACCACCCAGTAAAACTTCCATACCCTCCACCAAGACCTCCTCACCACTCAGTAAAATTTCCATACCCTCCACCAAGACCTCCTCACCACCCAGTAAAACTTCCATACCCTTCACCAAGAAGTCCTCTTCACCCAGAAAATACTTCCATACCCTCCACCAAGACCTCCTCACCACCCAGTAAAACTTCCATACCCTCCACCAAGACCTCCTCACCACCCAGTAAAACTTCCATACCCTCCACCAAGACCTCCTCACCACCCAGTAAAACTTCCATACCCTCCACCAAGACCTCCTCACCACCCGGTAAAACTTCCATACCCTCCACCAAGACCTCCTCACCACCCAGTAAAACTTCCATACCCTCCACCAAGACCTCCTCACCACCCAGTAAAACTTCCATACCCTCCACCAAGACCTCCTCACCACCCAGTAAAACTTCCATACCCTCCACCAAGACCTCCTCACCACCCAGTAAAACTTCCATACCCTCCACCAAGACCTCCTCACCACCCAGTAAAACTTCCATACCCTCCACCAAGACCTCCTCACCACCCAGTAAAACTTCCATACCCTCCACCAAGACCTCCTCACCACTCAGTAAAACTTCCATACCCTCCACCAAGACCTCCTCACCACCCAGTAAAACTTCCATACCCTCCACCAAGACCTCCTCACCACCCAGTAAAACTTCCATACCCTTCACCAAGAAGTCCTCTTCACCCAGAAAATACTTCCATACCCTCCACCAAGACCTCCTCACCACCCAGTAAAACTTCCATACCCTCCACCAAGACCTCCTCACCACCCAGTAAAACTTCCATACCCTCCACCAAGACCTCCTCACCACTCAGTAAAATTTCCATACCCTCCACCAAGACCTCCTCACCACCCAGTAAAACTTCCATACCCTTCACCAAGAAGTCCTCTTCACCCAGAAAATACATCCATACCCTCCACCAAGACCTCCTCACCACCCAGTAAAACTTCCATACCCTCCACCAAGACCTCCTCACCACCCAGTAAAACTTCCATACCCTCCACCAAGACCTCCTCACCACCCAGTAAAACTTCCATACCCTCCACCAAGACCTCCTCACCACCCAGTAAAACTTCCATACCCTCCACCAAGACCTCCTCACCACCCAGTAAAACTTCCATACCCTCCACCAAGACCTCCTCACCACCCAGTAAAACTTCCATACCCTCCACCAAGACCTCCTCACCACCCAGTAAAACTTCCATACCCTCCACCAAGACCTCCTCACCACCCAGTAAAACTTCCATACCCTCCACCAAGACCTCCTCACCACCCAGTAAAACTTCCATACCCTCCACCAAGACCTCCTCACCACCCAGTAAAACTTCCATACTCTCCACCAAGACCTCCTCACCACCCAGTAAAACTTCCATACCCTCCACCAAGACCTCCTCACCACCCAGTAAAACTTCCATACCCTCCACCAAGACCTCCTCACCACCCAGTAAAACTTTTATACCCTCCACCAAGACCTCCTCACCACCCAGTAAAACTTCCATACCCTCCACCAAGAACTCCTCACCACGCAGTAAAACTTCCATACCCTTCACCAAGAAGTCCTCTTCACCCAGAAAATACTTCCATACCCTCCACCAAGACCTCCTCACCACCCAGTAAAACTTCCATACCCTCCACCAAGACCTCCTCACCAACCAGTAAAACTTCCATACTCTTCACCAAGACCTCCCCTTCACCCAGTAATACTTCCATGCCCTCCACCAGGGCCTCTTCACCACCCGGTGATACTTCCATACCCTTCACCAAGACCTCCGCTTCACCCAGTAATCCGTCCATACACTTCAACAAGACAATCACACCCCACAGTAATCCTTCTACAAAAACCTCTGAATCACTCAGAAACAAAAAGAGAGAGTCACCCTGGGACTTTATTATGTGCAAATCCATTGGCGTTGCTAGGTGGCAAAAGGACTAGGGGCTTCAACCCGGAGTCCTAGGCCAGAAACAAACAGGGGGGGGGGGGGGTGTTGTACGCGACGCAGGTTTTTTTGGCTGGGCCGTGACACTGACAGTAGTGACTTACATACACTAACCTACCTACACTGACGGTAGTGACCTACCTACCTGACCTACCTACACTGACGATAGTGACCTACCTACACTCACCATATACATACACTGACCTACATACACTAACGGTAGTGACCTACCTACACTGACTTGCCTGACCTACCTACACTGACTGACCTACACATACACTGACCTACCTACACTGATATTACCATACACTGACCTACCTACACTGACCTACCATACACTGACATTTACATACACTGACATTTACATACACTGACATTTACATACACTGACATTTACATACACTGACATTTACATACACTGACATTAACACACACTGACCTACCTACACTGACATTAACACACACTGACCTACCTACACTCAGAGGCGGCTCTAGGCTTTGTGAGGCCTTAGGCAAAATTTAGACACGAGGCCCCACTCACGCCCATAATGGATAAAAAAAAATTCAAGCAAGTAAAAATGGCTGCAGAAAGATGCGTGGATCTAGCCCACAGGCGATCAGCACCACCTCCAGAGCACCCTCCTCAGATATATGCAGCCAATACAACATCTGGGACAGGTGACAAGCCCTCTAGGATTTCCCCCTTTGCCTTGGGAGAATGGGAAGAGGTGTCATTGAATCATTCCACATCCACAGAGGAAGGAGAGTGGGGGGATCCCAGCGCAGTGAGGGAGGGTGACAGGGAGGGAAAGAGAGTGCGGGAGCGGGGGAGAGAGAGAGGGGGGAGGGGAAGAGAGGGAGTGAGAGAGGGAGAGGGAGGAAGAGAGAGGGAGAGGGGAGGGGGAGAGAGAGGGGGGAGAGAGGAAGGAAGAGAGAGAGGGGGAGGGGAAGAGAGAGAGGGGGAGGAAGAGGGAGGGAGGGGGAGGAAGAGGGAGGGAGGGGGAGGGAGAGGAAAGGGGGAGGGAGGGAGGAAGAGAGAGAGAGAGAGGGGGAGGGAGGGAGGAAGAGAGAGAGGGGGAGGGGAAGAGAGAGAGAGGGGGAGGGGAAGAGAGAGAGAGGGGGAGGGGAAGAGAGAGAGAGGGGGAGGGGAAGAGAGGGAGGAGAGAGAGAAGGGGGAAGGGAGAGAGAGAAGGGGGAAGGGTGAGAGGGGGGAAGGGTGAGAGAGAGAGAAGGGGGAAGGGAGAGAGAGGGGGGAGGAAGAGAGAGAGAGGGGGAGCGAGAGAGAGAGAGGGGGAGCGAGAGAGAGAGAGGGGGAGGGAGGGAGGAAGAGAGAGAGAGGGGGAGAGAGGGAGGAAGAGAGAGAGGGGGAGGGGAAGAGAGAGAGAGGGGGAGGGGAAGAGAGAGAGAGGGGGAGGGGAAGAGAGGGAGGAGAGAGAGAAGGGGGAAGGGAGAGAGAGAAGGGGGAAGGGTGAGAGGGGGGAAGGGTGAGAGAGAGAGAAGGGGGAAGGGAGAGAGAGGGGGGAGGAAGAGAGAGAGAGGGGGAGCGAGAGAGAGAGAGAGGGGGAGCGGGGGAGAGAGAGGAGGGGGGAGGGGGAGAGGGAGGAAGGTGGAGAGAGAGATCTCTAGCCTCGTTCCTGTCTGTAGCCCCTCCTGTGTACCATGTCCCAGTCTGCAGTGCCTGTCTATGGGAAGCTGTGTGTGATGCTCGGTATGTTACCTTCCATGCCAGCAGGGTGTTCATGACGGCCAGCAGCAGGCAGGGTCCATTCTCAGTCTGGGTGGGGACAGTGTCCTGCTCCTTCCAGAGGATCTGGTACCTTCCATCTGTCCTCGTTTTCCGGCCCCAGTCAGCCTGTACTCCAGTCCTGGGAAGTCTTTAGAGCTCGTCTCCAGGACTATCGATCCTTGCAAGTCTCGCTGCTCAACTTGCCCACCAGGCCCGGACTGGGACAAAAAATAGATTAAGCAGCCCATAATAGCGGTCTCTTCCACACTCCCCAGCCTGAGAGACCCCTGCAGTAGCCTAAGTGAAAAGAGGGGAAACCTAGCAGAGCTGCCCAGGGGTGAACCCAGAAAGAGAACCAGAAAGAGAACAGGGGTGGCGGAGAGCATTGGAGTGAGGCTGAGAGCAGCAGGGGGGGCAAGAGTGTGGGGGGCATGAGCACTAGGGGGAAGAGAGCACTGGGGGAGCTAGGGCACTGGGGGGGTGCACTGGCGGGAGTGGGGAGCCTGGCAGGGGCAGAGAGCATGGGGGGTGATGGAGAGCATAGGGGCCAGAGAGACCTGGGGAAGGGGCAGAAGAGCATAGGGAGGGTGGGGGGTGGAGAGCACCGGGGGAGCTGGATAGCACAGTGTGGTAGAGAGCATGGGGGAAGCCAGGGAGCACGGGGGAGGTGGGGGGAGTTGGAAAGTACTGGGGGGAGCTGGATAGCATAGTGGAGTGGAGAGCATGGGGGGAGCCAGGGAGAATAGTGGGGGCTGGAAAGCACAAAGGGGAGCTGGAGAGCACTGTGGGGGGAGCTGGAGAGCACAGGGGTAAGTTGAAAGCACAGCGGGAGCATGGGGGGCAGAGAGCACTGGGGGGGGGACTGGACAGCACAGGGGGCAGAGAGCACTGGGGGTGCAGTTAGAACTGGGAGAGGTTAGGGAGCACGGGGAGCAGAGAGCTCTGGGGAGCCAGGGAGCACGGGTTGGTCGGAGAGCACTGGGGGGAGTGTATGGGGGAGACAGGGAGGACCAGAGAGCACGGGGGGGGGGGGAATCAGTGGGGGGGGAGCCAGGGAGCACAGAGCACTGGGGGAGAGGTGGAGAGAAGTGGGGGGGGGCGACTGAACATGACAGTGGGGGGAGAGCACTGTGGGGGAGCACTGTGAGGGAAGCACAGGAATGGGGGACTGGACAGCACAGTGGGGGGAGAGCGTGGGGGGGGCTGGACAGCACAGTGGGGGGAGAGCATGGGGGGAGAAGTGGGGGGGGCTGGACAGCACAGTGGGAGAGCACGGAGGACCAGAGAGCACTGGGGGGAGCCAGGAAGCAGAGAGGGTATGCAGGGAGAACTGTGAGGAACCAGGAAGCATCGGGGCAGTAAAAGAGTTAGATAGGAGGAGCTCCGGTGATCCCATCCCAGCGCTTGCTGCAGCCTGGCCGACCCCCGCCAGAGATCGTGAGTGAGTGCCCGGCCGTGCCGCCCTCCTGTGTGCCTGGATAGGAGGAGCGGCGGGGACAGCTGCATATGGAGGAATTGAGCTTTCCATATTCTTTCTGCAGCCGGCGAATGCCCGCAGAAGAAGCGGTCATTCAGCGGCTGCAGGAGGAATATGGAAAGCTCAATTCCTCCATATGCAGCTGTCCCCGCCGCTCCTCCTATCCAGGCACACAGGAGGGCGGCACGGCCGGGCACTCACGATCTCTGGGGGTAGTCGGCCAGAATGCAGCAGGCGCTGGGATGGGATCACCGGAGCTCCTCCTTCCCCTTTACAGTCATAGGGCAGGGATATTTTCCGCAGCCTGGCCGGACTCCTAACCCCAATAGGCAGCCGGCCAGACGCGGAGAGGCCAGGTGGATGAGCGGCGTGGGCAGCTCAGTTGCTTTAGGGCCCCACATGGACTTGCGGCCCACCCGGTGTGCCCTATGGCTGCCCGCACGGCTTTTACAGATGGCACCTGGAGCCTGTTGTTCAGTCCAGTGATCGAGCAGATGTAAATTAGGCGGCCACGAGGCCCCTGTGAGGGCGAGGCCTTAGGCGGCCGCCTAATTTGCCTAATTAGAGAGCCGCTTCTGCCTACACTGACCTACCTACACTGACCTACCTACACTTACCTACCTACACTGACGTTAACATACACTGACATTTACATACACTGACCTACCTACACTGACATTAAGACACACTGACATTAACACACACTGACCTACCTACACTGACATTAACATACACTGACATTAACACACACTGACCTACCTACACTGACATTAACACACACTGACCTACATACACTGACATTTACATACACTGACATTTACATACACTGACCTACCTACACTGACATTAACACACACTGACCTGTCTCAGCCATGGTTTGCGGTGTCACAGCAGCCAGTCCTCAGAGGAGGAGCCGAGGAGGAGAGGAGAAGAGAGTGTCTCGCTCGAGCGCCAAGCGGGTATGTGGCGCGGCAGCCGCTTTGTAATTCCCACCTTCTGGAGCCAACAGCGCCTATGATGGACGTTCCACGGTCCCGGCATTGGACCAGTGGGACACGGTCCCGGCATTGGACCAGTGGGACATCCATCATAGATGTGCAGGCTCCAGAAAGCGGGACCTGCTCTGGCACTCAGCTGCACTCGGCCACACTCGGCAGCGCTCAGGATCAGGTTGGTCCCGGCGCTTGGGGCTACCCTGCAGAGCTGACACTCAGGGCTTTAGGGGGTCACATTCAGGGCTTAAGCCCCCCCAGCCACCCCCTCCCAACGCAACTGGGAGCTGCGATATGCTAAGGGAGATTTTCGAATTGGTTCTTCCTAAGGCCTTTTCAGGTGCCTCGGAGGGATTCATAGATAGTGAACATTGTAATGGAGTTGGAAGCTTAGCGTAAACACTTCTCCATAATTGTTGCATAACCAAGAGGTATGGAAAAACGATGTTTGGCTCTGAACAACCCCTAAAACAGTCATGGGAGCACCCCAGCACCATGTGTGCTATTCTAGGGGGACATAGTACCATCAGGTTAGTACTTTATAATTGGTTTCCAGAACATTCACATTTTGGGAGGACGATTTGGCGGTACGCCATATTTAGGACCACATTTCAGGGCCCAAGGTAACACCGGGGTCAGTTGTCTATTTTGCCACATAAGCAGGGCTTTTTTCAGTGGGAACATGGGGGAACGCAGTTCCGACACCTCCAGCACTGAATGTATGTAATGGCAAGGGGTGCTGGGGTCTGCTGGAGGGTCTTTTGTTGCTGGGGAGAGGGGGCGAGGGGGTCTTATGTTTCTGGGTGGTCAATTGTTGCTGAGAGGGATCTATTGTTGAGGGAGGGGTCTATTGATGCTGGCTGCTGGGAGATCTGTTGTTGCTGCTGGAGGTCTATTGTTATTGGTAGGTGGTGGAACCATGGAACGGTGCTCGGAGGTGGGTAGGGGATGGGGAAAATGGGGTGACTCACAAAGGGGGAGTTCCTGCACCTATTCTCTGAGAAAAAAAGCCTTGCACATAAGTATGGGTGGAAGTCCAAAATAATCATTGATCTGCATTTTTACACTATTATGGGCTCTACTATGTGGTGCCATACATGCAATGGGGTTGATTTACTAAAACTAGAAAGTGCAAAATCTGGTGCAGCTCTGCATAGAAACCAATCAGCTTCCAGTGTTTTTTTTTTTTGTCAAAGCTTAATTGAAGAAGCTGAAGTTAGAAGCTGATTGGCTACCATACAGAGTTGCGCCAGATTCTGTACTCTCCAATTTTAGTAAATAAGCCCCAGTGTGTGTTTGTAGTCTAATCATCTGAACTATATGAGTTATATACTATATGCTATGCTTCTTTGTTTTTTTCTCTATCTGGGTTTGCTAATGCTAAAAATTAAGTAACATAGTAAGAAAGTATTTTTAGAAAAAACACAAAAAGCCCACCGAGAGCAACCTTTTCTAATTATATTTTGCCAGAAAAGCAAATAGTTATGCAAAATTTAGGTATAATGTCATCTGCTTATTATTCCAGTCAGGTTTTTTTCTGCATACAGTACTTGTAATGAAAATGAATTATACGAGTTGAAAAAGCCCAAAAGAAGATTTAAAAGCATAAAAGATGATATAATGCATATTTGTATAAATATATTTTCACACTTGGCCAATTTAAATGTATAACCTATTAAAGGTCTATTCATAAAAAATTGTTGTTCAATCTCTTTTTATTATTTTTCACTCAATAAAAATACAAATACACAAATACATTTACCCAGCTTCTTAGAGTCTTTCAGATGGATCTGACTCTATATTCAAGCTATATATTAAAACTATTTCCATATTCTAGTCTCTTACATCGGGTCACTTACATTATCTTCCTTCCATTCAGTCTAGACACCCACATCTCCACCCCCCACCACCCCCCCCCCCCCCCAAAAAAAATCATAAAAAACTGGTGTGCAAACATCTCACACTGTCACAAATAATCTCCGTAATTTGACTTTGGATCATAATCTCCAGCCAGTGGCCATAATTGAGTATTTTCCTGATTGAGGTAATTCATAAAATACCACATTATTGCCACTAGATGGAGCTGACAATTATAGGAAATATATATTTTAAGCAAATTAGTGGGATTATTGCTGAGATATCCGTATAGTTGGATAAAGCACTGAATATCATAAAAATTGACATTTTCTATTTAAAAAGCCTCTCTGCAGCTATTTACTATCTACACACATGACCTAAAGCAGTGATTCTCAACCAGGGTTCCTCTAGAACAGGGATATGCAATTAGTGGACCTCCAGCTGTTGCAGAACTACAATTCCCATGAGGCATAGCAAGACTCTTAGAGCCACAAGCATGAAAGCCAGGCAGAGGCATGATGGGGCTTGTAGTTTAGGAACAGCTGGAGGTCCGCTAATTGCATATCCCTGCTCTAGAGGTTGTTGGGGTTCCTTCAGCATTGGGTCATTTCTGCCTCTTGGATAAGTTCCCACTGACATCGTTGATCTTTTTAGCTATCTGTAAGGAGGTAATTCTTCCAAAGTGTAAGGACCATTATTCCCACTGACCATCACACTAATGTATTATGAGTCGTAGATTTCACATTTTTATCAGGGGTTCCCGGAGACTGGAGAACTATTTCAAGGGTTCCTCTGTGTTGAAAAGATTGAGAAAGACTTACCCAAAGTATGTAGGCACCTCTACACGTGTTTCCTTTAAAGGGTACCATAAGCAGTCTGCCAAAGCCCTGACCTCAGAACTATTGAGTACCTTTGGAATAAATTAGAATACTGATTGTGAGCCAGGTCTTTGTGTCCAACATCTGTACCAACCTGACCTGACAATGTGACCCCATGAGAGGGGGAGAACTTGACCACATGCCCTTTCCCTCAAGACTTTCAGGGCACATCTGAGGACCTGCACCCTTCCAGTCAGACGTGAATTAAAGTGCTTAAGGCTATGCAAAAATAAATAAGTGCTTTGGGGGTGGCAAAGCGTGAGGCAATGGCTAACCTAAAGTCCATAAACCAGAGACATTGGGTTCAGCTTACAGTCTCTCTCTTAAAAACTCATCTTCTTTCAGCTGTCAGTTTGTAAAAAAAGTTGGTGCATCCTATGTCCATGTAATGTACAGTAGTGATTGTCCTCTCCATCTAGGGGGCGACATGCACACTACTTAGTACAATGGTATCCCACTAGAGGGCATGCATGAGAAATCTCCAGAGACCTGGGAGGGGGCCCCCAAGGTTTCCACTGACTAGGAACCTCCAAAGAGAATCTGGCACTGGCTGGCCTTCCGGCCGGTTTAAAAGTTCCTCCAGTTCCAGCCAAAAGGCCCAGCCTAGGAGACAGGTGTGGAAAAAGTGTGCAAGGGATACTGCAACCAAGGTGCCATACCAAAAATTTTGTGAAATTCCCCATTGTGAATTTTTCCGGCACGCCTAGTGTGCCACCTCCAGGGGCACTCGCAAAGGCTTTTCTCAGCCCAAGCCCTGGCCAGACAAATGCAGCCCCATCCCTACTAGGAAGGCATTAGTTGTCAGGCCTCCAATCTACAACCTCTAAGGTGTCTGCTGTAACTCCTCTTGCTGTGCCTCCCAAGATGCTGGACAGCTCCCTGTATGTATTTCTTTGGACAATCTTGCCTTGTCTCTTGTGTCTTCTGAACCCTGAACTCTTTTCTCCTCCCATGAACTTCCTGATTTAAACCATTTCTCTGCACTTTCTGTTGGCCAGATTACACTCTCCAGCCAATATTTTGGCTACCACTCATTACCAACCTTTGGCTTGTTCCTCGACTGTGCTTCTGCTTGATCCCACCCTGCAACCAATTATTACCGACCTTTGGCTTGTTTACTGACTACGCTTCTGCATAATCCCTACCTGCTATATCTGCTGCTGGACCCTGGCTTGCTCACCTCCTGGTGAGTCAATCCTGAGGACCACAACAACCCATCTCTACCATCAGGAGCTCTGGTGAACACCGGTTATTGCGTAGACTCTGCACCTCTGGTGAGCCCACATCATCCTCCAGGGTGACCTGTTTGTGTACTTATCTTGCTGGTCTGTGGGAGCTTCTCTACTGCTATAGCTACTGGTCACCAAACCCAACCTCTGACCAAGACATTAGTACTTAGAGAGACCTCTGCCTTCAAATGGGGCAGGCCTGGCAAACCCTGCCAGAATCAACCCAGCAGGAAAATAGACCTCCCACCATACCCACATTATTACACTGGGAATTACTAACTGGTGCCCTCATTGGGAAAGGAGACCGTTGTTTTGTGCCCGAAAACTGAAAAGAACAGATACTAAAGGCCGGGAAGCAACCTTTTATACAATAATGTAGTAGTACACAAGTCTACACAGAATTTTTTTTGCCTTGGCTTTAAATAAATTAAGTTAAAATATATAGCTCCATTACCACTGTAATCCATAGTTGAGTGACATTAATGCATTTTGGATTAAACTTCATGATGGATGATAAACAGACTTGAGCTTCCAATGTGTTTTTGAGCTTCCAGTGGTTACTAGAAAAATTTTCAGACAGGAAATCTTGAGGAGCTTTGTGGTATCTGTGTGAGGAAATCATCATTTATTTACATAATGAACGTATCACTATTCAAGGTATGCAGAGGATAGTAGGAATGCCCTATCATATAAATATAGGGTCGTGATATTATGAAGAAGGGACAACTGGCATGCGCAGCTGTCTCACTGTTAGCTAGTTGCCAACTTTCTCTACCTTCCCAAATTTGCAGATTTATTTCTGAATATTGCTATACTTGGTAATGGCATTTGGTTTTCCAAACTGACCAAATATACACTATATTGTCGAAAGTATTGCTGCCTTTACACGCACATGAACTTTAATGGCATCCCAGTCTTAGTCCGTAGGGTTCAATATTGAATTGGCCCACCCTTTGCAGCTATAACAGCTTCAACTCTTCTGAGAAGGCCGTCCACAAGGTTTAGGAGATGTGTCTATGGGAATGTTTGACCATTCTTCCAGAAGAGCATTTGTGAGGTCAGGCACTGATGTGGTCGAGAAGAACTGGCTCACAGTCTACACTCTAATTCATCCCAAAGGTGTTCTATCCGGTTGAGGTCAGGACTCATCCATGTCTTTATGGACCTTGCTTTGTGCACTGGTGCGCAGTCATGAGGGAACAGGAAGAGGCCGCCCCCAAACTGTTCCCAAAAAGTTGGGAGAACGAAATTGTCAAAAATGTCTTGGTATGCTGACACCTTAAGAGTTCCCGTCACTGGAACTAAGGGGCCAACCCCTGAAAAACAACCCCCATACCATAATCCCCCCTTCACCAAATGATTTGGACCAGTGCACAAAACAAGGTCCATAAAGACATGGATGAGCAAGTTTGGGGTGGAGGAACTTGACTGGCTTGCACAGAATCCTGACCTCAACCCGATAAAACACATTTGGAATGAATTAGAGCGGAGACTGCGAGACTGTCTCGTCCAACATCAGTGCCTGACCTCACAAATTATCTTCTGGAAGAATGGTCAAACATTCCCATAGACACACTCCTAAACCTTGTGGACGGCCTTCCCAGAAGAGTTGAAGCTGTTATAGCTGCAACGGGTGGGCCAACTCAATATTGAACCCTACGGACTAAGACTGGGATGCCATTAAAGTTCATGTGCGTGTAAAGGCAGGTGCCCCAATACTTTTGACAATATAGTGTATATATAATAATGTTTCCATGTGGATCAACCTCAAAAAGGGGAAGAACAAAGAAGATAATACCCAAGAACAGCAAGGTAGATGCGAAAGAACCAGTCTTTATCACCACAGATAAAAGATGGCCCAGTTCACTGGAACCTTTCCTGCATACTGTACGGGCAAACCCAGATATAACGGGACTGTCTGTTGGGGACGTACTTCAGAAGATTGCTGCGTACGCAGACGACATGTTATTTGTGCTCACCAACCCGGCGATCTCCCTCCCAAATTTAATACAAGAATTCAGATCCTATGGCTCCATATCCAATATGAAAATTAACTTTACTAAATCCGAGGCGATGGGGGTAGGGCTACCCCCACGCCTCCTTAAGACTTTACAAACTAACTTCAATTTCAAGTGGACAACAACGACCCTGAAGTATTTGGGCACTTACATTCCGCTCCCAATATGTCCCAAATTTTTGCCCTGAACTTCCCTCCGTTACTGGCTAAGATTCGGTCCCTACTCACCAAATGGCATGGAGGGTTGCACTCCTGGTTTGGGAGATGCAATATAATTAAGATGTGTATACTCCCAAAATTTTTATACCTTCTACAGGCCCTCCCGATTCAAATCCCATCACACTACTTTGACCAAACTAGAGCCATACTGTTCTGTTTTTGGGCACATAAGAGACATAGACTGGATAAACGACAGCTCACGCTACCAAAACAATACGGAGGACTGGCAGTGCCAGATCTCCACAAATACTACCAAGCCTCTCATTTGACCAGACTGATTGAATGGAACCATCACCAGACCACGAAACTTTGGACCCGGCTGGAGCAGGCCCAATGTGACATCCAGCTCAACAGAGCGCCTTGGTGCCATAGTCTGCTTCCAAGAGCGGTCAAATCTCACCCTCCGATAGGAACTACCTCGCGTATCTGTGCAACCCTCTTTACAAGGGCCCATCTTACATCTCCGGACTCCCCACTTCGACCAATCTTAGGTACCCCGGAGTTCCCTCCTGGCTGTGCGGATCCTGTTTTCCGCTCTCTGAGGTCAGCGGGAATTGCACAAGCTTCCCACTTCCTAAGGGGCGATAGATGGCCTACTATTAACGAAATAAATGTGTCCAGAGGGCCCATTCCGGCTAGATTTTTGGAGGACTTATCAACTGAACCATTTCCTTCGATCGCTGCCCCACCTGGTAACTTTAACCAGTCCCTGACACCCTATGAATCCTTCTGCTCTGGAGAGGGGGTTATGTCTCACACCCTGTCCACGACATACCAATTGCTGATTACGCCTCCAGCGGGGCACCGATTAAGGAGTTTGGTGGCTTGGGAAAGGGACTTACAAAGCTCATTTACAACACGTCAGACTCAGAACATCCTGCATTTTACGTACAGATCCTCCATTTGTACGAGAATGCAGGAGACGAATTATAAATTGGTCACTAGGTGGTACAATACCCCGGGCGAAATTGCAGAAGTTTCCCTTCCACTTTGGACCGCTGTTGGAGGTGTCAGGGCCATAGGGGGACGATCCTTCATATCTTTTGGATCTGCCCCCTTATGGAGCAGTTCTGGAAGACAGTCCAACGCGTAGTTCAAAAATTTACCGACCACCTCATTCAGAACGACCCAGCATTTTTCATACTTCACGCCTCTAATATCTCCCATTAGAAGTACCAGAGGTCCCTGACCAGACACCTTCTGGACGTGCAACCCCCGTCAATTGGTTTGTGGCTTAAAAAAAGTGGAGGATATTAAAAAAATTGAGGATCTTATTCTTACAGCACGGAATCAAAATGAACGCTTTGCTAGGGTTTGGCTGGGCTGGAATATGTTTATCTTCTCCAGGGAGGGTCAGTCCCATCTGGAGAGTGGTACCCTGGATTAGCAAGTCCTTCAGGTGATGGAGATAGCTGAATCGGGACTCTGTGTCTGGCAATGAGTCAGGATCCCTCCTACAGAAGATATTGGATGGGATTGGTCACTACCTCCTGGTACTCCCCCTACTCCTCCCCCTACCCCCTCCTCCTCTCTACCCTTCCTCGCACTTTCCCTTTTGCTCTCCCTTTCCCCCTCTTTCATTATCTTCTTTCCTCTGATCTATTCTTCTGTTTTACTCTCCTAGTTTTCTAGGTCCTTAAAAATGAGGACGAAACTCATAGAACCAGACAGAATAGCAAAATGATTAAGGGTTGCTGAGGTTGTATATACCAGTATGGCAGGTGAGGGTCTCTACTTATAGTAGCTCTACATTTTGATGCAACTGAGCACGCTCGGGGGGCAACTCAGATGAGCGTGGGACCTCCTTTCCTCTAGATGCTTGCAGATGATCCTCATGTACTGGGAAGTGTATTGCAATCTACCTACATTGTTATGTTCATTCCTGCTATTGTCATTACATTTGGATGATGTTTTCTATGTTTCTATGTCCTTTTGAAAAATAAATAAAATTTGAAAAAAAAAGATGGCCCAGTGTGAATTAGAGATTGGTAAATCAATATGAAAATAATAGAAGAACGTAGAGGGATGACAAGAGAATCCTAAATAATCCCCTTATACATTCATAATAATGTGTCACATCCAATTCAAAATACATTTAATTCGGGATACAAGTTTATAACGTAAAGTGATAGTAAACACACGCTGTTTCATTTACATTGCCCCTTCTATTTCTGTATGTGGATGATGTAATTGTTAAAAAAAAACAACAAAAAACATCCTTTTTCCTCATCGATATCCAGCTGTCACATGACCCGGCTCTCTCCCAGCCTGTCTGCAGGGAAACATAAGCAGGAGGAACTTCTACTTCTCTGCTGCTGGTCACATGTTAAAAAACAGCCTTTGGAATACAGAGTAAAACTAAATAAATAATATCAATAAACTACCATAAATTGTCATACAAATATATATTTGAAATCAAATCTTTATCATTTTTGGCAATACCATGGTGTGGGTGTATTTTTGCCAGTCACTGGCTGTGTCAGACCCCTCCAACCTGTTTTTTTAGAATAAAAGGGAGGTGAAGCCTCCATCAATGTACAGTGGTGTGAAAAAGTGTTTGCCCCCTTCCTCATTTCCTGTTCCTTTGCATGTTTGTCCCACTTAAGTGTTTCGGAACATCAAACCAATTTAAACAATAGTCAAGGACAACACAAGTAAACACAAAATGCAATTTGTAAATGAAGGTGTTTATTATTAAAGGTGAAAAAAAATCCAAACCATCATGGCCCTGTGTGAAAAAGTGATTGCCCCCTAAACCTAATAACTGGTTGGGCCACCCTTAGCAGCAACAACTGCAACCAAGCGTTTGCGATAACGTGCAATGAGGCTTTTACAGCGTCCTGGAGGAATTTTGGCCCACTCATCTTTGCAGAATTGTCCTAATTCAGTTACATTAGAGGGTTTTCGAGCATGAACGGCCTTTTTAAGGTCATACCACAACATCTCAATAGGATTCAGGTCAGGACTTTGGCTAGGCCACTCCAAAGTCTTCATTTTGTTTTTCTTCAGCCATTCGGTGGCGGACTTGCTGGTGTGTTTAGGATCATTGTCCTGCTGCAGAACCCAAGTTCGTTTCAGCTTGAGTACACGAACAGATGGTCGGACATTCTCCTTCAGGATCTCTTGGTAGACAGCAGAATTCATAGTTCCTTTTATCACGGCAAGTCTTCCAGGTCCTGAAGCAGCAAAACAGCCCCAGACCATCACACTACCACCATCATATTTTACTGTTGGTATAATGTTCTTTTTATGAAATGCAGTGTTCCTTCTACGCCAGATATACTTGGACACACACCTTCCAAAGAGTTCCACTTTTGTCTCATCGGTCCACAGAATGTTGTCCCAAAAGTCTTGGGGATCATCAAGATGTGTTGTGGAGAAATTGAGACGAGCTTTGATGTTCTTTTTGCTCAGCAGTGGTTTTCTCCTTGGAACTCTGCCATGCAGACCATTTTTGCCCAGTCTTTTCCTGATGGTGGAGGCATGAACGCTGACCTTAACTGAGGCAAGTGAGGCCTGCAGTTCCTTGGACGTTGTTGTGGGGTCTTTTGTGACCTCTTGGATGAGTCGTCGCTGCGCTCTTGGGGTAATTTTGGGCGGCTGGCCACTCCTGGGAAGGTTCACCACTGTTCCATGTCTTCGCCATTTGTGGATAATGGCTCTCACTGTGGTTCGCTGGATTCCCAAAGCTTTGGAAATGGCTTTATAACCCTTTCCAGACTGATAGATCTCAATTACTTTCTTTCTCAATTGTTCCTGAATTTCTTTGGGTCTCAGCATGATGTGTAGCTTTTAAGGATCTTCTGGTGGACCTTACTGTGTCAAGCAGCTCCTATTTAAGTGATGCCTTGATTGTGAACAGGTGTGGCAATAATCAGGCCTGGGTGTGGCTAGAGAAATTGAACTCAGGTGTGGACAACCACAGTTATAGTATGTTTTAACAAGGGGGGCAATCACTTTTTCACACAGGACCATGATGGTTTGGATTTTTTTTCACCTTTAATAATAAACACCTTCATTTACAAATTGCATTTTGTGTTTACTTGTGTTGTCCTTGACTATTGTTTAAATTGGTTTGATGTTCCGAAACACTTAAGTGTGACAAACATGCAAAGGAACAGGAAATGAGGAAGGGGGCAAACACTTTTTCACACCACTGTATATGTAATATCCCACCCCCATTGTGTTTAGCTGTTTAGTGAGCATGGAGAAGGGAGGGGCTGTCATTTACCACTGTGTATACGCCAACATGTGTGACTCTATAGTCACATTGGCTGCTCAGATGTGATAGGGAGGACATTCTGAGCATAGAAACTCACTGAAAATGAAGCATGTGCAGAGTTGACACCACAGCTGCTAAATCCCGAGCTGAACTGGGGACATGGACAGAACGGGGAGAAAGACAGCAGCAGGACCAACCAGGTTTTATGCAGAATACAGAAAAGGAATCTCAGTGACTGAGTGTCAGTGGCGGCCCATCCATAGGGTGTGCACGGGCGCCGCCCCTCACCCAGCAGTCACCAAAAAAAATAAAAAATTTTATTTTTTAAAAAGGCCCCTTTAAAAAAGGTGTTTGGGTGCCGGACACAGTGCACTATGGGATGCACCACGTCGATTCAATCACGAGATTGCAGACAAGGTGCTTCATTTTCAGGCTTTTGACCTGCTTTGTAGTACATTTCAAAGTGCCAAACAGCTTCTGCCTGTAGTATTACTACGGGTGGGAACTTTTTTGTTCAAGTTAAGAGGTTACTTCCAGTTTCCTTGTTCCACAGGGAAACCGGAAGTGACGTCGGCAGCTCCGTGGAACATGCGGCCCAAGCGGAACTGCCTGTACGGTATGTATGAGACTCAGTGAGGCTGCATTTGACAGGGCACAGTGAGGCTGCATTTGATAGGGCACAGTAAAGGCTGCATTTGATGGGGAACAGTGAGGCTGCGTTTGATGGGGCACAGTGAGGCTGCATTTGATGGGGCACAGTGAGGCTATATTTGATAGGCACAGTGAGGCTGCATTTGACAGGGCACAGTGAGGCTGCATTTGATAGGCACAGTGAGGCTGCATTTAATGGGCACAGTAAGGCTGCATTTGATAGGTACAGTGAGGCTGCATTTAATGGGCACAGTAAGGCTGCATTTGATAGGCACAGTGAGGCTGCATTTGATGGGGCACAGTGAGGCCACATTTGATGGGGCACAGTGAGACTGCATTTGATGGGGCACAGTGCGGCTGCATTTGATGGGGCACAGTGAGACTGCATTTGATGGGGCACAGTGAGACTGCATTTGATGAGGCACAGTGAGGCCGCATTTGATGGGGCACAGTGAGGCTGCATTTGATGGGCACAGTGAGGCTGCATTTGATGGGCACAGTGAGGCTGCATTTGATGAGACACAGTGAGGCCACATTTGATGGGGCACAGTGAAACTGCATTTGATGGGGCACAGAGAGGCTGCATTTAATGGGGCACAGTTAGGCTGCATTTGATGGGCACAGTGAGGCTGCATTTGATGGGGCACAGTGGCTGCATAGGATGGGCACAGTGGTAGAATTTGATGGCACAGTGGGAGCATTTCATATGGCACAGTGACTGCATTTGATGGACACAGTGGCTGTGTTTGATGGGCACAGTGGCTGCGTTTGATGGGCACAGTGGCTGCGTTTGATGGTACAGTGGCGGCAATTTATGGGCACAGTGGCTGCATTTGATGGCACAGTGGCTGCGTTTGATGGCACAGTGGCGGCAATTAATGGGCACAGTGGCTGCATTTGATGGCACAATGGCTGCGTTTGATGGTACAGTGGCGGAAATTGATGGGCACAGTGGCTGCGTTTGATGGCACAGTGGTTGCGTTTGATGGCACAGTGGCGGCAATTCATGGGCACAGTGGCTGCATTTGATGGCACAGTGGCTGCGTTTGATGGCACAGTGGCGGCAATTCATGGGCACAGTGGCTGCGTTTGATGGCACAGTGGCTGCGATTGATGGGGTTTTTTTCCCGAATTTTTCAGTTTGTTTGCGCCGCCCCCCCCCCCAAAAAAAATGTGGAGCACCATCCGCCACTGGTGAGTATGGAAAATATGGAATACGCCATTTATTCATCATTTTTCATAATGTGGATTTAGTGACACTTTAAATGACCTTCTGTTGTTAGAGTCTCATTATAACTACACATAACGAACTTAGCAATAGAACGTCTTGCTGCATTACCAAACATTGACTCATTCCATGAAGGAGAAGCCATTGGCACAGAAGGGTTGGTTATTCTATAGAATGTCTTCTGATTAGAACTCTCTCTCGTCTTCTCTTTTCCTTCCTTTTCTTTCCCCGAGGATGGCTCTCCAGCCAACCTCACAATGCTCCATTCACGCCATTCAGTATAACGAGATGGGAGCCTCAGATAGGGACCCAGAGCCTGGACGTCAGCCTGGGAGTGCGGGAGCTTCAAATCATGATGAATAAACATTGAGGGATGATGTCACAAAGTGTAAGCTGTGAGTTCTGAGCCGTCTCTATGAGATCTATAGGATAGGACGGGAGACTGCGATCTTTTTCCGACTTGTCTTTCTGTTTTCTCCATTGCCAAATCCTTCAAAAAACATTTATTAAGCCCATTTAGTCCATTTATTAAGACCAAGTGCCCACTTCCTGGACACTTTTCAATTTTTTCACATACATGTTAAAACTATCATGTTTTGCTGGAAAATTACTTAAAAAGCCCAAACATGATATACGGTATTTTTTGAAAGTAGGTAGTAAGTAGCAGAGGTGAAGACATTTATGATAGCAATATGTGTTTTCATGGTGCAGTTGGCCTGGAGGCCAACACAATAGCAACAAATGACGATGGGTGTCCTGGCCGCTTGGCGTCATTGGTTGTTATGGTGCTCTTACATTTGAGTCCCATCAGTGTCCTCCTTACATCAGTGTTCCTATCAAAATCCGCCTTCCCCCACTTACATTAGTGTCCCCATAAGAGCACCCCTCTTACATCAGTGTCCCCATCAGAGTCCCCCTCCTACATCAGTGTCCCCATCAGAGTCCCAATCTTACATCAGTGTCCACATCAGAGTTCCACTATTACATCACTGTCCCCATCAGAGTCCCCCTCTTTCATCAGTGTCCCCATCAGAGTCCCCCTCTTTCATCAGTGTCCCCATCAGAGTCCCCCTCATTCATCAGTGTCCCCATCAGAGTCCCCCTCATTCATCAGTGTCCCCATCAGAGTCCCAATCTTACATCAGTGTCCCCATCAGAGTCCCAATCTTACATCACTGTCCCCATCAGTGTCCCAATCTTACATCAGTGTCCCCATCAGAGTCCCCCTCTTACATCAGTGTCCCCATCAGAGTCCCAATCTTACATCAGTGTCCACATCAGAGTTCCACTCTTACATCACTGTCCCCATCAGAGTCCCCCTCTTTCATCAGTGTCCCCATCAGAGTCCCCCTCATTCGTCAGTGTCCCCATCAGAGTCCCCCTCTTACATCAGTGTCCCCATCAGAGTCCCAATCTTACATCAGTGTCCCCATCAGAGTCCCAATCTTACATCACTGTCCCCATCAGTGTCCCAATCTTACATCAGTGTCCCCATCAGAGTCCCCCTCTTACATCAGTGTCCCCATCAGAGTCCCACTCTTACATCAGTGTCCCCATCAGAGTCCCAGTCTTACATCAGTGTCCCCATCAGAGTCCCAATCTTACATCACTGTCCCCATCAGAGTCCCACTCTTACATCAGTGTCCTCATCAGAGTCCCACTATTACATCAGTGTGCCCATCAGAGTCCCGATCTTACATCACTGTCCCCATCAGAGTCTCAATCTTACATCAGTGTCCCCATCAGAGTCCCCCTCTTACATCAGTATCCCCATCAGAGTCCCAATCTTACATCACTGTCCCCATCAGAGTCCCAATCTTACATCAGTGTCCCCATCAGAGTCCCAATCTTACATCATTGTCCCCATCAAAGTCCCATTCTTACATCAGTGTCTCCATCAAAGTCCCCCTCTTACATCAGTGTCCCCATCATAGTCCTCTTCACATTAGAGTCCCCATCAAAGCCCCCCTTATATCAGGGTAATCAACAGAGTCCCCCTTACATCACAGTCTCCATTTACATGGGACGGCGTACGACGAGCCAAGAAAATTGAACTTCAACAGCCAGTGCGGCTCTTCTCCTTGATTCCGAGCATGCGTAGAACTTTGTGAGTCGGAATTGTGTGCACACGATCGGATATTTACAACGGATTTTGCTGCCGGAAAATTTGAGATCCAGATCTCAAATTTCGCGTGTCGGAAATTTTCGATAGAAAATGTCCGATGGAGCCTCCACGCGGTCAGAATTTCCGACAAAAAGCTCCGTCTGAAAATTCCGACCGTGTGTACGGGGCATAAGAGTGGCAAGGATGTGGAATTCCCTTCCACAGGCGGTGGTCTCAGCGGGGGGAGGGGGCATCGATAATTTCAAGAAACTATTAGATAAGCACCTGAATGACCGCAACATACAGGGATATACAGTATAAGCCCTTGTACACACAGTCGGAGAATCTGTCGGAATGTGTCCTATCGGACCGTTTTGTCGGATATTCTGACTGTGTGTGGTCTCCATCGGACTGTTTCCGTCTGAATATCCGTCGGACCAAATTTTCCAACTTGCTGGAAATATTTTCCAACAAAATGCTCCGATCGGGCATACTCCGATCATGTGTAGCCTACTCCGACGGACAAAGTGCCACGCATGCACAGATCAAATTCCTAGACCAAAGCTATTGGCTACTAGTCTGAATGTAGTCCCGTCGTAACGAAATAACGTCACCACGTTATGTACAATAGGATTTTCCGACAACTTCGTCCGACCGTGTGTATGCAACAGTTTCAGACAAAATCCGTCGGACAAAATCCAACGGATTTGGTTGTCAGAATGTTCGACCCGTGTGTACAAGGGCTAATACTGATATATAATCACACACATAGGTTGGACTTGATGGACTTGTGTCTTTTTTCAACCTCACCCAGGCATGTACTGGCCATAGGGACTATAGGGAGTTTCCCGGTGGGCCGATGGCTCAGTGGGCCAGTTTCAGTGACAGCCAGTGGCATCGCTGGGGGGGACTTTTGGGGCTATAGCCCCGAATCTGGGGCCCATAGCCCCAAGTCAGTCCAGTAGTCCCCAACCACAGGGTCCCCGGGCCACTACCTGCCCTCTTTCTGGTGACCCTGATGTAAGGAGGGGTTCTCTGGGGACCCTGATGTAAGCCAGAGGCTCTCTGGGGAACCTGATATAAGAGAGAGGCTCTCTGTGGACCCCGGATGTAAGTGGGGGCTCTGTGCGGACTCAGATGTAAGGGGGAGGCTCTCTAGGGACCCTGATGTAAGTCAGATGATCTCTGGGGACTCTGATGTAAGAGGGGCTCTCTGGGGACCCTGATGTAAGGGGAAGGCTATATGGGGACCCTGATGTAAGGGGAGGCTCTCTGGGGACCCCAAAGTAAGTGGGGGGCTCTCTGGGGACCCAAATGTAAGGAGGGGCTCTCTGGAGACCCTGATGTAAGGGGGGCTCTCTAGGGGCTTTTTTTGCGCAATTGCATACAGTTTATATACTGTTTTTTGCGTGTTTGCAAAATTAAAGTGGGCCGGTCTGGATGAAGTCCAGGGCCAAATTTTTGTCCCAGTCCAGCCCTTACCTCACCTACTATGTAACTATATAATTATTCTTGTTGACCAGTGATGGCACTTAGAACATAAGGGGTTAATGTGTAGGGTTTATGTCATTGGTGGGCTAAAGCTCAAAACGTTCCATCAGCGCGTGTGGAAAACTCTTGGTGATGATGAAGATGAATGGCTGGTTAGGTCATCTCCATGGTACATTGTGACATTCCGAGGGGTTTATCATCTGTCCCTTAATTGGAGCTTTATTCCCTGATTTATAGACAGTTCCTCGGATCCACATCTGTCCTCGGAGGCCTGTTCCGTCTCTCTCCTGAACATTCCTGTCTGTCCCTCACATTGCGCAAGGTATGCTATAAACAGATTAAATATTCCTGTGCAAATTCCTTCCCCCCCCATCCTCACATCAGTCCACATTTATTCCCATTAACTCTTCCCGTCCGACGATCCCCGCCGCGTTCCGTGCCCAGGGGATGAGATCGCCTACTGCCAATCGGCGCACGTTGCGGACGTCGAAGGGTTAAATGTGAAATTTCTTGCGGGTTTCTGGGTCCGGAAAAGAGCGATATGTGATCCAGAACTGGGAGAGCACATTCAGTCTCCTCTTATTTTTATCTTTGATTGAGTCATTTTTGACCCGTTGTGTTTCTTTTATTATTTGATGGGGTTTTCTTTACCCTGTGTGATCTTTTCTGTATACGAAGAGGAATGTGACACGATTGCCGGTTGGAGTCGGATTGCTCAATAAATATTGAAACAATCTGACTGCCGTGTTGAAACTTTTTCTCTGTTTTATTACCCTGAAATCTCTTTTCCGCTACTGTGTATCAAAAATCCTGTTCAGTTATGAAAGGCCGACCAGGGAATGTTCTATGTTACTGATGGACGATGTTCAAATGCGCCAAATAAGGAACATGTGGCCTTCGAAAAAAAAACGGTCTGTGAACTTAAAACTGAATGCATATTTTTGCATAGATACGGCACATCTGTTCAGCTTGGACCAATATATACTGTCTGTTTATATATATTGTGGAGAAAAAGGGTTTTTACCCCCCCCCAAATATTTGGGTCTGTAAAGCGGAGTTCCACCCAAAAATGGAACTTCCGCTTGAAGGTGACCTCCTGAAATGCCACATTTGGCATGTCAATTTTTTTTTTGGGGGCGGCGGGGAGCGCAAACCCTTTTTTCAGAGGGTTCCCGCTCCCACTTCCTCCAGGGGCACAGCAGCACCGGACGTAAGTTCAGCTCTCCCCCCCCCTCCAACTCGGCAATCGTCTGGGAGAGGTCACAGGTCCCAGACGTTCGACCAGCCAATCACAGCGTGCAGCTCGGCTTGTGCATGCACAGCCCCGCTCATTCCCCCCTCCGCTCGGAAGCGCTGGCATTCTAACTGTGGGCACCCGGCTGTGGCTTCATAGCCGGGCACCCGCTGCGCATGCGCGAGCAGCACCGCGCGCCGTGATTGGCAGCACAGTCATCTGGGACCTGTGTCACGTGTCCCAGATGACTGACAGGAGGGAGGGGGCGGAGCTGAGCCCTTCCTGCGCAGAGGGGAAGTGATGTCACCAGCCCAGGCACTGAAGGAGGCAGACTACGAGGGACCCCCTAGAAACAGCCATTTAGAGGGGAGTTAATTTTATTTATTTTTTTTTTATTTTTTTGGAATTTTGATGATTTTTTTTTTTTTTTTTATGTGCAACACCACTTTAAAGTGGTTGTAAACCCTTACAAACCACTATGACCTACAGGTAAGCCTAGATTAAGGCTTAACTGTAGGTCCAAGAAATATCTCCTAAAACAATACGGTTTAGGAGATATTTACAAAAAGACAGGCACCGCTGTCTACGGCGCATGCGCCTAGACAGCCCGCAGATTACGGCGATATGCCACTCGTGACGGCTCCCGCGCGCATGCGCGGGAGTGACGTCATCGCTGCTCCGGCGAATCACAGCGCCGGAGCAGCGAGACCCGTAAGTCACTCCGGGATACATGGCAGCATCGAAGATGAAGACGGAGGACCGCTGCAGGTAAGTTATTCATAATGAGCTAGTATGCTATGCATACTAGCTCATTATGCCTTTGCCTTGCAGGTTGCATTTTTTTTTTTTTTTAAATAGCCTTTACTTCCTCTTTAAGGGGGGGGATGTACATGAGTTGTATTTGGGGAATTCATTGATTTGACAGATGAGTCCTTTGGTACTATATTTCCCCTTTTTTTCACCTTTTATACAGCTGCTTGTCTGTACCTTATCAGAAACTTTTTTAAAACATCTCTAAAATTCACCCCTTTTTAACAAATGAAACCACCAAGCTCCTCATTCACTCCCTCGTTATCTCTCACCTTGACTATTGCAGCTCCCTTCTCATTGGCCTGCCTCTCCATAGGCTCCTCCCCTATTCAGTCTATCATGAATGCTGCTGCCAGACTTATCCACCTTACCAACCGCTCAGTGTCTGCCAACCCTCTCCTCCAATCCCTACACTGGCTCCCAATCACCCAGCAAATTAAATTCAAAATACTAACCACCACATACAAAGCCATTCACAACTCTTCCCCGAGCTCCATCGCCAATCTTATCTCCAAATATCACCCAAATCATCCCCTCCGCTCTTCTCAAGACCTCCTACTCTCAAGCTCTCTCGTCTCCTCCTCCCATGCTTGTCTCCAGGATTTCTCCAGAGCCTCTCCCATCCTCTGGAACTCGCTACCCCAACCTGTCCGGCTATCCCCTACTCTTGCTACCTTCACCGGCTACCCCGCTACTCTTGCAACGCTCAAGCGATCCCTGAAAACTCATCTCTTCAGGGAAGCCTATCACGTCTCCAACTAATCTTCTACCACTTCCATCAGCTCATTCCACACAGTTATAACCTTTTGTACCACCTGCCCCACCCTATTAGATTGTAAGCTCTTCTGAGCAGGGCCCTCTTAATCCTCTTGTATTTTATTGTATAATAACGGTATTGTCTCCTTTTTATATTGTAAAGCGCTGCGTAAACTGTTGAAAAAAGACACAAGTCCATCCAGTTCAACCACAAAAAAAAATAAATATATATAATAATAATAATAATAATAAATAAATAAATAAATATATATATATATATAATATCATACCAGCCATATACCCAATTCTATACCCACAGTTGATCCAGAGGAAGGCAAAAAACCCCAGCAGAGCCATGATCCAATTTGCTAAAGCAGGGGAAAAAATTCCTTCCTGATCCCGCGAGAGGCAATCGGATTTTCCCCGGATCAACTTTCCCTATAAATGTCAGTACTCAGTTATATTATGTACACTTAGGAAATAATCCAGGCCTTTCTTAAAGCAATCCACTGAGCTGGCCGCTGTTGGGGCGCTGTTGGCGCTATATAAATCCTGTATAATAATAATAATAATAATCGGAAGGACCCTTTGATCTGATCCTACCCCACTGGGTTAAAAATACTTCAAAGGGACTGGGTTATACGAAACCTTCATACTCGCCATCCACTGATAACGATATACTGGCCTAGCCTCGCTACAGTATCGCCATCTTTTGTCTCTTGATCATGATGCCACCCCTCTGATCTGGGTAGGTTAAAAATGTCCCTTCTTCTTCTTATCTAGGCAAGTTTTCCTCTCCATTTCATCCCTTCTCTCCCTATTTTAGCTTTTTCCCCACCCCTCCATTGAACTCAATTGCAGCATGCCCATGAAGACTGTTTTAACTATTGTTCTGTTTCAAAAAAAAAATGACACTGTACGCTGTTACAACTTTTTTGTTTATTAGAATATGAATCCTAAATAATTACCCCCCCCGATGAAAGGACTTTGAGCCTGAAACGCGTTGGGTACCGATAGAACTTACCCCGGGTGTTGGACACTGGAAAGTACTACCGGACATTGGAGCGATACCACTCTGTATATGTATCAACATATTTTCAATACAAGTTATTGTTATATATAAGTAATTGTGTTTTCCGTCAGTGTCTGTTTTACTAATCATCACCTGTAGATGATTTTTTAAGTATAGACTTTTTGTCTTTATGTAATAAATTATAACAAATGTTTTAACAAAACCTTCAGTGTCTTTGCCAATTTAAAGTCTCAAATATTTTAGGGGGGTACAAACCCTTTTTCTTCTATACATACAAGGATGTGGCAAACTCACTAGAATATCTGACATGGTGACAGCCTCCATTTATCTATCTATCTATATATATATATTGTGGAGAGGCGACCCGGTGTAACGGTGTATATTAGCAAGGTACACCTGATTTTGGCAGGCAGGGTAATCGCACACTCTTAATGACATCCCAGTCTTAGTCCGTAGGGTTCAGTATTGAGTTGGCCCACCCTTTGCAGCTATAACAGATTCAACTCTTCAGGGAAGGCTGTCCACAAGGTTTAGGAGATGTGTCTATGGGGATGTTTGACCATTCTTCCAGAAGCTCCTTTGTGAGGTCAGGCACTGATGTTGGATGAGAAGGCCTGGCTCGCAGTCTCCGCTCAAATTCATCCCAAAGGTGCTCTATCGGGTTGAGGTCGGGACTCTGTGCAGGCCAGTCAAGTTGCTCCACCCCAAACTCGCTCATCCATGTCTTTATGGACCTTGCTTTGTGCACTTGTCCAAATCATTTGGTGGAGGGGGAATTATGGTATGGGGGTTGTTTTTCAGGGGTTGGCCTCTTAGTTCCAGTGAAGGGAACTCTTAAGGTGTCAGCATACCAAGACATTTTGGACAATTTAATGATTTCAACTTTGTGGGAACAGTTTGGGGACCACCCCTTCCTGTTCCAACATGACTGCTCACCAGGGCACAAAGCAAGGTCCATAGGGTTCAATATGGAGTTGGCCCAGTCTTTGCAGCTATAACAGCTTCAACTCTTCTGGGGTGGAGGAACTTGACTGGCCTACACAGAGTCCTGACCTCAACCCGATAGAACACCTTTGGGATGAATTAGAGAGCTGATTACATTTCATGTAAAGGAAGATGTCCCAATTCAGTGCATATTTCTAAAGTTGCTATTGACATTACATTTTTACCACATTGGGAACAAGCCATGCAATCCATACATACAAAGAAACCAACTGATGGCCTATAAAAAGGTGTCTCATTACCAAGGTGTCACTCAAGAAGCATCTCATGATGGGTAAAAGCAAAGAGCTCTCTCAAGACCTGCGCTACCTTATTCTTGCAAAACATACTGATGACATTGGTTATAGAAGGATTTCTAAACTTCTGAATGTCCCAGTGAGCACTGTTGGGGCCATAATCCAGAAGTGAAAAGGACATAATTTCACCATAAACCGGCCACAAATAGGTGCTCCTCGCAAGATTTCTGACAGAGGAGTGAAAAGAATTATCAGAAGAATTATCTGAGAACCAAGGACCACTTGTGGAGAGCTTCAGAAGGACCTGGAATTAGCGCCATGGCCTGTATGCACGCTCACCATGCAAGACTCCATTGCTGAGGAAGAAGCATGTTGAAGCTCGGTTAAGGTTTGCTGCATAACATTTAGACAAGCCTGTGAAATACGGGGAGAATATAGTCTGGTCACATGAGACCACTTGAACTTTTTTTTTAGGATGCCATAATACACACCATGTTTGGAGGTCCAATGGCACGTCACCCCAAAAACGCCCCCCCCCCCATACCAACAGTGAGGTTTGGAGGTGAGAACATCATGATGTGGGGTGGGTGGTACTGGCAAACGTCATGTCATTGAAGGAAGGACGAATGGAAAAATGTACCAAGACATTCTTGATAAAAATCTGCTGCCACCTACCAGGAGGATGAAGATGAAACGAGGGCGGACATCTCAGCGAGACAATCATCCCAAACACAAAGCCAAGGAAACACTCAATACATTTCAAATTCAAAGACAGAAAATAAATCTGCTAGAATGGCCCAGCCAATCACCTGACTTGAATCCAATAGAAAATCTATGGAAAGAACTAAAGATCAGAGTTCATAGAAGAGGCCCACGGAGCCTTCAAGATTTGAAGACTGTGTGGAAGAACGGGCTGAAATCACACCTGAGCAGCGCATGCGACTCGTTTCTCCATACAGGAGGCGTCTTGAAGCCGCCATCACCAACAAAGGATTTTGTACCAAGTATTAAATACATTTCAGTTAGCGTGTATAATACTTCTTCCCAGTGTCCCTCCATTTTATTACACAGAACTTCATTTCTGAACGTATTTGTTTTGGTGTCTTTGTATGTGTGGATTGGATGGGTTGTTACCGACATGTGGGGGAGATTTCATGTCAATAGCACCTTTACCAATAGATTTACCTAGAAAAATGGTCCATCGTGTTCAATACTTATTTTACCATCTGTATATACGGTAAAAACTCATACACAAAGCCAACAAAGCGTCAGACTTTTGTCCGAAGGGCGTGTGCGGGGAACTTGTCTTGCATACAAACGGAACACAATTGTCGGCCAACAAACACAAACGTAGTGGCGTACTACGTGGAATTTCAGCTCTTGGGCGCCACCCTTTGGGCACCTTCTGCTAATGTCGTGTTTGATGAGCATTGATTCCGAACATGCGTGTTTTGTACGTTTCACTTTTGTGTGACGGACTTGTGTACACGCGATAGGAAAATCTGACAACAGACCGTTGTCCGCCGAAAGTTTACTAGCCTGCCATCCAACATTTGTTGGGGGAAAGTTGGACAACATTTGTCTGATGGAGCGTACTAAACGGTCGGATTTTAGGCCAACAGTCTATCAGCGCACAATCCCCTGCCGAAAATCCGATCGTGTGTACGAGGCTTAGAGCCCTTTCACACTGCCAGCATCGGCGGTAAAGCGCCGCTAGTTTTAACGGCGCTTTACCGTCATTTTTATGGCTTTTAACCCCCACTAGCGACCGAAAAAGGGTTAAAAGTGCTTGCAAAACACCACTGCTGGGGCGCTTTGCAGGAGCTTTGCAGGAGCTGTGCAGGCGCTTCGGTGGCGCTGCCCAATGATTTCAAAGAGCAGGGGGTGCTTTAGGAGTGGTGTATACATACATTCAGAGAAGCTGCTTGCAGGACTTTTTTTTTAGGTCCTGCCAGCGCAGCGCCCCCATGTGAAAGCACTCGGACTTTCACACTGGGATCGCAGATGAGGCTTTTTTCAGGCGGAAAAACGCCTCCCGTGTGAAAGGGGTTTTAACCAGTTCCCGACCAGCGCACGCTGATGTACGTCGGTAGAATGGCACGGGCAGGCATATTGGAGTACAGGTACGTCCAATCTTTAATGCCGCCCTGCCATCATGAGGGCGCCACCGGTGGCGCGTTTGCATGCTGGTCGGGACCCCCGTGAGTCCGGTCGTGGGTCCCGCGGACTCGATCGCCGCGGGCATACCTGCGATCGTCTCACGGGGCGGCTGAACGAGGAAATGCCATTGTAAACAGCATCTCCCCGTTCTGCCTAGCAACAAGTGACGCTGATCTCTGCTCCATGTGATTGGAGCAGAGATCAGTGTTCACTAAATGAAAGCCCAGCCCCCCACAGTTAGTAACACACCCCTACTTAACCCAGACACTGCCACCCACTGGTTAACCCCTTCACTGCCATTGTCATTTACACAGGAATCACTGCATTTATATAGCAGCGATTGCTGTATAAATGACAATGGTCCCAAAAATGTGTCAAAAATGTCCAATGTTTCCGCTATAATATCGCAGTCACAATAAAAATCGTGATCGCCGCCTTTACTAGTAAAAAAAATAATAATAATAAAAATGCCATAAAACTATCCCCTATTTTGTAAACGCTATAACTTTTGCGCAAACCAATCAATAATCGTTTATTGCGATTTTTTTTACCAAAAATATGCAGAAGAATACGTATCGGCCTAAACTGAGGAAAATTTTTTTATATATATATTTTTGGGGGATATTTATTATAACAAAAAGTAAAAAATAATGCGTTTTTTTTTTTTAAATTGTCGCTCTATTTTTGTTTATAGCGCAAAAAAAAAAAAAACGCAGAGGTGATCAAATAACACCAAAAGAAAGCTCTATTGGTGGGGAAAAAAAGGACGTCAATTTTGTTTGGAAACCACGTCGCACGACCACGCAATTGTCAGTTAAAGCGACGCAGTGCCGAATCGCAAAAAAGCGGTCTGGTCTTTGACCAGCAAAATGGTCCGGGGCTGAAGTGGTTAAGGTGCCATACCTGGAAGATCCTCATGGAAGCTTGAAATCATTTGTAGCAGGCCCCACTAGCGTCCCATGCTAATCGGCTTTTCTGCTGCATAGTGAACACGGCTAGTCGAAAAGTGCGACCCGGAGAAGAGAAAATAGATGCATGGTCGGCATAACTAAGGGAGGAACAGGTCTGGGAAGGGTTAAATAAATAAGTAGTTAATGGGGTGGGGGCGTAGCTTACATGATTGGTGTATTAGGGGCAGGGCCGTCTTCAAGGCAGGGCAACAGGGGCAGCTGCCCTGGGCCCTGCCATTGTTGTGGGGCCCAAAGCAGCCGCCTCATACTTGCCAACTGTCCCAGTTTAAATTCCCTTGTCTCTTGAGGTTTTAGTCCTGTGCTGTGTCCCGATATCTCAGTGTGATGTGCTGCTACTAATACTGCCCAGCTCTGCCCTATTGTTGTGTACAGATGACTCACCTGCAGACCCTGTGTTTACATGTAAACAACCGTCATTCATATGTAAATAACGGGAGCATTCATATGTAAATAGCTGAGGCTGGCGGCATTCATATGTATATCATGCCCCTCTGCAGTGAAGAGATGATGTACTGTAACCTCTAGCAACCAATCAGTGAGCAGTGTTACTGTACAGTAATCTCTAGCAACCAATCAACAAGAAGAAATCATGTGCTATAACCTCTAGCAACTAATCAGTGAGCTGTAATGTGTGCTCTAACCTCTAGCAACCAGTCAGTAAGCGGTAATGATACGCTGTAACCTCTAGCAACCAATCGCAATCACTGCCTGATCTGATACAGTAAACTGATTTTAAGTCTAGCTGTTATTTATTGTATGTCTCAGAGCAGGTAGAGAGCAAAACTGCATGAGGGGACCCCCAAGAAAAATTTTGCCCAGGGTCCAATTAACATTAAAGACGGCCCTAGGGGTCAGATGGTCAAGGTGGAGCCGAGTTTGGTCGTAACGTCTTCAAGACAGATGGGGCGTGGCTGAGGACATGGTCGGTAATAATCAAAAATGTGATTTAAGGACACCCAAAGACCCCCCCCCCCCCCCCCGGTGTTAAAATTGTTTTGTTTTGTTGTTCTATGGTCACAGCATACATTTCATTTTATAACATCCGCCCTTCTCATAACAATACAAATAATTAGACACGTGCAATTCCTTTTCCATTCCGAATTCGGAAATATCCGAGTTAACGAAAACCAGTTTTGCAATTTTTTTCCCCCCAAAAATGAAAAAATCCGAAAATTTGGAAATTTTAAAATTCAGAAATTCAAAAGTCCGAAAATGTTACATTTGAAGATTCGGAAATTCGAAGATTCAAAGGAACGAAAATGATAAAATCCAAAAATTTGAAAATCTGAAATAATAACTAATAATGGCTATAACCAACTAATAAATTATAGTTATTGGGATTTCCTTTCAATTTGGCTGTTAGTGTACGTAACGAATCTGGATTTATCCAAACTTACGAATTATCCAAAATAACGAATGGCGCATCTAAACGAATGGAACGTAGCAAATTAATAATAATAAATCATTACTAATAATAAAAACTTTTTATTATTATTATATATTATTATTCATTTGTTACGTTCCATTTGTTTAGATGCGCCATTCGTTATTTCGGATAATTTGGAACTTTAGATAAATCCGTATTCGTTACATACACTAACAGCCAAATTTGAAAGGAAATTCCAGTTCTTATAATTTATTAGATATTATTAGTTAGTTATTATTACAGATTTTTCGATTTTTTCGAACTTTTGGATTTTTGTTCTTGTTATTGGATTTTCATTCTTTCGAATTTTCAGATCTTCTTTCTTATTTTTCGGATTTTCGTTTCCTTTACGAATTCGTGTTTTCAACGAAATTCGTCAAATTCGTTCATTCTGACATCGAAATAAGGGAAAACCAGTTTAACAAATTTTTTACGAAAATTCTAAAATCCCCAAAATTTGGAAATTCGAAAATCCCGAAATTCGAAAGTCCGAAAATGAAAAATTTTAAGATTCGGAAATTTGAAAAATTCAAAAGAACCAAAATGAGAAAATCCAAAAATTTGGAAATCTGAAATAATAACTAACTAATAATAACTATTACTAACTATTAAATTATAGGTATTGGGATTTCCTTACAAATTTGGCTGTTGAAGTGAACATAACAAATATGAATTTATCCGAACGTATGAATTATCCGAAATAACGAATGCCTAAACGAATAGAACGTAACGAATTAATAATAATAAATAATTAATAATGATAAAACGTATTATTATTATTATTGTTTATTATTCATTTGTTACGTTCCATTCGTTTAGATGCGCCATTCGTTATTTTGGATAATTCGTAACTTTGGATAAATTTGTATTCGTTACATTCACTAACAGGCAAATTTGAAAGGAAATTCCAGTACCTATAATTTATTAGTTATTATTAGCTAGTTAGTTAGTTATTATTTCTGATTTTTGGATTTTCAAACTTTCGGATTTTTGTTCTTGTTTTTGGATTTTCGTTCTTTCAAATTTTCAAATCTTCTTTCTTATTTTCAGATTTTCGTTTTCCTTTCCGAATTCGTGTTTTCCATGAAATTCGACAAAATTGTTCATTCTGAAATATCCGAATTAGCGAAAGACAGTTTAACAATTTTTTTCCGAAAATTCATAAATTCGAAAATATGAAAATTAAAAAGGTGAAGATTCGGAAATTCGAAAAATTCAAAAGAACGAAAATGAGAAAATCCAAAAAACGTGAAAATCTGAAATAACAACTAAATAATAATAACTATTACTAACTATTAAATTATAGGTATTGGGATTTCCTTTCAAATTTGGCTGTTAGTGAACGTAACGAATATGAATTTATCCAAAGTTATGAATTATGCAAAATAACGAATGCCGCATCTAAACGATATAGAACGCAATGAATTAATAATAATAAATAATTACTAATAATAAAAAAATATTATTATTATTATTCATTTGTTACGTTACATTCGTTTAGATGCGCTATTCGTTATTTTGGATAATTCGTAACTTTGGACAAATTTGTATTTGTTACGTTCACTAACAGCCAAATTTGAAAGGAAATTCCAAAACCTCTAATATATTAGTTATTATTAGCTGGTTAGTTAGTTATTATTTCAGATTTTTGAATTTTCAGATTTTTGTTCTTGTTTTTGGATTTTCGTTCTTTCGAATTCTCGGATCTTCTTTCATATTTTCGGATTTTCATTCTTATTTCTGAATTTTCAATTTTTTTTTAATTTATGAAATTTTTCAAAATAACAAATTTCGCTCATAACGAATGACCTGAAAAAAACAAAAAAAAAACAAAAAACAAATGAAACGAAAACACATTTTTTGGCAGTGCACATGTCTACAAATAACCGTTATATTTGACAATCCAATATAAGATTACTTGAAAAATCTCCTTTCATGTTGTGGGTGCTGCCTGTCTGCTGGCCGCCTCTTTCCACAACTTCCTGGATTCCCAGCATGCTTTGCAGCTTCTGCATTTCTAAGGACTACATATCCCATGGTACCTTGCTGCCTGCAAGCAGTGATTCCTGTACTGACTCCACCCCCTGAAGCTCCTCCTCTTAGAAGGCGGGCCCTATGAAAGGTGTGACACAGCAGTGTGTGTGATCTTCACAAAGTACATTTTCAAACTTTGAGATGGTTCAGATGAATAGGAAGTCTATTGGAGACACAAGAGCCTGCGCATGCACAGAGCAGCTCCTGTACGTTATCTGAGCGTTGTGTGACATCACAGGACTCCGGGCTCAATACAAGAACATGGAAGTGCTTCATATAACTCCGGAGTGAAGGATGGCTCACAGAAGATCTCAGGGCACAAGTGTGTTTGTTTTCTGTTTTTGGATAGAGGTAATATCAGATTACCCCTTATATCAAGACCCCCCTTTATATCAGGGTCCCCCTTTATATCCGAGTCCCCCTTACATCAGATTCCCCCTTATATCAGATCATCCCTTATATCAGATTCCCCCTTATATCAGAGCCCCCCCCCCCCCTATATCAGATTCCACCTTATATCAGATTTTATCAGTGTCCCTGTCAGAGTCCTCCTTACATTAGTGTTTCTATCATAGTCCTCCTTACTGTTTTATTAGAGTCCCCTGTTACATCAGTGTCCCCTTCAATGCCCTTGTCTTACATCAGTGCCCCCTTACATCAAAGTCCCCAATCAGAGTCCTCCTGTACATCAGTGTCCCCATCAGACTCCACTTGTATATCAGTTGTATATCAGTGTCCCTAACAAAGCCCCACTTACATCAATGTTCCCACCAGAGTCTTCCCTCACATGTCCCCATCTGTCAGGGTCCCGCTCGCACTTTGCGAGCGGACCGCCGTTCGCGCAGCAACCAAGGTGGGATTCGTCATCTCTCTATTACAAGGAGAGCCTCAGACCTGGGCCCATCACCTCCTGGAGAATGACAATACACTGACTCAGACTCTCTCTTCCTTCTTTGAGGGGATGGCCCAGCTATACGATGACCCTCAACGGACTGCCACTGCCGAATCTGCTCTCTATCTGCGCTCCAGCAAGGCCGCAGAACGGCCAAGGACTATGTTACGGACTTCAGATGCTGGAGCGCAGACACCCAGTGGAACGAGTCAGCCCTGAGGCATCAGTTCCGCATGGGCCTTTCTGAAAGTCTTAAAGATGAACTGGCCCGTGTTGGTACCCCAGACTCTCTGGAGGGCCTAATCGCACTTGCAGATCGACCGACGGCTTCGAGAACGTAGAGCTGAACGCTCCTCACAACCCCACCGCCCTGCTTGGATGACTGCGAGAGTTCCTACCCCTGCGCCCTTTTTCTCACCTGCCCCACAAGGGGGTACTGCCAGCTCTGCTTCGGTCGCTGATGAACCCATGCAGCTCGCACTGTTGCAACCCACCTTGCCACCAGAAGAGCGAGCCGAGGCGCAGGCAGTTGAACTTATGCCTTTACTGTGGTGGATCTGGACATTATGTAATTAACTGCCCTGCTAAGACACGTAAGTGCCTCTCTTCTGAGTCTGCCAGTCCTGTACCCTTGCCAGCCAACGCCACCCACATTGCTCTTCCTCTCTTGTTGCAGCTTCAGGAAAAGACGATCTTCATCAACGCCATCATTGATTCTGGGGCCTGCTGCTGCTTTATCGATTCCGCCTTCACCAGCCTGCATACCATACCTCTTCGGAGGAAGACCCACGGTCTATCCATTTTTTCTAGCAGGAGGTTCTCACATCAAGTCGGGCCAAGTAACCCAGGAGACACTTCCCTTACCAGCTATCTCCCCTTGTCAACATAAGGAACTATTAACCTTCGATGTTATCTCATCACCCCTGTTTCCGGTGATCCTGGGCATACCTTGGCTACAGGCCCATAACCCCACCATTAACTGGTCCACTGGAGAGGTGAAATTCCTGTCCCCCTATTGCCTAGACCACTGTTTCCCTGAGGATCTGTCCGGCCTGGTAAACTTCTCTGCCTGGACTCTGATCAGAACTTATGTCAATCTGTGCCCGAACCGTATCATGAGTTCCTGGACGTTTTTAGTAAACGGGGGCAGACTCCCTTCCTCCGCACCGTCCGTATGACTGTCCCATCGAGCTCCTTCCAGGGGTTGAAATCCCATTTGGATGCATCTTTCCCTTGTCGGAGAAGGAACAGGAGGCCCTAAAAGTCTACATTACAGAGAACCTCAAGAAGGAGTTCATTCGCCATTCCACCTCTCCCGCAGGCGCCGGAATATTCTTTCTCACCAAGAAGGATCAGTCACTTCGGCCCTGCGTGGATTACCGCGAGTTGAATAAGATTACGGTCAAGAACCGCTACCCCCTGCCCTTGATACCAGAGCTTTTCCAGAAGTTGAGATCTTCCACAATCTTTACTAAATTGGACTTGAGAGGGGCATCAATCTGGTCCGCATACGGGCCGGTGATGAATGGAAGACGGCTTTCCGAACTCGTTTTGGGCACTATGAGTATCTTGTGATGCCTTTTGGGCTCTGTAATGCCCCTGCCGCCTTCCAACATCTTATAAACGAAGTGTTCCCGGGACTTTTTGGATGTCTTTGTTATAGTTTATTTGGACGACATCTTGATTTTCTCCGGATCCCTGGAGCAACATCGAGGGCACGTTGGCAGGGTGCTGCTCCGGCTCCGCCAGCACGGATTATACGCCAAGGCCGAGAAATGCAGGTTTGAGCAGCGGAACATTCAATTTCTCGGTCTCGAGATTTCCCCAGCAGGCATCAGAATGGACAAGAAGGGGATACAGCGCTTTGTGGGTTTTGCGAACTTCTATAGGAAGTTCATTAAGGGGTTTTCTGCCATCATCACCCCCATCACTCAACTCACTAAGCAGAATGTACGCTTCCATTGGGGCTCTGAGGCACAGAAGGCCTTCAAGAGACTCAAAGGCCTGTTCACTTCTGCCCCCATTCTCAGCCATCCTGACCCATCTCGGCCCTACGTCCTTGAAGTCGATGCTTCCGAAGTGGCTGTGGGGGCGGTGGTATCGCAACGGCAAGGCAGTAATGACCTGATGCACCCCGTAGGGTTCTTTTCCCGGAAACTTTCTGCTGCTGAAAGGAACTATGACGTGGGAGACCGAGAGCTGCTGGCCATCAAGTCAGCATTAGAGGAATGGAGGTACTTGCTAGAAGGTGCTGTCCATCCTGTATTGATTTACACGGATCACAAAAACCTCGAATACCTCCGAACCGCCAAGCGTCTGAAGCCCCCGGCAGGCCCACTGGGCCCTATTCTTTTCTCGGTTCTGCTTCCACATTACATACCGCCCTGGTTCTAAGAATGTGAAACCGGACGCGCTCTCGCACATGTATGACGGTTCTAAGGATGCTGTGCCCCCAGATACCATTCTTCCTGCAAGCACCTTTTTGCTTGTGCAACCGGATCTGCTGTCCCAGATAAGAGAAGCATCTCTTAAAGCGGGGTTCCACCCTAAAGTGGAACCTCCGCTGATCGCATCCCTCCCCCCCTCCGGTGTCACAATTGGCACCTTTCAGGGGGGAGGGGGGTGGAGATACCTGTCAAAGACAGGTATTTACACCCACTTCCGGGCATAGATTCCCGTGGGAGTCTACACCATTTCCTGTCCTGCCGCGCTGTCTGCTGGGACACACACGGGTCCCAGTGACAGCGCAGAGAATTCCTATTGCGCTGCGAGACTCGCGCATGCGCAGTAGGGAACCGGGAAGTGAAGCCGATTCGCTTCACTTCCTGATTCCCTCACCTAGAATGGTGGCGGCAGCAGCCGAGAGCCGAGCGATCGATCGGCCTCGGCTGCCGGCATCGCTGGAACCCGGGACAGGTGAGTGTCCATTTATTAAAAGTCAGCAGCTGTAGTATTTATAGCTGCTGGCTTTTAATATTTTTTTTTTTTGGTGGAATCCCTCTTTAACTCTCCTTGTCCTCCGGGGACTACTTTGATAACCAGGGAAGGCCTGCTGTGGAAGTACAGCCAAATCTTTGTCCCTGAGAACGTCCGAGTAAGGGTCCTTGCCCTTCCTCATGATCATCCTCTAGCAGGGCACTTTGGGGCTCGTAAGACTCTAGAACTTGTGCTGCGTACTTTCTGGTGGCCCGGCATTAAAGCGGGAGTCCGCCGGGACTCCGCGTTTTTTTTTTTTTTTTTTAAAAGCCAGCAGCTACAAATACTGCAGCTGCTGACTTTTAAAATAGTGACACTTACCTGTCCAGCGCGCCCGCGATGTCGGCACCCGAAGCCGATCTCTTGATCGTCTCTCGGGTGCTGCCGCCGCCATCTTGGGTATGGGAATCAGGAAGTGGAGCCTTTCGGCTTCATTTCCCGGTTCCCTACTGCGCATGCGCGAGTCGCGCTGCGCAATAAGGACGGTCCCGCTGCCTCTGGGATCTGTGTGTTTCCCAGCAAGCAGGGGAGGGACTTTTGGAAAGGGGCGTAATCTACGCCCCTTTCCGCAGAGAGCTATCCCGGAAGTGGGTGCAGATACCTGTACTGTACAGGTACCTGCACCCCCCTCCCCCCTGAAAGGTGCCAATTGTGGCGCCGGAGGGGGGGAGGGTTCCGATGAGTGGTAGGTCCACTTTAGGGTGGACCTCCGCTTTAAAGAATTTTGTAAGAAATACGTTAACTCCTGCCCCGTGTGCATCCGGAGTAAAGCTACTAGGAACCGGGCCTGGGGGCTGCTGAAACCGCCCCCTGCATCTGATCGACCCTGGCGAATGATCACCATGGACTTTATAGTCCAACTTCCACCCTCCGAGGGCTGTACAGCCATCTTTGTAGTTGTGGACCGTCTGTCTAAAATGGCTCATTTCCTACCTTTGAAAGGAACTCCTTCGGCATCTGAGGCGGCCCGTATCTTCATTAAGGAGATCGTTAGACTACACGGAGTACCCGCTAATATTGTGTCTGACAGGGGGGGTCCAGTTTACTTCCCGGTTTTGGAGAGCTCTGTGTGAGAGTCTGAAGATAGAACTGGCCTTGTCTTCTGCTTACCACCCCCAGACCAACGGACAGACGGAACGTACAAATCAGACTCTTGAACGGTATATCAGGTGTTTCACGTCTTTTGTGCAGAACGATCGGGTGTCCCTTTTGCCCTTAGCGGAGTTCGCCTACAATAACGCCAGTCATGCAACTACAGGGCAGTCTCCGTTTTTTGCCAATTATGGGTTTCACTTATCATTTCTTCCTGATCTCCTTTCAGAATCTTCTGTTTCCGGCAGTCCAAGACACCGTGACCTTTCTCCACCGCAACAACCAGATTCTACAGGAAGCTATATCCAAGGCTCAGGCGGATAGTAAGAAGGCCTTTGATTGGAGGAGAAGGGGAGAACTGGTTCTTCAAATCGGGGATCAGGTATGGCTTTTAACTTCTAATCTTAAAGCGGGAGTCCGCCGGGACTCCGCGTTTTTTTTTTTTTTAAAAGCCAGCAGCTGCAGTATTTAAAATAGTGACACTTAGCTGTCCAGCGCGCCCACGATGTCGGCACCCGAAGCCGATCTCTAGATCGTCTCTCGGGTGCTGCCGCCGCCATCTTGGGTATGGGAATCAGGAAATGGAGCCTTTCGGCTTCATTTCTCGGTTCCCTACTGCGCATGCGCGAGTCGCGCTGCGCAATAAGGACGGTCCCCGCTGCCTCTGGGATCTGTGTGTTTCCCAGCAGGCAGCGGGGCACTTGCGGAAAGGGGCGGGCACTTGCGGAAAGGGGCGTAATCTACGCCCCTTTCCGCAGAGAGCTATCCCGGAAGTGGGTGCAGATACCTGTACTGTACAGGTATCTGCACCGCCCTCCCCCCTGAAAGGTGCCAATTGTGGCGCCGGAGGGGGGGAGGGTTCCGATGAGCGGAAGGTCCACTTTAGGGTGGACCTCCGCTTTAAGCTAGCCTGTCCTTCCAAGAGGCTGGCACCCAAGTTTTTGGGGCCTTTTCCGGTTAAAAGGAGGATTAATGAGGTATCTTATGAACTGTCTTTACCTGAATCCATGAACGTACACCCGGTTTTTCATGTGTCCCTGCTTACACTTCAGTACCCGACCCATTTCCTAATAGAGGAACGAGACCGCCTGAGCCTGTTCTTGTCGACGGGAATGAGGAGTACGAGGTAGAGGCCATTCTGGACTTTGGAAGACGGCAGGGACAAGGTCAGTTCTTGATTAAATGGAAAGGTTATGGCCCAGAGAGTAACTCTTGGGAACCTGATGACAATCTGCATGCTGAGAGATTAATTCGGACCTTTTTCTCTGCACATCCTGAAAAGAGAGACGTTAGGGGCACCCGGAGGTTGCCCCTTGTGGGGGGGGTGGGGCAATGTCAGGGTGCGAGCGGACCGCCGTTCACGCATGCGCACTTGCGCCGATAGTCTGCCTGGGCATCGGCACGGGTGTGCGCGCCGCCGAGCGCCCCCAGGCGCGCGCACGTGTGCGCGCTAATGCGATTGGCGCCAGTGGCCCTATTTAAAGGTACAGCTGCAGATGCTCTGTGCTGTTTGTCTGCAGCTAGTACCTGAAGAACCCCGTTATCTGCCTGCTTGCTCCTGATTATTTGACCCAGCTCCCTTCTGACTCCGCTGCTCTCTCCCGTCCTGACCTCGGCTTGCCTGACCCTGTTACGGACTGCTTACTGTTGCTGAACCCCTGCCTGTTTGACGTTGCACTATCTACCACCTGTCTGCCGGTTCCACCCTGCCTGACCTGTCTTGTCGATATCTCGTTCCGAGACCTTCCAGGATCCGCTACTGCCTTCCAGGTTCATCGAATCGCCTGCCTTGCCTCAACTGCCAGTTCTGCCCAGCTGTCTCCTGCTTCCACCAGCTCCTGTGGTTCCAGCATCTGGAGGTTCGCCCGCTTCGCCTACATCTGCTGCTGCATCCGGCCAGACGCTCCTACCCCGCTGGGCTCTCGTACCACTGTTCTCACTCCAGGGGGACTTGAACCAGAGCCGTGAGAGATGTCTTCTTCCGTCAAGTCAGGCTCACCACCCACCTACCTAACACCATCAGAATTCCCCTTGCATCTGTGTTTTTTTATCAGATTCCTCCTTGCATCAGTTGTTTTATCAGAGTCCCTCTTAACATCAGGATCCTCATCAGAGTCCCCCCTTACATCAGGGTTCCCATCAGAGTCTTCCTTACATCAGTTGTTTTATCAGAGCCCCTCCTTACACCAGTGTCCCAATCAGAGTCCCCCTTACACCAGTGTCCCCATCAGAGCCCTCCTTACACCAGTGTTCTAATCAGAGCCCCCCATTACACCAGTGTCCCCATCAGAGTCCCCCCCCCAATACATCAGGGTCTCCATCAGAGCCCCCTCCCTTATATCAGTGTCCCCATCAGAATCCTCACTTACATTAGTGTTCCCATCAGAGTCTCCCCCTTAGATCAGTGTCCCCATCAGAGCCCCCCATACATCAATGTCCCCAACAGAGTCCTCCCTTAAATCAGTGTCCCCATCAGAGTCCCCCCCTTACATCCGAGTCCCCATCAGAGACCTCCCTTTTATCAGTGTCTCCATCAGAATCCTCCCTTACATTAGTGTCCCCACCAGAGTCCCCCCCTTACATCAGTGTCCCCATCTGAGTCCCCCCCTTACATCAGTGTCCCCATCAGGAAAAAAACACTGCTGAGTGAATTCTAGTGACACGCTGCGTCATATGTGTCCCTTACATTAGGGTTCCCATCAGAATCTTCCTTACATCAGTGTCTCCATCAGAGCTTCACTTACACCAGTGTCCCCATCAGAGTCCCCCCTTACATCAGTGTCTTCAATCAGAGACCTCACTTACATCAGTGTCCCCATCAAAGTCCCCCCTCCCTCCCTTACACCAGTGTCTCCATCAGAGCCCGCCTTACACCAGTGTCCCCAACAGAATCCTCCCTTACATCAGGGTCCTCATCAGAGACTTCCCTTACATCAGTGTCCCCATCAAAGTCCCTCCCCCTTAAAACAGTGTCCCTATTAGAGTCCCTTCTTAGATCAGTGACCCCATCAGAGTCCCCCCTTACATCATTGTCTCCATCAGAGTCCCACTTTACATCATTGTCCCATCATAGTCCCCCCTTACATCATTGTCCCCATCAGAGTCCCCCCCCCCCTTACATCAGGGTCTTAATCAGAGACCTCACTTACATCAGTGTGCCCATCAAAGTCCCCCCCTCCCTTACACCAGTGTCTCAATCAGAGCCCGCCTTACACCAGTGTCCCCAACAGAATCCTTCCTTACATCAGGGTCCCCATCAGAGACTTCCCTTACATAAGTGTCCCCATTAAAGTCCCTCCCCCTTAAAAAAGTGTCCCTATTAGAGTCCCTTCTTAGTTCAGTGACCCCATCAGAGTCCCCCCTTACATCATTGTCCCCATCAGAGTCCCCCACTTACATCATTGTCCCCAACATAGTCCCCCCTTACATCATTGTCCCCATCAGAGTCCCCCCTTACATCAGTGTCCCCATCAGAGTCCCCCCTTACATCAGTGTCCCCATCAGAGTCCCCCCTTACATCAGTGTCCCCATCAGAGTCCCCCACTTACATCAGTGTCCCCATCAGGAAAAAAAAAAACACTGCAGAGTGAATTCTAGTGACAGGCTGCATCATATGTGTCATTTTTTCACTTTTCTTTTAGTAGGACTTTCGTTTTAATTTGTATCACATACAGCGGGTCAGATTTTATTGCTGTCTGTGACCCCCCTGATGACCCCCCCCCCCCCCTGGTGAAATCTCCTCTTCCTCATCCTCAAAAGGAAACCTCCAAAAGACACAACCTGCAAAAACACAACAGAGGCTCTAACACTTCCCACCCAACACTAGAAAATACAGGAAGTCTGGAGTTCCACTTTAACTGGGAGATGTCTGCATGGATTCCTTTTTCGGGGGGGATATTTAGGAATCACTCCGGCACATTCTCAGGACGGCAATATTCTCCATTAAAGCCAGATGTGGAATGGTGACACAACTCAGGCCACCGGGGAATCTGAACCTCAGCAGATGCTTTGCCCATCATGGTGCCAAGATGATAAAAGATGAGCAGGTAACGCAAATATTTGCCGACGAAATACGCCGCCGTCCGAGTTTCTTCATCTCTGCGGAAGATCTGACTCGGGGAGAGGGGGGGTATTTTTTTTTGGGGGGGGGGGGGGGGCAGTGAAGGGGCTGAGATTCTTTTTTCTCTTATTGATGACCTTATGATGAAATGATGAATGTCCTCTTACTGCCCACTGATCTGTCCTCTGTACACCTCCTCCCGGAGTCTGGTCCTCCCACTTCCTCTGTCTGCTATGAAACTCCAAAGTTTTGGGAGCCAGGGAATTCACGGAGACCGAAGTGGGAAAGCGGCAGCTGCTCCGGCTACCGGTCTGGCAGAGGGATCCCCCCCAACCGACACACCATGAGAGTCTGGAGTATGGACCACTGGAGAGGACTCCTGGCCACCTGGGCGCTGTGCCTACTGCCAGGTGAGAGGATAGGAAAGGACACATCATCTCCTGCTCAACCCTCCCCGCTCCAGGGACCGCAATGCTATTGGTCAGACCGCCGGCTCATCTCACTAGGCGTCGGGCTTCTCCTCCGGGCAGCTTAGCGGTCAGCACCTCTGACTTCCAGCACTCGGGGTCCTGGGTTCAAATCCCAGCCAGGACACCATCTGCATGGAGTTTGCATTGTGAGATTAGACTTGTAAGCTCCTTAAGGGCAAAGACTGATGTGAATATACAGTAAAGTGCTGGTGCTCTATATATTGGGGTTACCACTACTGCCTTGCAGCACTGGGGTCCCTGGTTCAAATCCCAACCAGGACACTATCTGCATGGAGTTTGCATTGTGAGATTAGACTTGTAAGCTCCTTAAGGGCAAAGACTGATGTGAATATATAGTGAAGTGCTCTGCAAGTTCAGCACAGTGACTTAGTGGTTAGCACTACAGCACTGGGGTCCCTGGTTCAAATCCCGACCAGGACACCATCTGCATGGAGTTTGCATTGTGAGATTAGACTTGTATGCTCCTTAAGGGCAAAGACTGATGTGAATATACAGTAAAGTGCTGGTGCTCTATAAATTCGGGTTACCGCTACTGCCTTGCAGCACTGTGGTCCCTGGGTTCAAATCCCGGCCAGGACACCATCTGCATGGAGTTTGCATTGTGAGATTAGACTTGTAAGCTCCTTAAGGGCAAAGACTGATGTGAATATATAGTGAAGTGCTCTGCAAGTTCAGCACAGTGACTTAGTGGTTAGCACTACAGCACTGCGGTCCCCGGTTCAAATCCCGACCAGGACACCATCTGCATGGAGTTTGCATTGTGAGATTAGACTTGTATGCTCCTTAAGGGCAAAGACTGATGTGAATATACAGTAAAGTGCTGGTGCTCTATAAATTCGGGTTACCGCTACTGCCTTGCAGCACTGCGGTCCCTGGTTCAAATCCCGACCAGGACACTATCTGCATGGAGTTTGCATTGTGAGATTAGACTTGTAAGCTCCTTAAGGGCAAAGACTGATATGAATATTTAGTAAAGTGCTCTACAAGTTTAGCACAGTGACTTAGTGATTAGTACTACTGCCTTGCAGCACTGCAGTCCCTGTTGCAAATTCCGACCAGGACACCATCTGCATGGAGTTTGCACAATCTCCCCTGTGCTTCTCAATTGGAAGGGCAGGGAGGTGATGTGTAAGTAAAGTACTGCATATGTTGCCAGGGCAGATATAAATACATCTTAGTGGTTAGCACTTCCGCCTTGCAGCACTAGCGGTCCTTGTTGCAAATCCTGACCAAGACACTGTCTGCATGGAGTTTGCATGAATCCCTGTGCTTCTTAGATTGTCACAGCAGGGAATGATGTGTATGAAATATGTTGCAGGGTGATATAAATACAGCTCAATGGTTAACACTCCTGCCTTGCAGCACTGGGGCCCTCAGTTCAAATGCCGACCAAGACGATCACTGCATGGAGTTTGCATTGTAAGACTAGACTAAATATATATGAATATATGGTAAAGTACTTCATAATTTGCTGGTGCTATACAAATTCAGCTTATTGTTAGTACTACTGCCTTGCAGCACTGCGGTCCCTGGTTCAAATTCCGACCAGGACACCATCTGCATGGAGTTTGCATTGTGAGTTTTTGACTTGTAAGCTCCTTAAGGGCAAAGACTGATGTGAATATTTAGTAAAGTGCTCTACAAGTTTAGCACAGTGACTTAGTGGTTAGCACTACTGCTGTGCAGCACTGCAGTCTCTGTTGCAAATCCTGACCAAGACACTATCTACATGGAGTTTGCATGAATCCCTGTGCTTCTTAGATTGTAACAGCAGGGAATGATGTGCATGAAATATGTTGCAGGGTGATATAAATACAGCTCAATGGTTAACACTCCTGCCTTGCAGCGCTGGGCTCCTCAGTTCAAATGCTGGTGAGGACAATGACTGCATGGAGTTTGTATTGTAAGACTAGACTGTAAGCTCTTTAAGGGCACTTCTGCCTTCCAGCACTGTTGTAAATCCTGACCAAGACACTGTCTGCATGGAGTTTACATTAATCCCTGTGCTCCTTAGATTGTACCAGCAGGGAGTGATGTGGTTAACACTCCTGCCTTGCAGCACTGGGGTCCTCGGTTCAAATGCTGGAATGGACGGTCACTGCATGGAGTTTGCATTGTAAGACTAGACTGAATATATATGAATATATGGTAAAGTGCTGCATAATGTGCTGGTGCTATACAAATTCAGCTTAGTGGTAAGTACTACTGCCCTGCAGGAACTGGGGTCTCTTTTTTTAAATCCTAACCAGGACACCATCTGCATGGAGTTTGCACAATCTCCCCTGTGCTTCTCAATTGGAAGGGTAAGGAGTGATGTGTAAGTAAAGTACTGCATATGTTGCCAGGGGGATATAAATACATTCTAGTGGTTAGCACTTCCGCCTTGCAGCACTGGGGGTCCCTGTTGCAAGTCCTGACCAATACACTGTCTGCATGGAGTTTGCATGAATCCCTGTGATTCTTAGATTGTAACAGCAGGGAGTGATGTGTATGAAATATGTTGCAGGGTGATACAAATACAGCTCAATGGTTAACACTCCTGCCTTGCAGCACTGGGGCCCTCAGTTCAAATGCTGACCAGGACGGTCACTGCATGGAGTCTGCATTGTAAGACTAGACTGTAAGCTCCTTAAGGGCAGGGACTGATGTGAATATATAATAAAGTGCTGCACAGTTTGCTGGTCCTATACCAATTCAGCTTATTGGTTAACACTACTGCCTTGAAGCACTGGGGTGCCCGGTTCAAATCCTGACCCAGTACACCATCTGCATGGAGTTTGCATGATCTCCCTGTACTTCTAAATTGGAAGGGCAGGGAGGGAGTGATGTGTACTGCATATGTTGCATGGTGATATAAATACAGCTCAATGGTTAACACTCCTGCCTTGCAGCACTGAGGTCCTCGGTTCATATTCTGACCAGGACAATGACTGCATGGAGTTTGCATTGTAAGACTAGACTGTAAGCTCTTTAAGGGCTGGGACTGATGTGGATATATAATAAAGTGCTGCATAATTTGCTGGTCCTATACCAATTCAGCTTATTAGTTAACACTACTGCCTTGAAGCACTGGGGTGCCCGGTTCAAATCCTGACCCAGTACACCATCTGCATGGAGTTTTGCATGATCTCCCTGTGCTTCTTAGATTGCAAAGGCGGGAAGTGATGTGTATGTAAAGTACTGAAAATGTTGCCAGTATGATATGAACACAGCTTAGTGGTTAGCACTGGTGGTCCTCGGTTCAAATCACAACCAGGACACCATCTGCATGGAGTTTGCATTGCGAGATTAGACTGCTAGCTCCTTACTGATGTGAATACAGTAAAGTGTTGTATAGATTGCTTGTGCTCTACAAATTCAGCACAGCAGCTTTGTGGTTAGCACTACTGCCTTGCGGCACTGGGGTCCAGGGTTCGAATCCTGACCAGGGCATTATCTGCATGGAGTTTACACGATCTCCCTGTGCTTCGTAGATCGTAAGGACAGGACGTGATGTGTATATAAAGTACTGCAAATGTTGCCGGTATGATATTAATACAGCTTAGTGGTTAGCACTGGGGTTCTCAGTTCAAATCCTGACCAGGCCTCCCACTGCTGCATGGAGTTTGCATTGTAAGATTAGACTGTAAGCTCCTTGAGGTCAGGGACTGATGTGAATATACAGTAAGTTGCTGGTACTCTATAAATTTTGGTTAGTACTACTGCGGTCCTGGTTCAAATCCTGACCAGAGCATCATCTACATGGAGTTTGCATGATCTCCCTGTGCTTCTTAGATTGTAAGGGCAAGGAGTGTAAGTAAAGTACTGCATATGTTGCCAGTGTGATATAAATACATCTTAGTGGTTAGCACTGTGAGGTCCCTGGCTCAAATCCCGACCAGGACACCATCTGCATGGAGTTTGCATTGTGAGATTAGACTGTAAACTCCCCCTGTAAGCAGGGCCTGATGGGAATATATGGTGAAGTGCTGCATAAATGACGGTGCTCTATAAATGTGGCTTAATGGTTAGCACCACTGCCTTGCAAGACTGCGGCCCCTGGTTCAAATCCTGACAAGGACACCATCTGCATGGAGCTTGCATGACCACCCTGTGCTTCTTAGATTGTAAGGACAAGGAGTGATGTGTATGTAAAATAACACCTATGTTGCCAGTGGATAATAAATACAGCTTAGTGGTTAGCACTTCTGCATCGCAGCACTGGGGTCCTTAGTTTAAATCCTGGCCTGGGCAACATCTGCATGGAGTTTGCATGCTCTCTCTTGGTTTCTTCAAAGATTGTACTAGTAGGTTAATTGGGCCTAGTACTCAGGGCTGTCTTTAATAGTGATTAGACCCCAGGCAAACATTTTCTAGAGCCCACCCAAATTCACTCATCATCTATTCACAGGCAGCGTGGGGGCTCAAGGGGCAGCTGCTTTGGGCCTCACAATAATGACTGGGCCCGGGGCAGCTGCCCCTTTTGTCCTGCATAAAAGATGGCCCTGCTAGTATGCATGTGTGAGACAGGGACGATGTGCGATGAGGTGAGTGGCTGGTGAGGCACTGGCTAGTATCAGAGGCAGATACACACAGGTTACATACGCCATGATCGGTAGATTGAGAGCAATAATTCTATCACTAGACCTTCTCTGTAACTCTAAACATGGAACCTGTAATTAAAAAAATTGAAAGCGTCTCCTATGGAGATTTGTAAGTACTGTAGTTTGGCGCCATTCCACGAGTGTGCGCAATTTTAAAGAGTGACATGTTTGGTATCTATTTACTCGGCGTAACATCATCTTTCACATTGTAGAAAAAAATCGGGTTATCTTCAGTGTTTTTTTTTTTTTTTGTTGTTTTTTTTATTCATGAAACAGTTTCTTTCCAAAAAAAAAAAACACATTTTAAAACGGTTTATTATATATATTTTTAAATATATTATCGGGTTATCGTCAGTGTTTTTTTTTAATCTATGAAACAATTTCTTTCCAAAAAAAAAACATGCTTTAAAAATTGCTGCGCAAGGGGTTAATTACCATAAGTAACACACAAATAATTATTATGTATTATCAGGTTATTATATATTATTGGGTTATCTTCTGAGTTTTTTTATTTTTTATTCATGAAACTGTTTCTTTCCAAAAAAAAACCCCAAAAAAACACGTTTTAAAAATTGCTGCGCAAGGGGTTAATTACCATAAGTAACACACAAATAATTATTATATATTATCGGGTTATTATATATTATTGGGTTATCTTCAGTGGTTTTTTGTTTTTTTTAGTATATATTATCGGGTTATTATATATTATCGGGTTATCTTCTTTGTTTTGTTTTTTTATTTATGAAACTGTTTCTTTCCAAAAAAAAAAAAAAACGTTTTAAAAATTGCTGCGCAAGGGGTTAATTATCATAAGTAGCACACAAATAATTATTATATATTATCGGGTTATTATATAATATTGGGTTATCTTCAGTGTTTTTTTTTTATTTTTTATTTTTTTATTCATGAAACAGTTTCTTTCCACAAAAAAAAATCAGTTTTAAAAATTGCTGCGCAAATACCGCATAACATAAAAAGCTGCAACGACCGCCATTTTATTCCCTAAAAAAACAAAAAAAAAACAAAAAAAAAAACACATATATAATGTTTGGGGGTTCTGAGTAATTTTCTAGAAAATAAATGATATGATTTTTACATGTAGGAGAGAAGTGTCAGAATTGGCCTGGGTGGCAAGGGGTTAATTACCATAAGTAATAAACAGGTAATTATTATATATTATTTTTATATAAAAATAAATAATAATAATTTTATATATAATATATATATATCATTTTATATATAAATAAATAAATATAAAATGATATATATATATTATATATAAAATTATTATTATTTATTTATATTATTATTATTATTATTTATTGTTTTTAAGGTAATTTACTATATTTTCTAAATCTGTACTCAAGCAAGTTGCTTAACGGACACATTACTGAAGTTTGAAGTTATAACTTCCAACCAGTAATGTCACAGGAAATAGATAAATAATAAATGATTATCTTATAACATAGAACATAATAATATATGATTTAGCTTGTATCTTTTCAGCAGCAGATTCTCACCCTCCCTCTGTGTGAGAAAAACATGGGATTGCGGGTAAATCTTATACACATAAACCCATGTTTTTTTTCCCTTGTATTTAAAGAGGAACTGCAGTCTGCTCACATAATTTGTAATAAAAACATCTTTGCCATTCTGAAGCTTCCCTCCAACCCCTTTGCATATTATTTTATATATACTGTGATTCTGTACTTGCCAAAATATGCTGCAGAAATCTCCCTCCGATGAGTCTGGCTGCAGCCATTTTAACTGTGGGCAGCTGAAGCTGCTGCCTGTTCACTTCCTGGATTTACACAGAGGCACACCTCCAGCTCTGCAGCTCTCTTTGGCCCTCCTATGATTCAGCCCCCCCCCCCCCCCCATTCCTTCCTGGCAAACTCTCACAAGAGTGAGAGAGAGAGCTGTGCATGATTTCATAAGCCTAGGCTAAGGACCAGACAAGAAACAGGAAGTGGGCTGTATAAGGGATTTACTGGCAGAAGAAAAAAAATGTTTTACTATCCAAAGTTACAACAACAACAAGGGTGGAAGATTATATTAATAGATGGAAAGATTAAAAAATACCTGAAGGTCCACTTTAAGAGGGCTGGGCTGGAAGGGAGTATTTGTCTTTTAGACACTCCCCCTTCTATGACACTGCAGTGAGAGGCGTGCCTCCACTGCAGCATTTGTATTGGACAGCTTGGACCAATGGTGCTTTACCATTGGTCCAAGGCTCCAAGCTAGGGTTGCCACCTGTCCGGGATTCACCCGGACAGTTCGGGTTTGGAATCATGCGTCCAGGTTTCAGACTGCCTGAAACCCGGACACATTATTCAGACTGGACTTTGGCTTCCCAGCAGGTTTACTGGCTGCATTTGGCTGAGCTGGGAGTGTCTGTTACACTCTTTTTCACACTGCCCAAAGTCAGCACTAACAATACTAACAATTTCCCCACCCCCTGCCCCCCCACACTGATGGGAGAGGAGAGAGGGCTCGATCTGCACCTCTTTCTCCTACCCCTCTGTGTCTGCCCACACTCCAATCCAAGTGATCTGCCTCAGAAAAGGATAGTGGGGGTCAGAAATTGGAAGTCCATCAGCCTCAGCTACATCTGGATGAGAGGTGCTGATTGCCAAGGGGTGAGTGAGCTCACCATCCACCCCTGTCTGTGACTAAACTCTCCCTCCTTCTTTCTCCTGCCTCTGAGTGAGTACACTAAGGTAAATCGGGGTTCTCAGAGCACCCCTTATATCAGAGTTCCCCTTTACACCACAGGCCACAGTGTTCCCCATTACAGCAGAGTCCTCACCGTACATCAGAGTTCTCAGTGTTCCCCCCTTAAATCAGGGTTTCTAGAGCATCCCCTAGAGTCCCCAGAGTTCTCCCTTACATCACAGTCTGCAGAGTCTCTGTGGTTTCAGGTGTAAAAGAGGAACTCTGTGAACTCTGATGTAAATGAGGACTCTTGTTATTAACGCCATATGATTAGAAATGTTATTTAACCACTTGCCGACCGCCTCACGCCGATCTACGTCATCAGAATGGCACGGGCAGGCATAAGCACATATATGTACGTCCTTTGCCTCCCGCGGGTCGGGGGCCCGATCGGGCCCCCGCCCGGTGCCTGCGGCGGTCGGTTTTCGTTCGGGAGCGATCCCGGACGAGGGGACGGCCATTCATTCATGGCCACCCCCTCGCGATCGCTCCCGACGAATGGAAATCCCCGGTGACATCACTTCCTCTCCTGTAATGTAAACACAGGAGAGGAAGTGATGTATTCTCTCCTCCGTGTCGGTATTTTTCATTCCGACACGGAGGAGAGCGGATCAGTGAGTTGCACCAACACATCCCACACACAGTAGAACATGCCAGGCACACTCACACCCCCCCTTTACCCCCCGATCACCCCCCCAATTACCCCTGCCCCCCAGTCACAGTGACACCAATGTCATTTTTTTTTTTTTTTTTTTTTTTTTTGCATTGGTGTCATTTGTGACTGTAATAACTGTTAGGGCAGTTAGGGTTAGCCCCCTTTAGTTCTAATGTACCCCCCTAACCCCCCCAATAAAGGTTTAACCCCGTGATCACCCCCCGTCGCCAGTGTCACTAAGGCTGGGTTCACATTGCAGCGGTTTATGAGAACGAATGTGATTCGCACCGCACTGCAGTGCAAATCACATCCGATCTCTGTGCGATTCGAGTTCAGCCATTCGCCGCACCCGCCGCACCCGCCACACCCGCCGCACCCGCCGCAAATTCGCACGGGACCCTTTTTTTGGCCCGCAGCAGAATCGGATCGCATGGGTGTTCACACCATGCGATCCGAGTTTGCAGATCGCACTGCGATATGCGAACTGATCTGGGGGTGTCAGTAACATTTCACTGACACTCCCAGCAGTTCGCATAGGGCAGTGTGAACTGCCGCCGGGAGGCATGCGATGCGGGAACCCGCCGCGGATTCATGGCGTTCCCGCATCGCTCCAGTGTGAACCCAGCCTAATAAGCGATCATTTTTCTGATCGCCGTATTAGTGTCACAGGTGACGCTAGTTAGGCAGGTAGGTATTTAGGTTCGCCGCAGCTTTTTATAGCGCTAGGGACCCCCATATACTACCGCATAAAGCCCCCTGATTGCCCCCTAGTTAACCCTTTCACCAGTGATCACCATATAACTGTTACAGGTGACGCTGGTTGGTTAGTTATTTTTTTATAGTTTCAGGGCACCCGCCATTTATTACCTAATAAAGGTTTAACCCCCTGATCACCCGGCAGGTGTCATTTGTGACTAATAACTGTTAGGGCAGTTAGGGTTAGCCCCCTTTAGTTCTAAGGTACCCCCCTAACCCCCCCAATAAAGGTTTAACCCCGTGATCACCCCCCGTCGCCAGTGTCACTAAGGCTGGGTTCACATTGCAGCGGTTTATGAGAACGGATGTGATTCGCACCGCACTGCAGTGCAAATCACATCCGATCTCTGTGCGATTCGAGTTCAGCTATACAGATAGTATGGCTGAATTCGTGTCGCACCCGCCGCAAACTCGCACGGGACCCTTTTTTTGGTCCGCAGCAGAATCGGATCGCATGGGTGTTCACACCATGCGATCCAAGTTTGCAGATCGCACTGCGATATGCGAACTGATCTGGGGGTGTCATTAACATTTCACTGACACTCCCAGCAGTTCGCATAGGGCAGTGTGAACTGCCGCCGGGAGGCATGCGATGCGGGAACCCGCCGCGCATTCGTGGCGTTCCCGCATCGCTCCAGTGTGAACCCAGCCTAATAAGCGATCGTTTTTCTGATCGCTGTATTAGTGTCACAGGTGACGCTAGTTAGGCAGGTAGGTATTTAGGTTCGCCGCAGCTTTTTATAGCGCCAGGGACCCCCATATACTACCGCATAAAGCCCCCTGATTGCCCCCTAGTTAACCCTTTCACCAGTGATCACCATATAACTGTTACAGGTGACGCTGGTTGGTTAGTTATTTTTTTATAGTTTCAGGGCACCCGCCATTTATTACCTAGTCTCACTAGTGTACCCCTAAATTTAGGGGTGTCTACTTTCTAAAATGGGGTCATTTGGGGGGGGGGGGGTTTGTGCCATCTTGGCATTTTATGGCCTTCAAAACTGTAACGCCCTTAGAAAGCCTGAAGGCGGTGCTTGGTTTTTGGGGCCCCGTACGCGGCTAGGCTCCCAAAAAGTCCCACATATGTGGTATCCCCGTACTCAGGAGAAGCAGCAGAATTTATTTTGGGGTGTCATTTCACATATGCCCATGGCATGCGTGAGCAATATATCATTTAGTGACAACTTTGTGAAAAAAAAAAAAAAAAGTTTGTAATTTTCCCGCAACTTGTGGCAAAATATAAAATATTCCATGGACTCAACATGCCTCTCAGCAAATAGCTTGGGGTGTCTACTTTCTAAAATGGGGTCATTTGTGGGGGTTTTGTGCCATCTTGGCATTTTATGGCCTTCAAAACTGTAATAGGTAGTGAGAAGTGAACTCAAAAAATTACGCCCTTAGAAAGCCTGAAGGCGGTGCTTGGTTTTCGGGGCCCCGTACGCGGCTAGGCTCCCAAAAAGTCCCACATATGTGGTATCCCCGTACTCAGGAGAAGCAGCAGAATTTATTTTGGGGTGTCATTTCACATATGCCCATGGCATGCATGAGCAATATATCATTTAGTGACAACTTTGTGAAAAAAAAAAAAAAAAAAAAAAGTTTGTAATTTTCCCGCAACTTGTGGCAAAATATAAAATATTCCATGGACTCAACATGCCTCTCAGCAAATAGCTTGGGGTGTCTACTTTCTAAAATGGGGTCATTTGTGGGGGTTTTGTGCCATCTTGGCATTTTATGGCCTTCAAAACTGTAATAGGTAGTGAGGCGTGAAATCAAAAATTGACGCCCTTAGAAAGCCTGAAGGCGGTGCTTGGTTTTCGGGGCCCTGTACGCGGCTAGGCTCCCAAAAAGTCCCACATATGTGGTATCCCCGTACTCAGGAGAAGCAGCAGAATTTATTTTGGGGTGTCATTTCACATACGCCCATAGCATGTGTGAGCAATATATCATTTAGTGACAACTTTGTGTAAAAAAAAAAAAAAAATTTTTTTTTTGTCATTATTCAATCGCTTGAGGCAAAAAAATAAAATATTCAATGGGCTCAACATGCCTCTTATCAATTTCCTTAGGGGGTCTACTTTCCAAAATGGGGTCATTTGGGGGGGTTTTGTACTGCCCTGTCATTTTAGCACCTCAAGAAATGAGATAGGCAGTCGTAAACTAAAAGCTGCGTAAATTCCAGAAAACGTACCTTAGTTTGTAGATGTGACAACTTTTGCGCAAACCAATAAATATACAATTATTGCCTTTTTTTTTACCAAAGACATGTGGCTGAATACATTTTGTCCTAAATGTATGACTAAAATTGAGTTTATTGGATTTTTCTAATAACAAAAAGTAGAAAATATCATTTTTTTTCAAAATTTGCGGTCTTTTTACGTTTATATCGCAAAAAATAAAAATCGCAGAGGCAATCAAATACCATCAAAAGAAAGCTCTATTTGTGGGAAGAAAAGGACGCAAATTTTGTTTGGGTACAACATTGCATGACCGCGCAATTACCAGTTAAAGCAGCGCAGTGCCAAAGTGTAAAAAGACCTCTGGTCATTTACCAGCAAAATGGTCCGGTCTGAAAGTGGTTAATAGCAAAATATATGTATAGTTTATACTATTAAAACAAAATTGTGCGCTGCTAAAGTGTTCGGGTTTGATTTGAAGAAAAGGTGGCAACCCTACTCCAAGCTGACAAGAAGTGAGGAGAGGCACTGTGAGCTCATCCACTCAGTCTGCTGCAGAATGTGCCGGCTTGCATTTAACCACTTGCCGACCGCCGCACGACGATGTACGTCGACAGCATGGCACGGGCAGGCATAAGGGCTTACATGTACGTCCTTGCCTGCCCACCGGTCGGGGGCCCGATCGGGCCCCCGCCCGGTGCCTGCGGCGGTCGGTATTCGTTCGGGGGCGATCCCGGACGAGGGGACGGCCATTCATTCATGGCCACCCCCTCGCGATTGCTCCCGACGAATGAAAATGTCCGGTGACATCATTTCCTCTCCTGTAATGTAAACACAGGAGAGGAAGTGATGTATTCTCTCCTCCGTGTCAGTATTTTTCGTTCCGGCACCGAGGAGAGAGCATCGGTGAGTTGCACAAGCACTACACTACACAGTAGAACATGCCAGGCACACTCACACCCCCCCTTTACCCCCCCGATCACCCCCCAATTACCCCTGCCCCCCCAGTCACAGTGACACCAATTGCTTTTTTTTTTTTTTTTTTTGCATTGGTGTCATTTGTGACTGTAATAACTGTTAGGGCAGTTAGGGTTAGCCCCCTTTAGTTCTAATGTGCCCCCCTAACCCCCCCAATAAAGGTTTAACCCCGTGATCACCCCCCCTCGCCAGTGTCACTAAGGCTGGGTTCACATTGCAGCGGTTTATGAGAACGAATGTGATTCGCACCACACTGCAGTGCAAATCACATCCGATCTCTGTGCGATTCGAGTTCAGCCATACAGATAGTATGGCTGAATTCGTGTCGCACCCGCCGCACCCGCCGCACCCGCCGCAAATTCGCACGGGACCCTTTTTTTGGCCCGCAGCAGAATCGGATCGCATGGGTGTTCACACCATGCGATCCGAGTTTGCAGATCGCACTGCGATATGCGAACTGATCTGGGGGTGTCATTAACATTTCACTGACACTCCCAGCAGTTCGCATAGGGCAGTGTGAACTGCCGCCGGGAGGCATGCGATGCGGGAACCCGCCGCGGATTCATGGCGTTCCCGCATCGCTCCAGTGTGAACCCAGCCTAATAAGCGATCATTTTTCTGATCGCTGTATTAGTGTCATAGGTGACGCTAGTTAGGCAGGTAGGTATTTAGGTTCGCCCCGCATAAAGCCCCCTGATTTCCCCCTAGTTAACCCTTTCACCAGTGATCACCATATAACTGTTACAGGTGACGCTGGTTGGTTAGTTATTTTTTTATAGTTTCAGGGCACCCGCCATTTATTACCTAATAAAGGTTTAACCCCCTGATCACCCGGCGGGTGTCATTTGTGACTGTAATAACTGTTAGGGCAGTTAGGGTTAGCCCCCTTTAGTTCTAAGGTACCCCCCTAACCCCCCCAATAAAGGTTTAACCCCGTGATCACCCCCCCGTCGCCAGTGTCACTAAGGCTGGGTTCACATTGCAGCGGTTTATGAGAACGGATGTGATTCGCACCGCACTGCAGTGCAAATCACATCCGATCTCTGTGCGATTCGAGTTCAGCCATACAGATAGTATGAATGAATTCGTGTCGCACCCGCCGCACCCGCCGCAAACTCGCACGGGACCCTTTTTTTGGTCCGCAGCAGAATCGGATCGCATGGGTGTTCACACCATGCGATCCAAGTTTGCAGATCGCACTGCGATATGCGAACTGATCTGGGGGTGTCAGTAACATTTCACTGACACTCCCAGCAGTTCGCATAGGGCAGTGTGAACTGCCGCCGGGAGGCATGTGATGCGGGAACCCGCCGCGCATTCGTGGCGTTCCCACATCGCTCCAGTGTGAACCCAGCCTAATAAGCGATCGTTTTTCTGATCACTGTATTAGTGTCACAGGTGACGCTAGTTAGGCAGGTAGGTATTTAGGTTCGCCGCAGCTTTTTATAGCGCCAGGGACCCCCATATACTACCGCATAAAGCCCCCTGATTGCCCCCTAGTTAACCCTTTCACCAGTGATCACCATATAACTGTTACAGGTGACGCTGGTTGGTTAGTTATTTTTTTTATAGTTTCAGGGCACCCGCCATTTATTACCTAGTCTCACTAGTGTACCCCTAAATTTAGGGGTGTCTACTTTCCAAAATGGGGTCATTTGGGGGGGGTTTGTGCCATCTTGGCATTTTATGGCCTTCAAAACTGTAACGCCCTTAGAAAGCCTGAAGGCGGTGCTTGGTTTTCGGGGCCCCGTACGTGGCTAGGCTCCCAAAAAGTCCCACATATGTGGTATCCCCGTACTCAGGAGAAGCAGCAGAATTTATTTTGGGGTGTCATTTCACATATGCCCATGGCATGCGTGAGCAATATATCATTTAGTGACAACTTTGTGAAAAAAAAAAAAAAAAGTTTGTAATTTTCCCGCAACTTGTGGCAAAATATAAAATATTCCATGGACTCAACATGCCTCTCAGCAAATAGCTTGGGGTGTCTACTTTCTAAAATGGGGTCATTTGTGGGGGTTTTGTGCCATCTTGGCATTTTATGGCCTTCAAAACTGTAATAGGTAGTGAGGAGTGAAGTCAAATATTTACGCCCTTAGAAAACCTGAAGGCGGTTCTTGGTTTTCGGGGCCCCGTACGTGGCTAGGCTCCCAAAAAGTCCCACATATGTGATATCCCCGTACTCAGGAGAAGCAGCAGAATTTATTTTGCGGTGTCATTTCACATATGCCCATAGCATGTGTGAGCAATATATCATTTAGTGACAACTTTGTGAAAAAAAAATAAAAAAAAATTAAAGTTTGTAATTTTCCCGCAACTTGTGGCAAAATATAAAATATTCCATGGACTCAAAATGCCTCTCAGCAAATAGCTTGGGGTGTCTACTTTCTAAAATGGGGTAATTTGTGGGGGTTTTGTGCCATCTTGGCATTTTATGGCCTTCAAAACTGTAATAGGTAGTGAGAAGTGAAATCAAAAATTTACGCCCTTAGAAAGCCTGAAGGCGGTGCTTGGTTTTCGGGGCCCCGTACGCGGCTAGGCTCCCAAAAAGTCCCACATATGTGATATCCCCGTACTCAGGAGAAGCAGCAGAATTTATTTTGGGGTGTCATTTCACATATGCCCATAGCATGTGTGAGCAATATATCATTTAGTGACAACTTTGTGTAAAAAAAAAATAATTTTTTTATTTTTTGTCATTATTCAATCGCTTGAGGCAAAAAAATAAAATATTCAATGGGCTCAACATGCCTCTTATCAATTTCCTTAGGGGGTCTACTTTCCAAAATGGGGTCATTTGGGGGGGTTTTGTACTGCCCTGCCATTTTAGCACCTCAAGAAATGAGATAGGCAGTCGTAAACTAAAAGCTGCGTAAATTCCAGAAAACGTACCTTAGTTTGTAGATGTGACAACTTTTGCGCAAACCAATAAATATACAATTATTGACTTTTTTTTTACCAAAGACATGTGGCTGAATACATTTTGGCCTAAATGTATGACTAAAATTGAGTTTATTGGATTTTTCTAATAACAAAAAGTAGAAAATATCATTTTTTTTCAAAATTTGCGGTCTTTTTACGTTTATATCGCAAAAAATAAAAATCAAAGAGGCAATCAAATACCATCAAAAGAAAGCTCTATTTGTGGGAAGAAAAGGACGCAAATTTTGTTTGGGTACAACATTGCATGACCGCGCAATTACCAGTTAAAGCAGCGCAGTGCCAAATTGTAAAAAGACCTCTGGTCATTTACCAGCAAAATGGTCCGGTCTGAAGGTGGTTAAACTGTCCGCTCTGTATGTAGCTTCTGACAGGCTGTGCAAGGAGGCCTGTATCTCTACAACCATGGGTCAAAAGAGCCCCATATCTCTACAACCAGAGGTCGTAGGAGCCCCATATCTCTACAACCACATGTCGTAGGAGCCCCATATCTCTACAACCACAGGTCATAGGAGCCCCATATCTCTACAACCATAGGTCGTAGAAGCCCCATATCTCTACAACCACAGGTCGTAGGAGCCCCATATCTCTACAACCATAGGTCGTAGGAGCCCCATATCTCTACAACCATAGGTCGTAGGAGCCCCAGATCTCTACAACCACAGGTCGTAGGAGCCCCAGATCTCTACAACCACAGGTCGTAGGAGCCCCAGATCTCTACAACCATAGGTCATAGGAGCCCCATATCTCTATAACCACAGGTCGTAGGAGCCCCAGATCTCTACAACCACAGGTCGTAGGAGCCCCAGATCTCTACAACCACAGGTCGTAGGAGCCCCATATCTCTACAACCATAGATCGTAGGAGCCCCATATCTCTACAACCACAGGTTGTAGGAGCCCCATATCTCTACAACCATAGATCATAGGAGCCCCATATCTCTACAACCACAGGTCGTAGGATCCCCATATCTCTACAACCATAGGTCGTAGGAGCCCCATATCTCTATAACCACAGGTCGTAGGAGCCCCAGATCTCTACAACCACAGGTCGTAGGAGCCCCAGATCTCTACAACCACAGGTCGTAGAAGCCCCATATCTCTACAACCATAGATCGTAGGAGCCCCATATCTCTACAACCACAGGTCGTAGGAGCCCCATATCTCTACAACCATAGATCATAGGAGCCCCATATCTCTACAACCATAGATCGTAGGAGCCCCATATCTCTACAACCATAGGTCGTAGGAGCCCCATATCTCTATAACCACAGGTCATAAGAGCCCCAGATCTCTACAACCACAGGTCATAGGAGCCCCAGATCTCTACAACCACAGGTCGTAGGAGCCCCAGATCTCTACAACCACAGGTCGTAGGAGCCCCAGATCTCTACAACCACAGGTCATAGGAGCCCCAGATCTCTACAACCACAGGTCGTAGGAGCCCCATATCTCTATAACCACAGGTCGTAGGAGCCCCATATCTCTACAACCACAGGACGTAGGAGCCCCAGATCTCTACAACCATAGGTCGTAGGAGCCCCAGATCTCTACAACCACAGGTCATAGGAGCCCCAGATCTCTACAACCACAGGTCGTAGGAGCCCCAGATCTCTACAACCACAGGTCGTAGGAGTCCCAGATCTCTACAACCATAGGTCGTAGGAGCCCCATATCTCTACAACCACAGGTCGTAGGAGCCCCATATCTCTACAACCATAGGTCGTAGGAGCCCCATATCTCTACAACCTTAGGTCTTAGGAGCCCCATATCTCTACAACCATAGGTCATAGGAGCCCCATATCTCTGCAACCATAGGTCGTAGGAGCCCCATATCTCTACAACCATAGGTCATAGGAGCCCCAACACAGTGACTCATGCCGCGTACACACAACCAGGCTAGATCAGACGGTCTTTCCGACGGACTTTTGGCTGAGTTCTAATGGACTTTCCGAATGAACGGACTTGGCCACACACAATCACACCAAAGTCCGACGGATTTGAACGACTGGATCAGAATAAGGAAGTTCATAGCCAGTAGCCAATAGCTGCCCTAGCGTCCATTTTTGTCCATCGGACTAGCATACACACAAACGGATTTCTCGGTCCGGCGGAGTTCTGGTGGGAAAATTTAAAACATGTTCTATTTCTAAAGTCTGCTGGATTTTTGGCAAGCAAAGGTCCGATGGAGCCCACACACGATCGAATTGTCAGACGGATTCGTTCCGTCGGACTTTTGCTGTCAAAAAGTCCGGTCATGTGTACGCGGCATTAGTGGTTAGCACTACCATATCTCCCAACTGTCCCTGATTTGGAGCAATGTCCCTCTGTCCCTCATTCCTCTTCTGTGTCCCTCAATTTGGTCTAATCCATATAGATGTATTTAAAATGCACTTTTTAGCTATCAAAAAGTGTTTTCCAGCATTAAAACCTTCATCTGATTTCTAAATTGCTGTATTTGTAAATTCCAAAAGCCAATATAAAGGAATAGTAAAGGGTAAAAAAAAAAAGCACTTTTGGGTTTAACCAATCCTTTATTGTTTTGTACAATTCTCCTTTAAGAGGGCATGACAAGGGGTGTGTCCTATGCCTGCATACTTTTGCTAATAGGCGTCCCTCATTACCATCTCAAAAAGTTGGGAGGTATGGCATTACTAATCTGCAGCGCTGGGGTCCTTGGTTCAAATCTTGGTTAAGACACCCTTTGCATGTTCTGGGATGAGTTTCTTCCACACTCCAAAGTCATGTTAGTTCCAGGATCAGTGTGAGACAGGGACCTCAGATATATTGATGGTGCTATATCAATGCAGCTCAGTAGCTAGAACTTCTACCTTGCAGCACCGGGGTCAAATCCTACCCGGGGCACCAACTGCATGGAGTTTCTATGTTCTTCCTTCGCTTGCATGGGTTTCTCCCCCACTCCAAAGACATGCTGGTAGGTTCATCAGCCCCATTATAAACTGACCCTGCTATACTTGTGTGAGATATAAATCTGTTTCTTAAGTGCAGGGAATGACAAAAGAGCCTAAATTGTTGCGGTTTTGTCACTACAGCACAGTGGATTAATGGGCAGCGCTGGGGTCCCTGGTTCAAATCCCAACCAGGATGCTCTCTGCATGGAGTTTGCATGTTCTTTCTGTGCTTACATGGGTTTCCTCCTACACTATAAAGATATGCTGGTACGTCAGTTGGCCCTATGTGCAAAAGGGACCTTGGATCCTTGAGGGCGGGGCTGATGTGTATGTACATTATATATAAAGTACTGTGTAAGTTGTTGGTACAATATAAATATCTGTAGTCATTGAATCATGCTGATACATTAGAAAAAGTCACAGCTCACATAGACATAGAAACTTCTACCCTACCTGGCTATTTTTTATTTATTTTTTGTTCCTGTATGTTATTTAAAAAGGCTTATTTATTTTATTAGTATTGTTTTTTTTTTTTTTTTTTTATTATATTATTATTGTATTATTATTATTATTGTATATTGTTGTTATATTAGTATAAATGTTTTATTTATTTATAAATATATTTTTTTATTTTATTAGTTCAGGGAGGTGCACAGATCAGATCAGGGAGGTGCACAGATCAGATCAGAGGGGTGCACAGATCAGATCAGAGGGGTGCACAGATCAGGGGGGTGCACAGATCAGATCAGATGGGTGTACAGATCAGATCAGGGGGTGCACAGATAAGATCAGGGAGGTGCACAGATCAGATCAGAGGGGTGCACAGATCAGATCAGAGGGGTGCACAGATCAGATCAGAGGGGTGCACAGATCAGATCAGAGGGGTGCACAGATCAGGGGGGTGCACAGATCAGATCAGATGGGTGTACAGATCAGATCAGGGGGTGCACAGATAAGATCAGGGAGGTGCACAGATCAGATCAGATGGGTGTACAGATCAGATCAGGGAGGTGCACAGATCAGATCAGGGAGGTGCACAGATCAGATCAGGGAGGTGTACAGATTAGATCAGGGAGGTGCACAGATCAGATCAGAGGGGTGCACAGATCAGGGGGGTGCACAGATCAGATCAGGGGGGTGCACAGATCAGATCAGGGGGGTGCACAGATCAGATCAGGGGGGTGCACAGGCCAGATCAGAGGGGTGCATGGATCAGATCAGGGGGGTGCACAGATCAGATCAGGGGGGTGCACAGATCATATCAGGGGGTGCACAGATCAGATCAGAGGGGTGCACAGATCAGGGAGGTGCATAGATCAGATCAGGGAGGTGTACAGATCAGGGGGTGCACAGATCAGATCAGGGAGGTGTACAGATCAGATCAGGGGGTGCACAGATCAGATCAGGGAGGTGCACAGATCAGATCAGAGGGGTGCACAGATCAGATCAGGGGGGTGCACAGATCAGATCAGGGAGGTGCACAGATCAGATCAGGGAGGTGCACAGATCAGATCAGGGAGATGTACAGATCAGATCAGAGGGGTTCACAGATCAGAGGGGTGCACAGATCAGATCAGGGAGGTGCACAGATCAGATCAGGGGGTGCACAGATCAGATCAGAGGGGTGCACAGATCAGATCAGGGGGTGCACAGATCAGATCAGAGGGGTGCACAGATCAGGGAGGTGCACAGATCAGATCAGGGAGGTGTATAGATCAGGGGGTGCACAGATCAGATCAGGGAGGTGTACAGATCAGATGAGGGAGGTGCACAGATCAGATCAGGGGGGTGCACAGATCAGATCAGGGAGGTGCACAGATCAGAGGGGTGCACAGATCAGATCAGGGGGTGCACAGATCAGATCAGAGGGGTGCACAGATCAGATCAGAGGGGTGCACAGATCAGATCAGAGGGGTGCACAGATCTGGGGGGTGTATAGATCAGATCAAGGAGGTGTACAGATCAGGGGGGTGCACAGATCCGATCAGGGAGGTGCACAGATCAGATCAGGGGGGTGCACAGATCAGATCAGGGGGGTGCACAGATCATATCAGGGGGTGCACAGATCAGATCAGAGGGGTGCACAGATCAGGGAGGTGCATAGATCAGATCAGGGAGGTGTACAGATCAGGGGGTGCACAGATCAGATCAGGGAGGTGTACAGATCAGATCAGGGGGTGCACAGATCAGATCAGGGAGGTGCACAGATCAGATCAGAGGGGTGCACAGATCAGATCAGGGGGGTGCACAGATCAGATCAGGGAGGTGCACAGATCAGATCAGGGAGGTGCACAGATCAGATCAGGGAGATGTACAGATCAGATCAGAGGGGTTCACAGATCAGAGGGGTGCACAGATCAGATCAGGGAGGTGCACAGATCAGATCAGGGGGTGCACAGATCAGATCAGAGGGGTGCACAGATCAGATCAGGGGGTGCACATATCATATCAGAGGGGTGCACAGATCAGGGAGGTGCACAGATCAGATCAGGGAGGTGTATAGATCAGGGGGTGCACAGATCAGATCAGGGAGGTGTACAGATCAGATGAGGGAGGTGCACAGATCAGATCAGGGGGGTGCACAGATCAGATCAGGGAGGTGCACAGATCAGAGGGGTGCACAGATCAGATCAGAGGGGTGCACAGATCAGATCAGAGGGGTGCACAGATCTGGGGGGTGTATAGATCAGATCAAGGAGGTGTACAGATCAGGGGGGTGCACAGATCCGATCAGGGAGGTGCACAGATCAGATCAGGGGGTGCACAGATCAGAGGGGTTCACAGATCAGATCAGGGAGGTGCACAGATCAGATCAGAGGGGTGCACAGATCAGATCAGAGGGGTGCACAGATAAGATCAGATGGGTGCACAGATCTGGGGGTGCACAGATCAGATCAGGGAGGTGCACAGATCAGATCAGAGGGGTGCACATATCAGATCAGGGAGGTGCACAGATCAGATCAGGGGGGTGCACAGATCAGATCAGGGGGTGCACAGATCAGATCAGGGTGTGCACAGATCAGATCAGAGGGGTTCACAGATCAGGAAGTTGCACAGATCAGATCAGGGAGGTGTACAGATCAGGGGGTGCACAGATCAGGGGGTGCACAGATCAGATCAGGGGTTGCACAGATCAGATCAGGGGGGTGCACAGATCCGTTCAGGGAGGTGCACAGATCAGATCAGGGAGGTGCAGAGATCATATCAGGGGGTGCACAGATCAAATCAGGGGGGTGCACAGATCAGATCAGGGAGGTGCACAGATCAGATCAGGGGGGTGCACAGATCAGAGGGGTGCACAGATCAGACCAGGGAGGTGCACAGATCAGATCAGGGGGGTGCACAGATCAGAGGGGTGCACAGATCAGATCAGGGAGGTGCACAGATCAGATCAGAGGGGTGCACAGATCAGGGGGGTGCAAAGATCAGATCAGGGAGGTGCACAGATCAGATCAGGGAGGCGCACAGATCAGATCAGAGGGGTTCACAGATCAGGGGGTGCACGGATCAGATCAGGGGGTGCACAGATCAGGGGTGCACAGATCAGATCAGGGGGTGTACAGATCAGCTCAGGGAGGTGCACAGATCAGATCAGAGGGGTGCACAGATCAGATCAGGGGGTGCACAGATCAGATCAGGGGGTGCACAGATCAGGGAGTTGCACAGATCAGATCAGAGGGGTGCACAGATCAGATCAGGGTGTGCACAGATTAGATCAGGGAGGTGCACAGATTAGATCAGGGAGGCGCACAGATCAGATCAGAGGGGTTCACAGATCAGGGGGTGCACGGATCAGATCAGGGGGTGCACAGATCAGGGGTGCACAGATCATATCAGGGGGTGCACAGATCAGATCAGGGGGTGCACAGATCAGAGGGTGCGCAGATCAGATCAGGGAGGTGCACAGATCAGAGGGGTGCACAGATCAGATCAGGGAGGTGCACAGATCAGAGGGGTGCACAGATCAGATCAGGGAGGTGCACAGATCAGGGAGGTGCACAGATCAGATCAGAGGGGTGCACAGATCAGATCAGGGGGTGCACAGATCAGATCAGGGGGGTGTACAGATCAGATGTGGGAGGTGCACAGATCAGATCAGGGGGGTGCACAGATCAGATCAGGGGGGGGCACAGATCAGATCAGGGGGGTGCACAGATCAGGGAGGTGCACAGATCAGATCAGAGGGGTGCACAGATCAGATCAGGGGGGTGCACAGATCAGAGGGGTGCACAGATCGGATCAGGGAGGTGCACAGATCAGGGAGGTGCACAGATCAGATCAGAGGGGTGCACAGATCAGATCAGGGGGGTGCACAGATCAGATCAGGGGGGTGCACAGATCAGGGAGGTGCACAGATCAGATCAGAGGGGTGCACAGATCAGATCAGGGGGTGCACAGATCAGGGAGGTGCACAGATCAGATCAGGGGGGTGCACAGATCAGATCAGGGGGGTGCACAGATCAGATCAGGGGGGTGCACAGATCAGATCAGGGGGTGCACAGATCAGATCAGGGGGTGCACAAATCAGATTGGGGGGTGTGCAGATGACGGTCATCACTCCTAGAGGTGGGAGGTCTAAATTGCTGGAAGTAGATGAGATACTTTATTATCATTTTATTCAATACAAGGAAATGTTACATGGTAGCGCTCCAACAACAGCAATATGGGTACAGTCGCACCACAACGCATGCTTTTTTTGTAAAGCGCTGTGATGCGTTGGTGTGCGTTTTACATGCACTGCATTTTTTTAAAAGGAATACACCATATTCAAAGCAGTCTTTTCAGTTGCAGTGCGCTGCGATCATGCACGTTTGCACATGTCACATTGAAAAAAAGTTGCCTCTGATTCACTTTTTTTTTCAGCATTGGGCAAACGCAACGCACTGATGTGAACTTCCATTAATGACCAGTTCACACCATATGCAGTTGCGCTTTTTTTTTTCTGCACTAAAAATGCATGCACAGCGTTTTCCATGTATTCCAATGGCTCTAGGTCACAGCATGCAGTCAGTTTCCGATCAGTTTTCAGGGCAGAAACTGACTTGCATTTTGTGACCTAGAGCCATCGGAATACATGGAAATGCATTTTTAATGCAGAAAAAAAAGCGCACGGAACTGCATCTGGTGTGAACTAGAACTCAGAGGGATCCAGTAAATGTAGCATGCGATGGATCTGGCTGCGTCTGTATTTCGGAGGACTCTTCCCTCCCCCCCCCCCCCCATCTATAGCAGGACTGACCCGACTGCCGCACATCTGGCAGTAACTGGAAACAAAATCTCCCCGTCAGCCCAAAATCCCTGAGCCTAGCAGAAATCCGGAGAGCAGGGGGCCCGGGAGATGAAAGGCAGGGACGTGGACAGAGAGCTGGGTAGGGGGACAGGAGGAGGGGGGCAGAGGGTAGGAAGGGGGGGCAGCGGGGCAGGAGGGGGGCAGGGGGTGCAGGGATTGGCATCATTTGAAGATGCGGGACAATTCAGGGAGCTCAGGACCGAAAGGAGGCAGTGGAGGCCAGGTTGGAAATTGTATGAACGAGTCCCAGAACCAGAAGCGGAGTCCCTCCAGGCTGGACTGCGGACACTGTGTGGGGGGGGGGGGCTATGCGGGAGGGGGGTGTAAAAGGAACAACATTACGAGAAGGTGGAGCGGGATCATTAATAATTCCATTTTCCATGACTGTATGCAGCACTTTTACAGTTCAAGGAACAATGTAGCATATGAAGTCATGGAAAGAGTTACAATGTGCCATATAGACCTGTAGGTGGAGCTATTTCATGTCTTTCTGATGATTGCTATATACAGCACAGGAGGGGCACAGGATGAGTACAGGACAGGGGGCTCCAAATGTTTTACATAAAGGGCCAGTTTTCTGGACTATGGCCAAATGAAGTAGAAAATAACTGACCCAGTGTCAGTGGAAGTAACAATGTCTCCGGATTGGTGATCAGTGGGAGTAAAGACATTATATAGCGCCTCTGGTCAGTAGGAGGAACAGTGCCCCATCATTGGTATCAATGGAAGACATTTTTTTGATCGATCAAAATACTCACCCCCCGCCGACTTCCGGATTTTCAAGGAGTTCCGTCTGCGATCCGGTGACGTCACGGACAACGACGTCACCGGACTCCTCCCCCCTTCCCCAAGTGCCTCCGTCTGCTAACGAAGGGAAGGGGGGAGGAGTCCGGTGACGTTGAAGTTCTGATTGAATGTAACGCGTATGGGGGGAGGAGCTATGCATGACGTCACCCGCTGCTGCCCTACGGAACTAACGCAATTGTCGGCTTTACATGCTGTGTTTTTGTCATCTTTATGTGAGTAGTTTGTGTTTTGAACACAAAAATTAAATCTTATATACTAAAGCGGTGAACACTGAGATCTTTTCTTTCTACCCATGACCCGGCGTCCTTGCTGAGATCTAAGGAGACGTGAGCGAAGTTTATGGTGCGTGTTAACCCCTTTTGATACCCGCTTGCATGACCACCTGTTTGCACAGGGGTCCATGCCATAAGGTGAGAGTGATTAGTTAGACCGGAGGTGGAGGGATTGTCACGCTACTGCGGGGAAAAAAAATGACTTGCGTCAGTGCTACAGTTTGAATTTAAAACGTATTTGTGTGGACTGTGAAGTTGAGTCATGGATTGTGGAAACTAACTAGTGTCGGGTGATTGTATATAGTGTATACCACATTTAACACTGACTAATGCAGAGCTGCAATGCAAGGAGATCAGCTAAAAGTAGTTGGATCTGTATGTGCTTTATAATTAATCGCGAATTAGCAGATTAAAAAAAAAATCGATTAATCGAACACGAAAATTTTAATCAGTAACAGCCCTAGTTTGGAGGCATTCTTGTCTTCTAGTAGGAAAATAACGGGAATAATTCTTCCCCTGGACGGTAGAGGAATGTGTGATCCTTGACCATCTCTGCCCACATTGGCCACCTGTTAAAATGGCAACGTCTTCCGATTGGTCGGTCCCTGGTGCTGAAATACATAATGATAGTAAAGTTATTTTTTCGATTAAATGCACTTGAAATTCTAAGACAATTTGAACAAAACCAAGTGCAAAATTCTGGAAATAGAGAATGGATTTCCTATTTCCAGGAATACATTCCAAAACCTGGAGCTATTCCTGGAAGTAGGGGAGAGCTAGCGTTCTTTAATGACTACTATATATTAGAGCTGCACGATTCTGGCTAAAATCAGAATCACCATTTTTTTTGCTTAGAATAAAGATCACGATTGTCACGGCGTAACGTCAACTTTCACATTATACAAAAAAAAAAAAATGGGCTAACTTTACTGTTTGGTTTTTTTTTTTTGGTTTTTTTTTTAATTAATTGAAGTGTATTTTTTTTTACCAAAAAAATGAGTTTGAAAGACTGCTGCGGAAATACCCGTGTCACGTAAAATATTACAACTACTACCGCCATTTTTTTTCCTCTAGGGTCTCTGCTAAAAAAAATCTATATAATGTTTGGAGGTTCTAAGTAATTTTCTAGCGAGAAATACTGATTTTAGCTTGTAAGCAACAAGTGTCTAAAAAAGGTGTAGTCTTTAAGTGTTTAAACTGACCTCAATTACAGACCGAAGTTCATTCCTTTGATGTAAAAGAGCCAAATTACACAATGTTTCTTTTTATCTCTCAGGGCTGAGCAATGTTGATCAATATTTGCTGGCTTTTTTTTTTTTTCTTTTCTTTTGATAGCTCTGTGTAGAGAACGGCTCTGCACTTGTTACTTAGAAATGTGGAAATGCCGGATTAAAGTGATTGTAAACGCTCGTTTAAAATAAGAAAGCAATAACAAACATGTCATACCTCCTCTGTGCAGTTGGTTTTGCACAGAGCAGCCTGGATCCTCCTCTTCTCGGGTCCCTCGTCTGTGCTCTTAGCCCCTCCCTCCTTTGAGTGCCCCTCACCCAAGCCGAGTCAGAGCTCCGTGTATCCATTCAGACATGGAGCCCCCCGACCTGGCCCCACCCCCTCTCTCCCCTGTGTCAGAAACCATGAAATCAGACCGAGACAGAAGTACAGTTAAATCACACTTGTTTAATAATAAAAGTAAATAGAACAAACGTAGTCAAAACATAGCCAAAGTTCCCAGAATGGATAGTCAGACAAGCCAAACGTTAGGGAGCCAGAGATAAGTGTAGTAAAACAGCAAGCAGGATCTGGAGCCAGAAGGGATATCAGCCAAGCAAGTCTTTTAACAGGAATGCATGAAAGTCTCTGTGACGTTGACCAAGGCGAAGGCAGAGATTATCTTGGCTGGACGGCTTAAGTAGGCAGGACTGATGAGCAGGATCATCAACAGGTGAGTAACTGTGGAGAGAAATGGGAGCTGGCAACTAGCCGACAGCTCAGCAGCCAGAGAAGGAAGGGCCGAGCCCAGACCTGACACCCTAATTGGCTGACTGACTTTGATTGACAGCCGCGGTAGCCTATGGCGCCACTGCTCTGTCTCAGCCATCCAGGAGGAGTTCCCTGGATGGCTGAGGAGATCGTGGACATCGCCGGAGAGAGAAGGGGCTCAGGTAGGTAATTAAGGGGGTGCTGGGGGGGCTGCTACACACAGAAGGTTTTTTTTATAAAATAAACCTTCAGCCTTTGCAACTCCTTTAAGATTATGAGGGGGGTTGAATCGAGATTGTGATTTTTTTTTTTTTTTTTAACAATTATTCATTCAGCTCTACTATATGTATGATTTTTGCACCCTTCTGTACGCTTTTTGTTGATCCTTTTTCATGTGTGCATTCTTGTTAAGTTTTGGTACTTATAAATAAAGATATATATATATATAAAAATAAAGAAAACAACTAAAATATGTACCTGGGATGTGAAGATCTTGGCATCAATATCCACTTCAGCTCTGGATAATCAGCACTGCGCTACTTTAACTGACAACTGCACGCTCATGCAACACTGTACGCAAACTAAATTTATATAATTTTGTTCACACAAATAGAGCTTTCATATGGTGTTGTTTGATCACCACTGAGGTTTTTTATTTTTTATTATATAATGAAAAAAAAAAAAAACGACAATTTTGAAAGAAAAAAAACACAATTTTTTTACTTTCTGCTATTAAACATATCCCAGAAAAAAAAGTCTAATCTCCTAATACATTTTGGCCAAAATATATTCTGCTACGTCTTTGGTAAAAAAAAAAAAAATCCCAATAAGTGTATATTAATTGGTTTGTGTGAAAGTTATCACGTCTACAAACTATGGGATATATACTGGAATTTTTAATTTTTATGCTAGTGATGGCGACTTTTGTGCCTAGCAAGTGTTTATGTGTTTTATTGGGGATCTTGTTATTTTCATTCCCCGCTTTGTAACAATGAGATCCCCTGTCATTGAACACAGCTCTGTGTTGTTTACATTCACAGAACTGTGTCTTCGGGGAAGATCAGGGCCAATCGCTGGGCGCCGGCGGTCAATCGGTGGGTGCCGGCGGTCAATTACTGGGAGTGACCCGGTGATTGGCATGTGCTGTGACGAATACCTATTACCAAAAGTATGTAGGCATAGGACACACACCCTGCCACACCCCCTTAAAGGAGAATTATACAAAATATAAGATTAGTTAATAACTACTATATATATTACAGCTGCACAATTCTGGCTAAAATGAGAATCACAATTTTTTTTGCTTAGAATAAAGATCATGATTGTCGTGGTGTAACATCATCTTTCACATTATACAAAAAAATTAGCTAACTTTACTGTTTTTTTTATTTTTTATTCATTGAAGTGTATTTTTCTCCAGAAAATTGCATTTGAAAGACTGCTGGGCAAATACTGTGTCACATAAAATATTGCAACAATTGCCATTTTATTCTCTATGGTCTCTGCTAAAAAAATAAATAAATAAATATATATATATATATATATATATATATATATATATATATATATATATATATATATATATATATGTTTGGGGTTCTAAGTAATTTTCTAGCAAAAAATACTGATTTTAGCTTGTAAGCAACAAGCGTTTTTTTTTACCACTACTATTCCTTTATATTGGCTTTTGAAATTTACAAATTCAGCAATTTTGAAATTGTATGAAAGGTTTAGCACTGGGAAACACTTTTTGAAAGATAAAAAATGCATTTTATATACAACTATATAGATCAGACCAAAATGAGGAACAAATGGGGGGGGGGGGGAGAGGGGCATAGGGACTTTGTTCCAAATCAGGGGCAGTCCCTCGAAATCAGGGATAGTTGGGAGCTATGCACAATGTAGCTAGTGATTAATGTGGTATCTACCAAAGAACTGATAGTATCCCTTGTACACACGGTCGGACATTCCGATGGACAATGTCCGATAGGACCGTGTTGGCGGATAATCCGACTGTGTGTGGGCTCCATCGGACTGTTTCCGTCTGAGTATCCGACAGACCAAGTTTTCCAGCTGGGCTATAAAATTTTCCGACAACATGATCCGATCGGACTTTGTCCGATCATCTGTAGAGAGTTCCAATTGGACAAAGTGCATGCACAGCTCAAATTCCTAGACCAAAGCTATTGGCTACTAGTCTGAACGTAGTCCCGTCCTAAGGAAATAACATCATCACGTTAAGTATGATCGGATTTTCCGACAACTTTGTCCGACTGTGTGTATGCAACAGTTTCGGACAAAATCCGTGGGATTTGGTTGTTGGAATGTCCTATTGTGTGTACAAAGGCTAAGACCTAAAACCTTGTGTAAGTATAGGGGTTCTGTAACAGAACCCCTGTCACACTCCGCTTGAGTGCTTCTGTCATATACCGATTCCTCCATTCTGAATATAGATATTAGATATTATAGCCGCATATTACAAGCAAGAAGTAGGCAGGACTCGTTTGGCTGCAAAGCTGGAACATGAACTGTTTTATTTGAACAAAGGTATACACTCAGGGGACAACCCACCCCTTCTTTGCATAATGAAACTGGACGGGGTAGACTTTACCCTCACCAGTAGCATGACACAGGTGTATTCAAACTTCGCATCGGTAGACTGTCTTTGGGAGGGGCTGCACAGCTAATCCACAGAGACATATACATCCCATAATAGGTTGCTCCCACGGCAGACACAAACAATAGAACAACAACAACAGCCATACCTCATATGATCTAGTAAAAAGTCTACTACAGTATATGAGACAATATATATATATATATATATATATATATATATATATATATATATATATATATATAAAATATGTATAAAATATTTCAGTTTGGTTGTACAGTGAGTCTGACTAGTGCAGACCAGACTGGGGTTTTCGGTCACCCTGTGCCCCTAATAGACACAAGATAACTTACACATAGGGAGGGGGGCCGGGGGGAGCTGGACATGGAGATTCCAGTGCTCTCCAAGGTATGCTGGGTTCCACAAGCCCCCCACCCCAAAGTGAATCCCGTCATATGTTCCCTGCAGGTTCTGGAGCAGTTAAAAACCCCAGGATAGGGGCCTTCAACATATTTGTTCTTTTAATTTTAATTCTTTTTTTATTAATTTATAAAACTGTATTTTTTCGCCCACAAGAATATTTGTAAAATATACGATATGGTCACTTTACAGAAAACTTTGGAGACCCCTGTCCTGAAGAGAAGCTGTGCCTTATAGAATCCATATGTTCCAGGAGATCAGTTTCAGGAGTAATTTGGGGTTACAGATACCTTGTAAACCTTTGCTATTTGCTGCAGTAGAATGAGTTATGTTGTCTGACGTCAGGGACTGGCTGTGGACCGTTAGGATTTATGGGAGGGTTTATATGGGATTTTAAGAAGCAATCAGAAGAAGCCAAACATGTAATTTATAGGTGGTGATTATATGGAGACATTGGGAAGAATTATTTATTGTTTAATTATTTTCTTTTTTCAGTCTGAGCTATTTTTCGAGCGGTTTACGTAAAGTGGAACTTTAGTCAGAAAACGAAGTCCTGCTTGTGCTGGAAGACTTCAAGCTGGCCCCTATTACAGCTATATAAATCATTAAAAATAAGTGTCCATACCAGTGGCACTGGTGCTAAATATTTCAGGGGGTGGCAGACTAATGCCACGTAACCCCCCCCAGTCGCCGCAATCCCCCCCCCTCGACGTTAGGTGTATGAGAACGAGGCGGTGATCCACCACTACCCCCCTCGGGAGACTGACCTTAACTTAGGAGGCAAGGGCAAGGAAGAGCCAGGTCATTGGTCTCAGGATCTGCTTCCTGATTGGCCGGGAGACAATAGCAAATATTAGACTGACCTTAGCTTAGGATGCAGGGGGATGGAAGAGCCGAGCTGTTGCTTCTCCTCCTGGCTGAACAGGAAGTGTGCCCTGAGACCCAACTGGCCAGGGAGTCCTAAGACTCCCTGGCCAATTGAGTCTCAGGATCTGCTTCCTGATTGGCCAGAAACATGTCTATGTATACTGTGTGTACATGTATATGTATACTGTGTGATTGTATATAGTGTGTGTGTATATACTGTGTGGCCCCATAATCTCTGATTGCCTGGGGTCCCCATAATCTCCTATTGCCCGGGGGCCCCATGAGTTGTCAGTCCGCCCCTGCTCCTAAGGGCTGTTCCAGCAGACATCTGGGGATATCCCATGGGTGATATTGTCACTCTATTTTCTATAATTATCTTGCTGCTGATACTGAACCGTAAAGCCACAGAGACGATCCCGTATAACATGAACCATGTGGACAGATTACACGTTGACAAAATGTTTTACAATCTCTTCTCATGGATCAACAAACTTGTTTTATGTTCTTTTTTTCTTCCCCAGAGAGATTTCAAATAAAAATGCTCCGAAACATTAAAAACAGATACATGTTTAGTACAATCTATAAGATACAAAGTATAGAGACATATAACATACAAAGAATAGAGACATATAATATACAAAGAATAGAGACATCTAATATACAAAGTTTCAAGACAAATAAGATACAAAGTATAGAGACAAATAAGATACAAAGTATAGACATATAAGATACAATGTATACAGACAACTAATATACAAAGTATTGAGACAAATAAGATACAATGTATAGAGACATAAGCAGGGGCGGACTGATAACTCATGGGGCCCCCGGGCAATAGGAGATTATGGGGCCTCCTAGGCAATCAGAGATTATGGGGCCACACAGTATACACACACAGAGCATACAATCACACAGTATACACATACACAGTATACAATCACACAGTATACACATACACAGTATACAATCACACAGTATACAATCACACAGCATACAATCACACAGTATACAATCACACAGTATACACATACATGTACACACAGTATACACAGACATGTTTCTATTGGCTGAGAAGGTACTGGAGAGGTGGGACAGCTATAATCTCAGGATTTTTAGACCAAAAGGATGTCGGTAAGGGACATTTCAGAGACAGATGTAAAAAAAACCACAGATTTTTACATACTGTCCCTGTTTTTACTGAGGCTGCCAACCCTGATGGGGCCCCCTAGTGGCCCGGGGCCCTCGGGCAGTGCCCGAGTGGCCGAATGGTCAGTCCGCCCCTGGACATAAGATACAAAGTATAGACATATAAGATACAATGTATAGAGACAAATTATATAGAGCGCCTAGAGGCGATTCAGTTCGCATTGTGCACTATATAAGTATTTCATTCATTCATTCATATACAAAGTATTGAGACAAATAAGATACAAAGTATAGAGACATATAATATACAAAGTATGGAGACAAATAAGATACAAAGCATAGACATATAAGATACAATGTATAGAGACATATAAGATACAATGTATAGAGACAAATAAGATACAAAGTGAGACAGACATAGACATACAATATACAAAGCATAGACATATAAGATACAATGTATAGAGACAAATAAGATACAAAGTATAGAGACATATAAGATACAATGTATAGAGACATATAAGATACAAAGTATAGAGACATATAAGATACAAAGTATAGAGACATACACTATACAAAGCATAGACATATAAAATACAATGTATATAGACAGAAGAGCCCACAGATCAGGACCACCAGGACTATTATAGTACGGTGACCACCGATATCAGAATCTTTTATTCTCTGGGTCCTGGTCCTGCCGGGTATTATTTCCAGCACCAGATCCCGGAGCTCGCAGGACGGCCTGTATGTTCTGCAGACCACATACGGGTTAATTTCACATCAGCTCCCGTACAGACCATTTTTACGACATTCCTGTGGGTTGTGCACTTTTCGTCTGGAGGTTTTTTCAGGACATTTTTCTGTGAGTAACGAAATATTCTGCTTAGCAGTCGGATAATGTAGAATTCCAGAGACGTATGCATGACCAGAGAGATTCATTTAACAAAGAGATGTCAAAGTCGATACTTTCTTGGGTCCACCAGCAAGACATTTCATAAATCTTTACACTCAATTGAAGTCACAGAAATAGATTATTAAACTTTTAATTATTGTACTACCAACCTCCATTATCATTTTCTCTCCACTTTATTTTACACTGTACACCTGTAGATCTTTGCTTTAACATAGTTAGCTACATCATTTTTAAGGTTGAGAAAAGACACAGCCCCATCCAGTCCAACCTTTGTATGTTTGTGTGGTTTTTATTCTCTAGCAATTCCCATAGCCCTGTCAATTCTGCTTCCTGACAAAGACATCTAACATTTGTTTTGAAGTTGCCCACACACTTAGCTGGGGAACTCCTTCCTTGGGGAGGGAGTTCCACATTTTTACTGCTCTAACAGTAAAAACCCTTTCCTCAATCTAAGGTGAAATCTCCTTTCTTCTAATCTCAAATCATGGCTGCATGTCCTCTTCAGGGACTTTAGATTAAACAGTTTATTACAGTTATTGAATTCACCTTTGATATATCTGTACGTTGTAATCATATCCTCTTTTAACGGTCTTTTCTCCAGAGTGAATAACTGTAATTATGTCATAATTTCTCATAACTAAGCTACCTCCATCCCCCAACTGTGGTGAATGGAGGAGCTCAGCTATGGAGGATAGAGGAGCACAGCTATAGAGGAGCACAGGTATAGGGGATAAAGGACCCCAGTTATAAGGGATGTAGGAGCTCAGCTATCCTCTATAGCTGTGCTCCTCTATCCCCCATAGCTGAGCTCCTCCATTCACCACAGTTGATCTCCTCCATTTCTCATAGCTGAACTCCCCTATCTCCCATAGCTGAGCTCCTCCATCTCCCATAGCTGAGCTCCTCCATCTCCCATAGCTGAGCTCCTCCATCTCCCATAGCTGAGCTCCTCCATCTCCCATAGCTGAACTCCTCCATCTCCCATAGCTGAGCTCCTCCATCTCCCACAGCAGAGCTCCTCTATCCTCCATAGCTGAGCTTCTCCATCCCTCCATAGCTGATCTCCTCCATCTCTCCATAGCTGAGCCCCTCCATCTCTCCATAGCTGAGGTCTTCCATCTCCCACAGCAGAGCTCCTCTATCCTCCATAGCTGAGCTTCTCTATCCCCCATAGCTGAGCCCCTCCATCCCTCCATAGCTGAGCCCCTCCATCCCTCCATAGCTGAGCTCTTCCATACTCCCACAGCAGAGCTCCTCTATCCTCCATAGCTGAGCTTCTCCATCCCTCCATAGCTGATCTCCTCCATCTCTCCATAGCTGAGCCCCTCCATCTCTCCATAGCTGTGGTCTTCCATCTCCCACAGCAGAGCTCCTCTATCCTCCATAGCTGAGCTTCTCCATCCCCCATAGCTGAGCCCCTCCATCCCTCCAAAGCTGAGCCTTTCCATCCCTGAGTCCCTCCATCCCTCCATAGCTGAGCTCTTCCATCCTCCACAGCTGAGCTTCTCCACCCCCCATAGCTGAGCCCCTCCATCCCTCCATAGCTGAGCTCGTCCATTCTCCATAACTGAGCTCCTCCTTCCCCCATAGCTGAACTTATCGATCCCCCATAACTGAGCAACTCTATCCCCCATAGCTGAGCTCCTCCATCTCCCATAGCTGGGTTCCTCCATCTCCCATAGCTGGGTTCCTCCATCTCCCATAGCTGGGTTCCTCCATCTCCCATAGCTGGGTTCCTCCATCTCCCATAGCTGGGTTCCTCCATCTCCCATAGCTGAGCTCCTCCATCTCCAATAGCTGGGTTCCTCCATCTCCCATAGCTGAGCTTCTCTATCCCCCATAGTTGAGCTCCTCCATCCCCTGTTGCTGAGCTCCCCCATCCCCCATAGCCGTGCTCATCCATCTCCCATAGCTGAGCTTTGCTATCCCCCATAGCTGAGAAACGCCATCTCTCATAGTTGAGTTCCTCCATCTCCCACAGTTCAGCTCTTCCATCCTCCATGGCTGAGCTTCCCCATCCATCATAGCTGAGCCCCTCCATAGCTGAGCCCCTCCATCCCTCCATAGCTGAGCCCCTCCATCCCTCCATAGCTGAGCCCCTCCATCCTCCATAGCTGAGCTCTTCCATCCTCCATAGCTGAGCTCTTCCATCCTCCATAGCTGAGCTTCTCCATCCTCCATAGCTGAGCTTCTCCATCCTCCATAGCTGAGCTTCTCCATCCCTCCATAGCTGAGCCCCTCCATCCCTCCATAGCTGAACCCCTCCATCCCTCCATAGCTGAGCCCCTCCATCCCTCCATAGCTGAGCCCCTCCATCCCTCCATAGCTGAGCCCCTCCATCCCTCCATAGCTGGGCTTCTCCATCCCTCCATAGCTGAGCTCTTCCATCCTCCACAGCTGAGCTTCTAAATCCCCCATAGCTGAGCCCCTCCATCCCTCCATAGCTGAGCTCTTCCATCCTCCACAGCTGAGCTTCTAAATCCCCCATAGCTGAGCCCCTCCATCCCTCCATAGCTGAGCTCTTCCATCCTCCACAGCTGAGCTTCTAAATCCCCCATAGCTGAGCCCCTCCATCCCTCCATAGCTGAGCCCCTCCATCCCTCCATAGCTGAGCCCCTCCATCCCTCCATAGCTGAGCTCGTCCATCCTCCATAACTGAGCTCCTCCTTGGGAAATACTGAATTGGATGTGCAGTGAAACCTTGGCTTTACGAGTAACGCAGTTAGGCCCCTTTCACACTGAGGCATTTTTCAGCGCCTGTATAGCGCCTGAAAAAAGCAGCTCCTTTTCACTCCGGAGCGGTGGCCTTTCCGAGTTCAGCTGAGCTGACCCTGAGTATTTCTGAGGCTCTCCAGCGCCCCCCCTCCCCCCACCTCTGGTCACATGCGGTATTGCATATAATAGAAGTCAATGCGGAACAAATTATCTTCATTTCCATTGACTTCTATGGGGAAACTCGCTTTGATATGCGAGTGCTTTGGATTACAAACATTTTCCTGGAACGGATTATGCTCGTAATCCAAGGTCCCACTGTATAGAAGCTCCTATAAATGCTCTTGCTGACTCTTATTAACAGCAATGGTAGAAAACAACAAATGTTACAATAATTATTACAATGTTACATTGAATGTTTCTCTGTCTTTTAAGTCAAGCAGAGGTTTTATAAGGCTCCATGCACACTGAAGCTCAAAAAAGCTATTTCTCGACGCCAGATTGCTGGCAGAAAACGCTGGTTGAAAAACCTGCTTTTAACAGCGTTTTATACTAGCGTTAATGAGCGTTAATGAGCGTTTTACAGCGTTAGCGTTAATGGGCGTTTTTTATAAAAATACACAGAGGACACTCCAAAAATCCCACAATGCATTGAAAAATAGAATGCCGAACACTAATGAACGAGCGTTAATGAGCGTTAATGAGCGTTAATGAGCGTTTGTCGTTTTTTGCCGCTGAAAAACGGCACTTTGAACGCGAATTTCTGGCGTTCAGAAAAAAGCCCATAAACTCCACTGCTCATTAAAGCTGAAAAACGTCCATGTGTGCATGGACACATAGGCTAACATAGAGTGGAGTTTATGGGCTTTTACAAAAAACGCCCAAACTCCAATAAACTGCAGTTTATCAGCTTCAGTGTGCATGGAGCCTTAAGCTGCAACTAAATTTAACAAGCTGGGGATGCCTGGCTCTGCTTAGTGTAGTCCAGTTCCATACCGATTACTGGATCATCTTAAAGAGCCATGCCAGACAAAAAGTGAAACCATCAGTGAGTTACTAATTCTATCCAACAAACACAACTGTCCTGATGTCAGCAAGTCCATTCATCTTCAGTAAGCTGAGTGCTCAGCCAGAATCCAAACACCAACTCACAGGGTCATTGGGAGAAGATTTCCCGAGGCCTGTGGTGCAACTTCCTTCCTTTCTGCTTCCTGTAGTACCAACAGGGATGGCAACAGCATGAGGCAGCTTAGGCAGCTGCCTTAGGTCGCCCAAGTGGGGGGGGGGGGGGGGCAGTAAAATCCAAATCCCTGACCACTTGCTGGGCAGTCAGATTTTTAAAATACTTCTGTTTACTAGTGCTTCCCCCCTAGGTACCAATGTATTAAAATGCACCTTTGCCTGTGTAGACAAAATCCTTGCATCGGCCCTGAGTGCCAACCAATCACATTCAGATGTGTAAAGGCAGGTTTCAATCTGATTTGCTGGGAGCCTGGCACAGAAAATTTGGGTATAGGGCACCAAAAATACATTTGGGTAAGTTCACCTTTACACACATTTCTCAAAAAGGTCCCCCATGCATCACACTGTGATATATTAACCCCTTCATGCCTAAGGCCCCTTTCACACTGGGGCGTTTTTCAGGTGCCACAGCGCTAAAAATAGCGCCTGTGTAGCGCCTGAAAAAAACCGGCCCCTTTCACTCCAGTGTGAAATCCGGAGGGCTTTCACACTGGAGCGGTGCGCCAGCAGGACGGTGAAAAAAGTCCGGCTAGCCGCATCTTTGGAGCGGTGAAGGAGCGGTGTATTCACCACTCCTAAACCGCTCCTACCCGTTGAAATCAATGGGGCGGCGCTGCTATACCGCTGCAGCGGCGCTTTGCCAGTGGTTTTAACCCTTTTTCGGCCGCTGGCGGGGCGGTTTTGACCCCTGCTGTCTTGCGAAATCCAATTGTTCGGAACGAGGTGACGTACAAAACGTATGACAAGACTACATAGAGGCCAGTAGCCAATAGCTTTCGTCTCCAAATTTTTTCTAAGAATGCGTGGCACTTTGTGCGTCGGAATTCTATACAAACGATCAGAAAATGTCCGATCCGATTGTTGATCCAGCTCTCAAACTTTTTCCGTCGGAAATTCCGACAGAAAAAGTCCGATAGAGCCCACACACGATCGGATTTTCCGACAACATAATCCGATCTGACTTTTTCCATCGGAATTTCCGACCGTGTGTATGGGGCATAATTGTGCTGTCCCCCCCTCTACACTGTAAAGCGCTGCAGCTGCATAAACTGTTGGCGCTCTATAAAGCGTGCATAATAATTATAATAATAACATAAAATAGAAGAGAACAATAGTAATTCCCCAGACTGAAATTAATGATTAGATCAGAAGGGAACATAACAGTAATGCCCCATACACACGATCGGAAATTCGCCCAGCAAAAGACCGATGAGAGCTTTTGGTCGGAAAATGCGACCGTGTATCCCCATGTGCTTCATCGGAGTTTTGCTGCCCGAATTTCAGCCAGCAAAAGATTGAGAGCATGTTCTCAATTTTTCGGTCGGAAAAAGTTCCTATCCGAAATTCCGATCGTGTGTATGCAATTCCGACACGCAAAAACTCACGCATGCTCAGATTCAACTACGAGACGGAAGCTATTGGCTACTGGCTATTGAACTTCCTTTTTCTTAGTCCCGTCTTACGTGTTGTACGTCACTGCGTTCTTGACTGTCGGAATTTGATGTGACCGTGTGTAGGCAAGACAGCTTGAGCAGAATTCTGTTGGAATTCCGTTGGGAAAACCATCAGAGCTTTTTCCGACCAAAATTACGATCGTGTGTACGCGGCATAAAAGTAATAAATAAAATTAAAAGAAAGGGAAAAAAAAAGAGGGCCGGAAGGGGGTGCATGGTAGGGGATAAGGGTTAAGGTACAGTATATAGCGAGGATCCAAAATAATAATTCTCACAAATCAGTAATAGGTTTCAAGTAAATCCCTTCCCTCTTCCGAGTATTCAAAACTGGCCCAAAATAGTAAAAAAGCTTTTTTTTTTTAAAATGTAAGTATATATTTCTTGTTACCTCCATAGAATGGAAAATTGTGTATATCGACTCATTGAGCGTATGCCTATTTGAGTCCATTCACTCCGGTAAGCCTTATCACAACCGACGGTGGTCATAGTTACATAGTAGGTGAGGTTGAAAAAAGACACAAGTTCATCAAGTCCAACCTATGTGTGTGATTATATGTCAGTATTACATTGTATATCTCTGTATGTTGCGGTCGTTCAGGTGCTTATCTAATAGTTTCTTGAAACTATCGATGCCCCCCGCTGAGACCACCGCCTGTGGAAGGGAATTCCACATCCTTGCCGCTCTTACAGTAAAGAACCCTCTACGCAGTTTAAGGTTAAACCTCTTTTCTTCTAATTTTAATTAGTGGCCACGAGTCTTGTTATGCTCCCTTCTGCGAAAAAGTTTTCTCCCCATTGTGGGGTCAACAGTCCGGTATTTATATATTGTGGGGTCACCAGTCCGGTATTTATATATTGTGGGGTCACCAGTCTGGTATTTATATATTGTGGGGTCACCAGTCCGGTATTTATATATTGTGGGGTCACCAGTCTGGTATTTATATATTGTGGGGTCACCAGTCTGGTATTTATATATTGTGGGGTCACCAGTCCGGTATTTATATATTGTGGGGTCACCAGTACGGTATTTATATAATGAAATCATATCCCCTCTCAAGCGTCTCTTCTCCAGAGAGAATAAGTTCAGAGCTCACAACCTTTCCTCATAACTAATATCCTGCAGACCCTTTATTAGCTTTGTTGCCCTTCTTTGTAGTCGCTCCATTTCCAGTCCATCCTTCCTGAGGACTGGTGCCCAGAACTGGACAGTATACTCCAGGTACGGCCGGACCAGAGTCTTGTAGAGCGGGAGAATTATTGTTTTATCTCTGGAGTTGATCCCCTTTTTAATGCCAATATTCTGTTTGCTTTGTTAGCAGCAGCTTGGCATTGCTGAGCCCATCATCTACTAGGACCCCCAGGTCCTTCTCCATCCTAGATCCCCCCAGAGGTTCTCCCCCCAGTCTATAGATTGTATTCATATTTTTGCCAACCAAATGCATTATTTAAAATGTTTCTACATTGAACCTCATTTGCCATGTAGTTGCCCCTCCGCCCATTCATTTGTTCAGGTCTTCTTACAAGGTTTCCACATACTGCAGAGAAGTTATTGCCCTGCTTAGCTTAGTACCGTCCGCAAATACAGAGATTGAACTGTTTAGCCCATCCTCCAGGTCGTTTATGAACAAATTAAATAGGATTGGTCCCAGCACAGAACCCTGGGGGGACCCCACTACCCACCCCTGACCATTCCGAGTACTCCCCATTTATCACCACCCTCTGAACTCACCCTTGTAGCCAGTTTTCAATCCATGTACTCACCCTATGGTCCATGCCAACCAACCTTATTTTGTACAGTAAACATGTATGGGGAACTGTGTCAAATGCTTTTACAAAATCCAGATACACCACGTCTACGGGCCTTCCTTTATCTAGGTGGCAACTCACCTCCTCATAGAAGGTTAATAGATTGGTTTGGCAAGAACGATTCTTCATGAATCCATGCTGATTACTGCTAACAATACTGTTCTCATTACTAAAATTTTGTATATAGTCCCTTATCATCCCCTTCAAGAGTTTACATACTATTGATGTTAGGCTAACTGGTCTGTAATTCCCAGGGATTTATTTTGGGCCCCTTTTTAAATATTGGTGCCACATTGGCTTTTCTCCAATCAGCTGGTACCATTCTAGTCAGTAGACTGTCAGTAAAAATTAGGAACAATGGTCTGGCAATTACTTGACTGAGTTCCCTAAGTAAGGATGTGGAATTCCCTTCCACAGGCGGTGGTCTCAGCGGGGAGCATCGATAGTTTAAAAAAAACTATTAGATAAGCACCTGAATGACCGCAACATACAGGGATATACAATGTAATACTGACATATAATCACACACATGGGTTGGACTTGATGGACTTGTGTCTTTTTTCAACCTCACCTACTATGTAACTATGTAACTATGTAGCTTTGTAAAATAAATGATGTTCCTGACGATCACAACAATACCATATATATGTATGTTAGTTGTTTGTACCCATAGTAACTGCCACTGATGCTTATTTTAAGAAAAAAAAAACATCCTGCCCAAAAAATACTCACCCTGACCTTGACCTTTGACCCTTACTTCACACAAACACTAACCCTGGCACTGACCTATATCAAACCTTGGTCTAGGTATTGCCCCCCCCCACCCCCAAAGCACCTTGTAGCCATGTCGCGAGGGGGCAGGTGGTCACTATGCAGCAGAGCAACTGCTCAGCATGGGACCCGGAGGATAACAGTGATAACTGTAATAGTGATATTGAATATATTTTGCTAATTCAGTTATTGATTGAATATGTATTCATACCTGTATAATTGTCCAATTTGGACTAATGTAACAATCCAATATATCCAAAATATGAAATTCAGCTTTAATATCATATACTGTATATAGTTATTCATCCCGCCTTCAATATATTTCCCTTATAGGTCTCACTGACACCTTCAATATCGATGACAAGAAACCACGGATAATACCCGGCTCCAAGGACGCCTTTTTCGGATATACAATACGGCAGCATCTGGTCGCTGGCAAAAAATGGTAAGTCTCATCATTTCAGAGAATTACTGGAATGTCATGAATAAACTGTCCATTCTTCAATATTGGGCTACACCAGGGGTGCCCAACCAGTGGGTCGAGGGCCATATGTGGCCCACGGAGCCCTCTGTTGTGGCCCACGGAGCCCTCTGATGTGGCCCATGGAGCCCCCTGATGGGGCCCACGGGGCCCCTGATGTGGCCCGCGGAGGCCTCTGATGCGGCCCACGGAGCCCGCTGATGCGGCCCACGGAGCCCCCTGATGTGGCCCACGGAGCCCCCTGATGTGGCCCACGGAGCCCCCTGATGTGGCCCACGGAGCCCCCTGATGTGGCCCATGGAGCCCTCTGATGTGGCTCACGGAGCCCCCTGATGTGGCCCACGACCTCCTGCTCTGGGATGGTGGGTTGGCATGCACAGATCGCTGGTTGCCAACCCTCTATCCTAGGGCATCAGTGTTGTGAAGCCGGCAGGTAGAGGAAGAAAGCGGTTTCCGGAGCAGAGCAGTATAAGCCATTTCTTTCTGTATTGCTGCGGCTCCTGTCACAGGCGGAGTGATACCAAATACACTCTGCCTGGGACAGCAACAGCCGGCAATACCTGAGTGTAATGCCCCATACACACAGTCGGACATTCCAACCAGACGGATTTTGGCCAAAACTTGTCTTGCATACACGCGGTCTCACAAAGTTGTCAGAAAATCCGATCGTTCGGGAACGAGGTGACATACAAAACGTATGACGGGACTACGTAGAGGCCAGTAGCCAATAGCTTTCATCTCCAAATTTTTTCTGAGCATGCGTGGCACTTTATGCGTCGGAATTCTCTAAACGCGATCGGAAAAAGTCCGATCGGATTTTGTTGCCGGCAAATTTTAGATCCAGCTCTCAAACTTTTTCCGTCTGAGATTCCGACAGAAAAAGTCAGATAGAGCCCACACACGATTGGATTTTCCGACAACATAATCCAATCGGACTTTTTCCGTTGGAATTTCTGACCGTGTGTTATTCAGCCCAGGTTCACATTGATGCGATTCGGCATGCGATTTGACCTGTCCAATCGCATGCTAAATCAGCGGCTATTTCCGGCAATAGCACCATCCCAAAAGTAGTTTCTGTATTACTTTTGGTGACTTGGGGTGCGATTTCAATAGACATCGGTGCAGGAAGCCGCACCGATGTCTCTGAAATCGCTCCTGAAGTCGGACTGACATGCGGGTGTGAAATTGTGCGGGTTCAGCTGAACTCGCACAATTTCAATCACGCAGCTCAGTGTGAATCTGGGCTAAAGGTAAGTTTATTACTAAGATCACATTGTATATATTGGGCATATCTGTTCTGCAGTGGTTACTGGGCTGTTTTCAAACTGATTTGCAGGTGCAGCGCTGTGCACCCCAGCGGGTTACCTGCACCGAGCCATCGATTTCTCTTGTTACCTGCGGGTTTGCTGAGCTTTCAGAATGTGCACCACACCTGCAGGATATAATAGAAGTCTATGGCAAAGGGCAGCTAACCCGCTGGAGAGCCACAGGTGCACCGCGCTGCACCCGCTGTTTGAGTAAACCACAGCACATCAGTGTGGAATCGACCTTATGGCCCGTACACGCGATCCGAGTATCGTTACGACAGATCGTATGTCTTTTTGTTTCGCTTAATAGCCGCAAGTAGAAATTGAACAGGTTACTAAAGTCACGAAAATTCTCGTACGACAGAAAAAAAAAAACGGAAGTGCTGTCACACGTTGTAATGTATTTGTGTTGTATTTTCAGACGGCAACCGTACTGAAGGAAAATCGCACGATCTGGTATCGTACGAGGAAAATTTATGCGCTTGCCCGGTCGATTAATATCGGATGAATTGTCGCGATCGGCTCTCGAAAAGCTCTGTACTAGCGATCCGATTATCGTACGATCGTGGCAAAAGCGGTATTTTTCATCTGATTTTTGGATTGTGTGTACGGGCCATAGGGCCCCTTTCACACGACCAGTCCGACCCAATCGGACCCTCCGTTCACCTCCTATGGAGCGGCAGATGTAAACGAACTTGTGCAATCCGCTAACATAAACAGAAGGGGATAGTAAAATATTTACAAAAAATGTGAGGGGTGTACAAACTTTTGTGAGATACTGTGTATATATATATATATATATATATATATATATATATATATATAAATAAAGTGAAATAAAAAATATTTATATCATAACTTTTTAGATGTGCACATAATTTTAATTTATATCTATATATATTCATAACAAGGAGTGTTCACCCCCCCCCCCCCGTGTAACTAGGTGCTCAGATGTAGGGGGGATTTTGATGTAAGAGGGGCTCTTATAGGATGTAATGTGATGTAAGGGGGGGAGGGGTTCTCTAATATGATGGGGACTCTGATGGGTACCTTCATGTAAGAGGTGGGCTTTAATGAAAGGGTTCCATGGGGAGGGGGAGGGGTTCAACCCTCCCCCCTCCTATAACTGGGGCTCTGATGGGGACTGTGATGTGAAGGGGGACACAGATGCAAGAGGAACTCTGATGAGGACCTAGGTGTAAGAAGGGACTCCAATGAAAGGGTTACATGGGGGGGCGGGGTTCAAGCTGTATTCCCCCTTGTAATGGGGGGCTCTGATAGGGACTTTGATGTAAGAGGGGGACCTTATTGAAAGGGTTCCATGGGGGAAGGGTTCAACCCCCCTCCCCCCCGTGTAACTAGGTGCTCCGATGTAGGGGGATGTAAGAGGGGCTCCTATAGAATGTAATCTGATGGAAGGGGGGGGGGGTTGTCTAATGTGATGGGGACTCTGATGGGAACCTTGATGTAAGAGGGAGACTTTACTGAAAGGGTTCCATGGGGGAAGGGTTCAACCCCCCCCCCCGTGTAACTAGGTGCTCCAATGTAGGGGGGATTTTGATGTAAGAGGGGCTCTTATAGGATGTAATGTGATGTAAGGGAAGGGGGGGGGGGTTCTCTAATATGATGGGGACTCTGATGGGTACCTTCATGTAAGAGGTGGGCTTTAATGAAAGGGTTCCATGGGGGAGGGGTTCAACCCTCCCCCCCCCTCCTATAACTGGGGCTCTGATGGGGACTGTGATGTGAAGGGGGACACTGATGCAAGAGGGAAACTGATGAGGACCTAGATGTAAGAAGGGACTCTAATGAAAGGGTTACATGGGGGGGGGGGGGGTTCAAGCTGTATTCCCCCTTGTAACTGGGGGCTCGATAGGGACTTTGATGTAAGAGGGGCTCTGATGGGAACCCTGATGTAAGGGGGGCTCTAGTGGGAACTCTTATGTAAGGGGGCACTCTGGTGGGGACCCCAATGTAACGCTTATATGGGGGGGAGTTCAGCACTCCCTCCCCCATTAAACTGGGGCTCTGATGGGGACTCTGATGTAAAAGGGGCTCCTAAGGGATCTATGATGTAGGATGTGGCCCTCATACTGAAACTTTTGGAGATCCCTGCGGTAGCAGCACAGGGTTTCATGTTGTAGGGGGCAATAGAGTAAAGATTTCAGGTTTGGTTGGACTTGTGGAAGGGTTTTGATTGAATGATATTATTACAAAATGTCATTTGCAAACAATATACGGTATATACAGTATAGTATCACTCTGTAAAGAAACATTGCGCTGTATTCAGAAGTGATGTGATGTGGCTGTAGGGTTTTATCACAGATAACAGATGAAACGACATGATCTCTCTGTATATAGAGCCATCAATTGCTTATATAAGAAATTACGAGAATGCTTTCAATTAGCCCCCATTTGTTCCAGTAGGGAAGATGTCAGATGTGGTAACATCTCCTCTACCCATCATATAGACTTCATGTGGATTATGATTGTTTGAAAGGAAGGGCCATGAGTCAGTATAATGATGTAATCACACATACAGCACATGTTGCAATATTAGATGATTAACTCTGTGCTGTCTGGATACTTCCCTACTGACCCCCCCCCCCCCCCCCCTTCTCCACTACACAGGTCACTGTGTTCTGTGATGTAGTCTGCTCCAGTATAAGGTTTGCATGGTTTGCCCTGGTCAGGAAAGCTATAACAAACAAGTACGTGCTGGAGAGGAGAGTGGGGCATGATGGTGGGCAGTATGGGCAGGAGAGGAGTGTGAAGGGTATGACATTGGGCACCATGTGCAGTGGAGGAGTACACAGGGTATACAAGTGGGCAGTATGTGCAGGAGAGGATTGTGAAGGGTATGGCATTGGGCAGCATGTGCAGTAGAGGAGTGTAGAGGGTATACAAGTGGGCAGTATGTGCAGGAGAGGAGTGTGGAGGGTATAACAATGGACAGTATGTGCAGGAGAGGAGTGTGGAGGGTATAACAAAGGGCAGTATGTGTAGGAGAGGAGTGTGATGGGTATAACATTGGGCAGAATGTGCAGTGGAGGAGTGCATAGGGTATACAAGTGGGCAGTATGTGCAGGAGAGGAGTGTGAAGGGTATGACATTGGGCAGCATGTGCAGTAAAGGAGTGTAGAGGGTATACAAGTGAACAGTATGTTCAGGAGAGGAGTATGGAGGGTATAACAATGGGCAGTATGTGCAGGAGTGGAGTGTGACGGGTAGGACATTGGGCAGAATGTGCAGTGGAGGAGTGCACAGGGTATACAAGTGGACAGTATGTGCAGGAGAGGAGTGTGAAGGGTATGACATTGGGCAGCATGTGCAGTAGAGGAGTGTAGAGGGTATACAAGTGGGCAGTATGTGCAGGAGAGGAGTGTATAACAATGGACAGTATGTGCAGGAGAGAAGTGCAGTGGGAATAATGGAGAAAGTATAACAGTGGGCAGTATGTGCAGTAGACAAGTGCAGAGGGTATTATGGAGGGTAGCATGTACAGTAGAGGCGTGGGAAGGGTATAAAAGTGCACATAATGTGCATACCACCCTCCATTAATGTGCATACCACAGTAGAGGAGTGTGGAGGGTATAACAATGGACAGTATGTGCAGGAGAGGAGTATGGAGGGTATAACAAAGGGCAGTATGTGCAGGAGAGGAGTGTGACAGGTATGACATTGGGCAGAATGTGCAGTGAAGGAGTGCACAGGGTACACAAGTGGACAGTATGTGCAGGAGAGGAGTGTGAAGGGTATGACATTGGGCAGCATGTTCAGTAGAGGAGTGTAGAGGGTATACAAGTGGGCAGTATGTGCAGGAGAGGAGTGTGGAGGGTATAAAAGTGGGCAGTATGTGCAGGGGACAAATGCAGAGAGTATAACATTCGGCAGTATTGTATGTGCAGGAGAGGAGTACAGATGGTATAACAGAGTGTAGTATGTGCAGGAGATGAGTGCAGAGGGTATTATTGAGGGTAGCATGCACAGTAGAGGAGTGGGAAAGGTATAAAAGTGGGTAGCATGTGCAGGAGAGGAATGTGGTGGGTATAACAATGGGCAGTATGTGCAGGAGAGGAGTATAGAGGGTATAAAAGTGGGCAGTATGTGCAGGGGAGAAATGCAGAGAGTATAACATTTGGCAGTATTTTATGTGCAGGAGAGGAGTATAGATGGTATAACAGAGTGTAGTATGTACAGGAGAGAAGTGCAGTGGGAATAATGGAGAGAGTATAACAGTGGGCAGTATGTGCAGTAGACGAGTGCAGAGGGTATTATGGAGGGTAGCATGTACAGTAGAGGCATGGGAAGGGTATAAAAGTGCACATAATGTGCATACCACCCTCCATTATACCCTCTTAATTCCTCTCTTGCACATACTGCCCATTGTTATACCCTCTGCACTCCTTTCCTGCACATACCTCTCACTGTTATACCCTCATCATTCCTCCTCTCCTGCACATACTGCTCATTGTTATACCTTATTCTCTCCTCTCCTGCACATACTTCCCACTATTATGACCCCCTCACTCAGCTCCCGTACATACCACCCTCCATTATGCCCTCTGCACTCCTCTCCAGCACCCTACTGGAGGTATAATTCAGGGTGGTATGTGCAGGAGAGAAGTGCAGAGGGTACAACAGTGGACACTATGTGCAAGAGAAGAGTGCGGATGGTATAACATTGGACACCATGTGCACGAATGGCGTGCAGAGGGTATAACAGTGGGAAGTATGTACAGGAGAGGAGTGAGGAGGGCATAACAGTGGGCAGTATGTGCAAGAGAGAAGTTCGGAGGGTATAACAGTGGACACTATGTGCAGGAGAGGGGTTCGGAGGGTATAACAGTGGGAAGTATGTACAGGAGAGGAGTGAGGAGGGCATAACAGTGGGCAGTATGTGCAAGAGAGAAGTTCGGAGGGTATAACAGTGGACACTATGTGCAGGAGAGGGGTTCGGAGGGTATAACAGTGGGAAGTATGCACAGGAGAGGAGTGAGGAGGGCATAACAGTGGGAAGTATGTGCAGGAGAGGAGTGAGGAGGGCATAACAATGGGAAGTATGTGCAGGAGAGAAGTGAGGAGGGCATAACAATGGGAAGTATGTGCAGGAGAGGATTGTAAATGGTATGACAGCAAGTACAGTATGTGCAGAAAAAAAGTGCAGAAAGATGGAGAGGGGACAATATGTGCAGTAGAGGAGTGTGGCAAATATTACAGGGGGCAGTATGTACAGGAGAGCTAGGCCTAGGGTATTTGAGGGGAGCAGTATGTGTAGGAGAGGAGTGTCACAGTGTAATAGGGGATGGTATGTGTATGAGAGTAAAGCAGAGGGTATGAGAGGGGGCAGTATGTTCAGGAGAATAATGCTGTGTATTAGAGGGGGCAGTATGCATAGGAGAGGAGTGTGATGGGTATGATAGGGGGCTGTATGTGTGGGAGAGTAAAGCAAAGGGTATGACAGGGGGCAGCATGTACAGGAGAGGAGTGCAGGTGGTATGATGGCAGACAATATGTGCTGAAAATTAGTGTGGCAAGTATGACAGGGGGCACATTGTGCAGGGGTGTAGTGTAGTGGGCAGTGGGGGGGGGGGGGGGGGGGGGGCTGTGTGCAGAAGAGGAGTGTGGTGGCTAATATAAGAGGGGACGGTAATGTGCAGGATAACAATGCAGAGGGTAAGATGGCAAACAGTATGTGCATCAGAGGAGTGTAGAGGGTATGAGAGCGGGCAGAAGCTGATTACCTTCAGTGAGGGAAGGGAAGGGAGAGAGTACTGATGATTCATGCATTGACTCTTTTGCCGCGTACACACGATCAGACTATCTGGCGGACCAGAGTCCGCCGGACAATCCACCCATGTGTGGGCTCCTGCGGACCTTTTTTTCCCAAAAGTCCGCCAGACAATTCGGCCGTCTGTGTGCTAGTTTGCTGGACTTTTGAAATGAACGGACTTGCCCACACAGAGAGGAAAGTCTGTTCATTTTGAACGCGGCTCCAGGTAGCCAGGACTAGCGAAGGAAAATTGACACGTTGCTGGCCCCGCCACCTGGTATGGACTTAAAGGGGAAGCCCTACGCCGAAAAAATTGCGTGGGTCCCCCCCCCCCCCAGGTCCATATAAGACCCTTATTCGAGCACGCAGCCCGGCCAGTCGGGAAAGGGGGTGGGGACGAGCGAGCGCCCCCCCACTCCTGAGCCGTACCAGGCCACGTGCCCTCAAAATGGGGGGTGCTTAAAGCACCTTGTCCCCATGTTGATGAGGACAAGGGCCCCTTGGTCCCCTGGCCATTGATTGTCGGGGTCTGCGGGCAGGGGGCTTATCGGAATCTGGGAGCCCCCTTTTATAAGGGGGCCCCAGATACTGGCCCCCCACCCTATGTGAATGAGTATGGGGTACAATGTACCCCTACCCATTCACCTGGTGAAAAATATGTAAAAAAAAAAAAAACACCACACAAGGGTTTAAAATAATTTATTGCACAGCTCCTTGGATCTTCTTCCGTCTTGGGAGGTCTTCTCGCTGGACTCCTCCGCTATCTTCTGCTAGCTCTTTTACTAGCGGAGGAGCCCAGCTTTCTTCTTCGTCGCCACCCGGGGGTCTTCTTCCGACTTCGGGGTCTTGTCCCCCTCTTTGGTTCTTCTTGCCAGGCCTCTGCTTTCTTCCTTTAGCTCTTTTACTAGCGGTGGCCCGGTCTTCTGTCGCCGCCACCTCTTCTTCCGACTTCGGGGGTCTTGTCCCCCTCTTCGGTTCTTCTTGCCGGGACTCTGCTCCTTCTTCCAGCTCTTTTACTAGCGGGGGCTCGGTCTTCTGTCGTCGCCACCGCCTTCTCTTCTTCTTGTTCTTCTTCTTCTTCCTTGAGATGTTGAATCGATGCTCTCTCTGGCCGCAATGACAGGGACGACTTATATAGGGAAATCGCCGGGTGATGTCCCTGCCCCTTATGATGTCACAGTCCCAGAGGCCGAGAGCGGTTCACCCTTGCGACTAGGCGCACTCCGCTCCCTGGAGGTGATACAGGATGGATGATACATGATGGATGGCACAAAGAGGCACAGGCCACCAGCAGGCAGGATAAGACTGGCGTAGTACTCTTTAAAGAGTTTGGCAGCTGTGCTGAGACTGTCAACACAGGAAGTCCGGAGCAGGACGAGGGTCAAGCACAGGAGATAGCAGGCAAACCCGGGTCACAGGCAGAGGGTCACGCACAGGAGACAGCAGGCAAATCCGAGTCACAGGCAGAGGGTCAAACATAGAAGGCAAGGCGGGATCCGTTAAACAAGTCAAAAGTCGTGTCCAGGAGAAGAGCAGAGTGGTCAGGGACGATCCGGGTCAAGCAGGTGATTCAATAAAGGAAACAGGAAACAACTCAGACAGGAGGCTGAAGACAAACCAGCAACCCGTCTGAGCACCTGAGTGCCTTTAAATAGGCCAGCCAGAGTGTCACTTTGAGCTGCGCTAATGCGAAAGCGCTCGCGACGCTCTATCGGCCACAAACGCGTCTGCGCCGAAACATCATTCCGCCGCGCATGCGTTCGTTCTGGACCACCGTTTGGCAAATACGGCCGGATTGATTATTTCTCATATAGGCCCTCAATGTAAGGGTGGAATTCTGACCACTAGTCACCAATGTAAGGAGGGATATTCTGATCACTGGCCACCAATGTAAGGGGGGGCATTCTGACCACTGGCCACCAATGTAAGGGGGGGCATTCTGACCACTGGCCACCAATGTAAGGGGGGGCATTCTGACCACTGGCCACCAATGTAAGGGGGGCATTCTGACCACTGGCCACCAATGTAAGGGTGGCATTCTGACCACTGGCCACCAATGTAAGGGTGGCATTCTGACCACTGGCCACCAATGTAAGGGTGGCATTCTGACCACTGGCCACCAATGTAAGGGTGGCATTCTGACCACTGGCCACCAATGTAAGGGTGGCATTCTGACCACTGGCCACCAATGTAAGGGGGGCATTTTGTTCCTAACAAATGAGTTTCTGCAGGGGTTCCCTGAGACCTTCAAATTATTTCAAGGGTTCCTCCTTGTTAAAAAGGTTGAAAAAGGCTGTTCTATGGTATTGCTAGAACGTGTACTTTCTTCAGGTAGATTCAACATTAGAGGTTGTAAATTTCACCATGTACACCACCTCCTTAGAATTCAGTAATATCAACAGAGACAAATTTTCGAGTTTGAAGGTGCAAACAATCAATAGAAATTGACATTAGAAAAATATATAATTTTATTAAACAAATATAAATAGAAAACAATTAATATAAAAAAGAGAACAATAGAGCTCAGCGGTCGCTATACAAGGATAGGTGCCTCTACACTTTTCACCACAATCGTGTCTTCTTCTGGAGCTTTTGTAGGACCTTATTACATTACCACCCTTTAAGAAGGTCACGATTCCAAGGAGTCCTCAGAGCCCGTAAAGAGCTCTAATGAGGTGTCTGCGTACAAAAATAACCCTGCATTCACACCCTAGTATATCCGAAAGTTTGACAAATTAGTGGACTGACAGGAGTGTCCTCCCCAGGATGCACACTTCATATGCTACCAACAAACTTCAGAAAAATGCCACCTGAACACTTCCACTTTTCTGAAAGTGACAATATTCTTTTGTTTGGTATCGATATGATTCCTATAAGCCAAGGAGGTTCAAGACAGCTGCTCTGTCCCACAGGGGATAACCCTTTCCACTTGATTTCATGGATATGCTGATATCAGGGTGGTCGGCCCTTCACACCACAAAGGAAAAGTAGTGGTGACCCATAAAAATGTTTGCTGGCTAATGTATAAACCTTCATTGGGTGCCATGGAGCCATGAGCCTCAGCTTCACCTTTCCTACAGCTTCTACCCATTGCTCTCTGGCACTTACGAAGGATATAGCAATTTCTACAATACCGTGACGCTAGTACTGTAGAAGAGAAATGTAGTAGGGGGATCTGAGTACAGTAGAAGGGTTAAATCCATTAAAACAAGAGAAACAAAGAAAGAGCTCTCCATATGTTTGCATTTTTGTGGTGTGTTTGTATCTCATTTGGGATCTGTAGGAATCTCCAGAGCTGGCTGGGCTTTATCTGGAGGAATTGGGTGGAGGAGGAGTCTAGATTTCACCATGATTGCCAAGACAGAGAACATAGCCCACATTAGTTTTAGGGAAAGCCACTGTGGTATTTGATGAGTTATCCTGAGTCCAAAACTGCACAGTGGCTTCCCAGGATGTGAACCATCTGGATTTCATTCAGCTTATCCCATTGTGGATATACACATCCAAGAATGGTACTAGCCATGCATGTTGTGATTTATTGTTCCATAAAGCCAGGCAGTATGGATCAGCATTTCTCAACCTTTTTAACACGAAGGAACCCTTGAAACAACTTTCCTGCTTCGGGGAACCACGGCTAATTACTACATACACAGCCTACTGTACATTACTTTGGGAAGAATGCCCATTACATTGGTAATCAGTGGGAAGAATGTTCCTTACATTGGTGGTCAGTGAGAAGAATGTTCCTTACATTGGTGGTCAGTGGGAAGAATGTTCCTTGCATTGGTGATCAGTGAGAAGAATGTTCCTTACATTGATGATCAGTGGGAAGAATGTTCCTTACATTGGTGATCAGTGAGAAGAATGTTCCTTACATTGATGATCAGTGGGAAGAATGTTCCTTACATTGGTGATCATTGAGAAGAATGTTCCTTACATTGGTGGTCAGTGGGAAGAATGTTCCTTACATTGGTGATCAGTGAGAAGAATGTTCGTTACATTGATGATCAGTGGGAAGAATGTTCCTTACATTGGTGATCAGTGAGAAGAATGTTCCTTACATTGGTGATCAGTGGGAAGAATGTTCCTTACATTGGTGATCAGTGAGAAGAATGTTCCTTACATTGGTGATCAGTGGGGAGAATGTTCCTTACATTGGTGATCAGTGAGAAGAATGTTCGTTACATTGATGATCAGTGGGAAGAATGTTCCTTACATTGGTGATCAGTGAGAAGAATGTTCCTTACATTGGTGATCAGTGGGAAGAATGTTCCTTACATTGGTGATCAGTGAGAAGAATGTCCCTTACATTGGTGATCAGTGGGAAGAATGTTCCTTACATTGGTGATCAGTGAGAAGAATGTTCCTTACATTGGTGATCAGTGAGAAGAATGTTCCTTACAGTGGTGATCAGTGAGAAGAATGTTCCTTACATTGGTGATCAGTGAGAAGAATGTTCCTTACATTGGCGATCAGTGGGAAGAATGTTCCTTACATTGGTGATCAGTGAGAAGAATGTTCCTTACATTGGTGATCAGTGGGAAGAATGTTCCTTACATTGGTGATCAGTGAGAAGAATGTTCCTTACATTGGTGATCAGTGAGAAGAATGTCCCTTACATTGGTGATCATTGAGAAGAATGTTCCTTACATTGGTGATCAGTGGGAAGAATGTCCCTTACATTGGTGATCAGTGAGAAGAATGTTCCTTACATTGGTGATCAGTGAGAAGAATGTTCCTTACATTGGTGATCATTGAGAAGAATGTTCCTTACATTGGTGATCAGTGAGAAGAATGTCCCTTACATTGGTGATCAGTGGGAAGAATGTCCCTTACATTGGTGATCAGTGAGAAGAATGTTCCTTACATTGGTGATCAGTGAGAAGAATGTTCCTTACATTGGTGATCAGTGAGAAGAATGTTCCTTACATTGGTGATCAGTGAGAAGAATGTTCCTTACATTGGTGATCAGTGAGAAGAATGCTCCTTACATTGGTGATCAGTGGGAAGAATGTTCCATACATTGGTGATCAGTGGGAAGAATGTTCCTTACATTGGTGATCAGTGAGAAGAATGTTACTTACATTGGTGATCAGTGGGAGGAAAGCTCCTTACATTGGTGATCAGTGAGAAGAATGTTCCTTACATTGGTGATCAGTGGGAAGAATGTTCCTTACATTGGTGATCAGTGGGAAGAATGTTCCTTACATTGGTGATCAGTGGGAAGAATGTTCCTTACATTGGTGATCAGTGGGAAGAATGTTCCTTACATTGGTGATCAGTGGGAAGAATGTTCCTTACATTGGTGATCAGTGGGAAGAATGTTCCTTACATTGGTGATCAGTGGGAAGAATGTTCCTTACATTGGTGATCAGTGAGAAGAATGTTCCTTACATTGGCGATCAGTGAGAAGAATGTTCCTTACATTGGTGATCAGTGGGAAGAATGTTCCTTACATTGGTGATCAGTGGGAAGAATGTTCCTTACATTGGTGATCAGTGGGAAGAATGTTCCTTACATTGGTGATCAGTGGGAAGAATGTTCCTTACATTGGTGATCAGTGGGAAGAATGTTCCTTACATTGGTGATCAGTGAGAAGAATGTTCCTTACATTGGCGATCAGTGGGAAGAATGATCCTTACATTGGTGATCAGTGGGAAGAAAGCGGGGTCGGTGCAGGTGGAGTACAGGAGTAGTCGAGGCAAAATTGGTCAATAACTGGAGACAAACACAGAGCGGCAGGTTGCAAGTTAGCATGGGAATGCTGTAGACAAGACAGCACTCCTGAGCATGGGTGCCCGTGCCAATGTGCATACCTTTGAGCATTACTATGCACTCCAATGTGTATAGGTGAATGCAAGTCCTCAGCACATGGGCATATGCATGTGCATATCTCCTATGTGCATGTGAAGAGCCGTGAACAGGAATCTGCCCGAGTGAGCCATCTTGTCTGCTGGCACGCTCTTCCTGACAGCTCCTAAATACAATTTGCAGGTATAGGTTCTGCATCTCACCTCCAAGAGGCCCAAGACCTTCTATGCATTAGTCACCTTTCCTTATTTAGACAGTAAGAAGGCATTTCAGTGACTTTTTAGAACTTTACTAACTACTCGTCCAAAAAACATTACAACATGCAATTGTTTTGGGCGCAATAGAGTTCCAAAAATATGGTAATAAAGTGTCCGGACGTTTGGTATAACCACCATGGAGTGGGGAGTTGAGTGTTATAGACATGTCAAATGAATGTGGCAGACATGTCCCACAAACACTATGCAGGACGGGGTGCTGTGGTGCTTACCTAATCACAAGATTTCTCAGGGTGTGACATGTTCAGGTCTCATGACGTCTCACCTCGCCCTCAACCAAGAAGGGGTGGGGGGGGGGGGTGGCATTCCAACGCTATGGCCATATCTGTGGCCTCCAGAGATATGTTATCCAAGGGGCTGCTGGAGCATGACACTTCATTTTTGCCTAGGCCAGGCACGCTTAAAAAATGCTAACGTAAAAACGCTGCAAAGCGCGGCAAAACTCACGTTTTAATGTGCCATTCTACGGCTAAAGTTTCTGCCATTTTTATAACGTCCAGTGTGCGTGAGGCCTTACTGTGGCGGTGGAGCCATCATGGACTTTACACCAATTTGCAGAGTAAAGTTCCACTTTAACGTTGGGTGGATAGTACTGTTCCACTATCCCCCCCCCCCCCCCCCGGTTAATGGTCACATGATCTAAAGCACATGTAGTTGATCATATGACAACGGGATCCTGGAACCGTGATTTTTGCACCCAGGGGGCTTTTATTACTTTCAGAATAGATTTTCCATTAGGGAGCAAATTTTATTTTTGATTACTGGCAGACCCAAATTACTGGACTTTTCTTGTACAGGTGCTACAGGACTGTATTCAGATTTTATTGGCTACAACTGGAAGATCTTCCATATTTAGTAGTAGAACTGATGCAGTGAGTAAGACTTCCATCAGCCAATTGTAAATCTACAGGGGGCTTGAAAACATTTTTAAGCAGGAAGCTGAATGCTCCAGAAAATTACTAATAACTGATAAATTGGGTGGGTCGCCTTCTCCAGAGATAGAATACAAAAGGAATGCTGATGTAATAAGACCAGAGTCCGATCCCTGAAGAGTTAGCCCAAGGACTGGAATTCTATGACCCCTGGCTCCCCTCTGGTTGTGTCTAAAACTGTTTTCATGAGAAGACATAGGTCTGAAATTGCTAGTTGCCTGGCTGTTTTGCTGACCCACTGACTTCAGTAATTGCTGAGTCAGTGACTTATAATACATAGGTAGATTTGGAAAGTAAAAAAAAAAAAAAATTCTTATTAGGGATAAGCTTGAGTTCAGCCTCAAACAGCCACGGCCAGGGCATTCCTCACCCCACAGCTGGGCGTAGACGACGGGAAGGGAACGCCGGTGACATAAATTCAAAATACTAACCACAACATACAAAGCCATTCACAACTCTGCCCCGGAGCTACATCACCAATCTTGTCTCCAAATATCACCCAAATCATCCCCTCCGTTCTTCTCAAGACCTCCTACTCTCAAGCTCTCTCGTCTCCTCCTCCCATGCTTGTCTCCAGGATTTCTCCAGAGCCTCTCCCATCCTCTGGAACTCGCTACCTCCACTGGTCCGGCTATCCCCTACTCTTGCTACCTTCAGGCGATCCCTGAAAATTCATCTCTTCAGGGAAGCCTATCACGTCTCCAACTAATCTTCTACCACTTCCATCAGCTCATTCCACACAGTTATAACCTTTTGTACCACCTGTCCCACCCTATTAGATTGTAAGCTCTTCAGAGCAGGGCCCTCTCAATCCTCTTGTATTGTAACTGTATTGTCTCTTTTTATATTGTAAAGCGCTGCGTAAATTATTGGCGCTATATAAATCCTGTATAATAATAAAAATAATAATAATCGCAATGGCCATATTGGGTCAATGCATGTGGCCACATCAGGCCAACAATATTAGATATTAAAAAGGAAAAAAGAAAACAAAACTCCGCCGAAACAAACATAAAAAGCCTTAAAGCGGGAGTTCCGCCGTTTTTTTTTTTTTTTTTTAAAGCCAGCATCTACAAATACTGCAGCTGCTGACTTTTAAAATAAGGACACTTACCCGCCCAGCGCGCCCGCGATGTCGGCACCCGAAGCCGATCTCTCGATCGTCTCTCGGGTGCTGCAGCCGCCCTCTTGGTTATGGGAATCAGGAAGTGGAGCCTTGCGGCTTCATTATCCCCGTTCCCTACTGCGCATGCGCGAGTCGCGCTGCGCAATAAGGATGGTCCCCGCTGTCTCTGGGATCCGTGTGTTTCCCAGCAGACAGCGGGGGACCTGCGGAAAGGGGCATAAATATCCGCAGATTCTGCGGATATCTATGCCGGAAGTGGGTGCAGATACCTGTACTGTACAGGTACCTGCACCCCCCTCCCCCCCTGAAAGGTGGCAATTGTGGCGCCGGAGGGGGGGAGGGTTCCAATGAGCGGAAGCTCCACTTTAGGGTGGAGCTCCGCTTTAAGAAAATGTAAGCTGCAACACAAAGTGGAATACACACAAATGCAATTATAAAAACAAATATGGTTGTGCTCTCTACCCTTAGCCCTATAAACGTGATAATAAGTGGTTAATTGTGACAAATCAAATATAACTTAAAAATTCCCACACATAAATAGTAAACTGTCGCATACGCAGGATCGGAATTTTGGTCGGAAAAAAGCTCTGATGGTTTTCCCGACGGGATTTCGCTCAAGCTGTCTTGCGTACACACGGTCATGCCAAATTCCGACCGCCAAGAACGCGGTGACTTACAACACGTACGTTGGGACTAGAAAAAGGAAGTTTAATACCCAGTAGCCAATAGCTTCCGTCTCGTAGTTGAATCTGAGCATGCGTGAGTTTTTGCGCGTCGGAATTGCATACACACAAATGCATTTTCGGATAGGAACTTTTTCCGACCGAAAATTTGAGGACATAGTCACAAAGGTTGAATAAAGACACCAGTCTAACCTGAGTGAGTGTCTACAATTGTCCCTATCCCTGTACACTCTGTCTCATTAAGATGCTCATCTATTATTATTATTTTTATTTAAGGTACCCATATAGCGCCGTCAATTTACGCAGCGCTCCACACATACATCGCACACTCACATCGGTCCCTACCCTCAAGGAGCCCACAATCCAATGTCCCTATTTATTATACTAGGGCCAATTTTGGACAGAAGCCAATTAACCTACCTGCGTGTCTTTGGAGTGTGGGAGGAAACCGGAGTACCCGGAGGAAACCCACACAGGCCTAGGGAGAACATGCAAACTCCAGGCAGGTAGTGTCGTGGTTGGGATTTGAACCAGTGACCATGTTTATTGCTAGGTGAGAGTGCTAACCACTACACCACTGTGGCACCCTAACATGCTCTCAATCTTTTGCTGGCTGAAATTCCGCCAACAAAAGTCCGATGGAGCATACACACAATCGCATTTTCCGACCAAAAGCTCTCATCGGTCTTTTGCTGGCCGAATTTCGCGTGTACGGGGCATAAGAGTGTTCAGTGACACTAAGTGAAGATTCAAATGACAGTCAGTCAGACTTCCAATCGACCAATCTCTAACAAATAGTGAGGATAACGGCTTGTGATCAGTTCCAAATGTGGCTTTGCTTGCAGACCCCCCACCATAAGAAGTGTGCGCTTACCAGCTGCACAGACAAATAGTGCCCATGGCTAACACCCAGCCAGGGCCTTTTCCCTAATGGAGTTCCAAATATTGATCCAATCGCCACATCTGTGGGCGGACTTCAACGATCCGAATCCTCCGCTGAAAGCTTGCATGCAACTTAATGCATAGAGGTGCAATAATGGCTCCGAAAAAAAAATCAATAAATAAGTAAAACCTGCTTGGCCATTTATTACAGTATTTAAAAATACAAACCGCCAAATAGGCGTAAAATCAGCAATAGTAAAAATATATATGAGGCCAGCCGGCTACAATACACACGCCCATTCTTACAAACAACGGGGCGTAGAGTCAGTACGTCGCTCCCCTGACGCGTTTCGTCACAGGTTTGACGTCATCACGGGGAACAATATTAGATGCTTCCCTTTTTTTTTAATTCAAAGTTGTTGGTCTTTTTTTTATTATAGCGCAACAACTAAAAAAAACGCAGAGGTGATCAAATACCACCAAAAGAAAGCTCTATTTGTGGGGAAAAAAGGGACGTCAATTTTATCTGTGTGCAGCGCTGCACAGCCGCGCAATTTTCAGTTAAAGCAATGTAGTGCCGTAGCGCAACTAAAATGGCCTGTTCATGAAGGGGGTAAATCTTCCAGAGGCCAAGTGGCTAAAGATGGCCCTGCATATTGCTGACGTTCAAATAAAGAGAGAGATAAAAAAATATAAAAGTACAGATGCTATTACTTCAGTTTTCAAAACTTTGCTTCTTACCCGGATCCCTAGAAGATTATTTCGTTCTCACAAGTCACAACCACAATGTGATAGAATTATGAGTCCAACTCCCTTGGTGGTTTCATGAGGAGTTCACGAGTTTGGGGCATCCTTGATATCAGACAGTTCACATCCCCTTCTATTGAATGTGGGAATTCCCTACATCTCTGTGTTTTAAATTCCAAAACAAACATAAAAAAAAAAAAAAGTCTTTGTACATTTCCACATTCACATAATAGACGGAGTCTTCCGACCCATATCTGTTGTTGAAAAACATTTTATCAGGTTTTAGAAATAAATATTGAAACAAAATTAGAAGGACACAATAAAGACAACAAAATAAACAAAGGAACCCTGCAAATAGGATCTAGAACATTGGTCCCCAAACTGCGGCCCTGTGCTTGCTTTCTTGCCTTTGGGGCACTCTTTTATTCACTGGCGCTAAGGAAAGGGCACAATTCCTTCCAATGACACCAACAAAAGGGGCATGGTTCCTGCCAATGCCACCAACGATGGGGCACAATTCCTTTCTAATGACACCAACAATATGGCACAATTCCTACCAACGACTCCAACAATGAGGCACAGTTCCTACCAATGATACCAATGATGGGGCACAATACTTTCCAATGACACTAACGATGGGGCCCACTGACAACAATGATGGGACACAATTCCTCCCAATGACACCAACGATGGGGCCCAATGACAACAATAATAGGGCACAATTCCTCCCAATTACCCCAACAATGAGGCCCAATGACACCAATGATGGGGTACAATTCCTCCCAATGACACCAATGATGGGGCATAATTCCTTCCAATGACACCAACAAATTGGTATGGTTCTGGCCAATGTCACCAACAATGGGCCACAATTCCTTTCTAATGATGCCAACAATATGGCACAATTCCTACCAATGACTCCAACACTGAGGCACAGTTCCTACCAATGATACCAATGATGGGGCACAATACTTTCCAATGGGGCCCACTGACAACAATGATGGGACACAATTCCTCCCAATGACACCAATGATGGGGCCCAATGACAAGAATAATAGGGCACAATTCTTTCCAATGACACCAATGATGGGGCCCAATGACAAGAATAATAGGGCACAATTCCTCCCAATGACACCAATAATGTGACCCAATGACAACAATGATGGGGTACAATTCCTCTCAATGACCCCAACAATGAGGCCCAATGACACCAATGATGGAGCATAATTCCTTCCAATGACACCAACAAATTGGCGTGGTTTCCGGCCAATGCCACCAACAATGGGCCCAATGACAACAATGATGGGACACAATTCCTCCCAATGACACCAACAATGGGGCCCAATGACAACAATGATAGGGCACACTTCCTCCCAATGACACCAATGAGGGGGCCCAATGACAAGAATAATAGGGCACAATTCTTTCCAATGACACCAATGATGGGGCCCAATGACAAGAATAATAGGGCACAATTCCTCCCAATGACACCAATAATGTGACCCAATGACAACAATGATGGGGTACAATTCCTCTCAATGACCCCAACAATGAGGCCCAATGACACCAATGATGGTGCATAATTCCTTCCAATGACACCAACAAATTGGCGTGGTTTCCGGCCAATGCCACCAACAATGGGCCCAATGACAACAATGATGGGACACAATTCCTCCCAATGACACCAACAATGGGGCCCAATGACAACAATGATAGGGCACACTTCCTCCCAATGACACCAATGAGGGGGCCCAATGACAACAATGATAGGGCACAATTCCTCCCAATGACACCAACAATGTGACCCAATGACAACAATGATGCAGTACAATTCCTCTCAATGACCCCAACAATGAGGCCCAATGACACCAATGATGGGGCATAATTCCTTCCAATGACACCAACAAATTGGTGTGGTTCCGGCCAATGCCACCAACAATGGGCCACAATTCCTTTCTAATGACGCCAACAATATGGCACAATTCCTACCAATGACTCCAACAATGAGGCACATTTCCTACCAATGATACCAATGATGGGGCACAATACTTTCCAATGGCACCAACGATGGGGCCCAACGACAACAATGATGGGACACAATTTCTCCCAATGACACCAACGATGGGGCCCAATGACAACAATGATGGGACACAATTCCTCCCAATGACACCAACGATGGGGCCCAAAGACAACATTGATAGGGCACACTTCCTCCCAATGACACCAATGAGGGGGCCCAATGACAACAATGATAGGGCACAATTCCTCCCAATGACACCAACAATGTGACCCAATGACAACAATGATGCCATACAATTCCTCTCAATTGCCCCAACAATGAAGCCCAATGACACCAATGATGGGGCACAATTCCTCCCAATGACACCAATGACGGGGCACAATTCCTCCCAATGACACCATTGATTGTGCACAATTCCTCCCAATGACACCACTGTTGGGGCGCAATTCCTCCAAATGACTCCAATGACAGGGGATTATGTACTTTGTACTCCTGATGGCTACAGTCTGTCAAGGCTCTCTTAAATGTGTGAAGCACAGCAAACTGGCCCTTTGCTTTGGAGACCCCTGATATAGAATAACCATTGTCAACCAGGGTTCCCTGAAACCATTGGGTTCCTCCAGAGGTTGCTTGGGGGGCTCCTTGAGCAGTGAATGATCAACCTGCCATCTGATGCCACCCGCACGGTTCCAGTCCTGGTGCCACTTGGCAGCGAGATGACACAAAGATTTTTATTTTTTATTTTTTTTAGCTGTCAGAAGAAACGCATTGACTTTTTTTTCTCTGCCCCCCCCCCCCCCCCCACAGTTTTCTTCTGTTGTATTTTGGTGTTTTTTTTTAAATTTTCAATAAACATGAATGAATTCTTTCGAAGTGCAGATTCCATAGCTAGGTGAGCTGAGCTGGCACCAAAAATTTGAGAGGTATAAAGGATTGTAGCGGCCTATCCATCTACAGCAGCTGCTCATCTTCCTCAACTCAGTCCACAGGCTGCCTCAGGTGCAATAGCCCCCCTGAGGTTTGGAATTCTCACTGGGGAAAGCCAATCTCTCCAGGGCTCCAGCCTATTTGTCGGCCCTGCTCAATATTCCCTCTAGCTATTTGAATTTTAATTCTTACTCCCTAAGCTCTAGAAACCTCTTCTAGAAGCAGACGGAAGCAATCAAACTCTCAGCCTGGGAAACCCTGAACAGACCAGACCAAACAATCACTGCTCCCTTAATTGCAGAACAAGCCAAAAAATGACAGTTACCTAGCATTTCGTGCTAGTAGGGTGCTACACTTGTGTTGTGAGAAGGTATAATCTTGCTGTGTACTGACCTGCATGTCATCTTAACCATTAATGTAATAGCATTTCAGCTGCCTAGTATGTCCTTTACATCACTTTTAAAGTGATTCTACAGGCATATTTATTTATTTTGTAATAATCATGTTATACTTACCTGCTCTGTGTAATAGTTTTGAACAGAGCAACCCCGATCTTCCTCTTCTTGGGTCCATTAAGGGCGCATGGGTTCATCGCTGCCACCCCCCATATCCATGTGTCCGACCCCTTTCAGGAATTCCAATGGGGGGGGGTGGGTGGATTTTTTTAAGCACCTACAAGAGCCAGACGCTTTAATAGGCTTTAAAATAGGGTGGGCTCGGGGTGCTGAGAATACGCTCGGAGTCCACCCAGGTGTGTGAGAATAGCGAAATAATATTCCCTATTCCCAGACTAAATCAACTCTCCGCCAATAAGGAAGCACGGGTCTGAGACACATTTCCTGTTTGGCCAAAAAGGAGAAGTGTTTTGATTGGTAAGCCGAGGAGGAGGGAGGAGACGCAAGCCGCCAAGCAGGAGGAAGGAGACGCAAGCCGCCAAGCAGGAGGAAGGAGACGCAAGCCGCCAAGCAGGGGAAGGAGAAACTGCTCATGATGCCCGTGGAGGAAAGCCAGGGAAGCCGCCCGTGATTGTCCGCTAGATATGTGCAATTCTTTTTTTTTTTTTTTATGAATTTCAACAAATTTGGTAATTCGTAAACATCTGAATTAACAAACACCCGTTTAACAATTTTTGAAGAATATTTGAAAATTCATCAATTAGAAAATTTGGAAATTCGTAAATTCGAAAATCCAAAAACCCCAAAATTTTTAAATCTGAAATAACTATTATATTATAGGTATTGGAATTTCCTTTCCAACAGAACGGAACAAAATTAATAATAATAACATTTTTATTATTATTATTTATTCGTTCCATTCCATTTGTTTAGATGCTGCATTCGTTATTTCGGGTTAATTCGTAACAGATAAATCCGTATTCGTTATGTTCACCTACAGCCAAATTTGAAAGGAAATTCCAATACCTAGAATTTAATAGTTAGTTATTATTAGTTAGTTAGTTAGTTATTATTTAGAATTTTCAAATTTTAGGATTTTCTTTCTTATTTGAGGTTTTTAGAATTCATGAATTTTCGAATTTACCAATTTTCGAATTTATGAATTTACGAATCTTCAAATTTACGAATCTTCGAATTTATGAATTTACGAATTGCGATCATAACGAATGACCCGCAAAACGGAAAAAAAAATGAATGAAACGTTAACGAACAAATTTTTCAGCAGTGCACATGTCTATTGCCATGGATGGGTTAAGTGCACTGGCTGGTCGACCGACCGACCCTACCGGACTCGGGCAGGGGGTGGCGCGTGCACTGTTTGCCGCCCCCCCAAAAAAATTACCACCAGCCGCCGCTGCCTGCCAGTGCACCTGGCCCCTCCTCCCTACCCAGTGCCCCCATAACAAGCTCTTTGCTATAGGAGCACTCACCTGTGTTCACTCCCGAGACCCGCTCTGTGTGTCCATTGACACACTCGACCCCACCCCAACTCTCTTTCCTCGTTGGTTGTGATAGATCAGTGGCTCCTGCTGCTGCCTCTCTGTCAAATGAGGAGAGAGAGAGTTGAGGGAGCCATTGCTCTCATGCACATCGCTGGATCGAAATCGGGCTCTCAGGTAAGTATAAGGTTGGGCTGGGGGGCTGCTGCATGGAGAAGGTTTTTTTTACCTGAACGCATTAAGATAAAAAGCCTTCAGCCACTAGAACCATTTTAAGATGTCCTGCAAAAATTTAAAAATGCTGCACTGTTAAGATCATTAAATCTACAGCTGGCTAATAATTCCCCCCATACTTCTATAAATCACACATTTCTTTCTTAAAACACAAGTAATGAATTACTTTTTTCCATTGCCAAATTGTAAAGATCACAGGCTCCCACTGATTCCATGCATGATCCGTCCACTCCATTCCTAGAAGAATGCGGATGCCTCCGAGGGTTCTCATGAAATTATTTTCTTTCTTATTTCAAAGCATGGGGGGGGGGTTCAGGGGATCGTCAATAATGTATGTTTTAAATGAAGTGGTAATAGCTGGCTTTATTTGTTCTAAATGTAACCAGATATCTTAGACAAAGACAATAGTCACCCCCATTAACCCCCCCCCCCACCTCTGCTAAAAGAGTGTAGGTGAGTATAAGTGGTGGAGGTCGATCGTAGAGTCTGTTCCTTTTGTTCAGCTTTACCAGAGGCGTAACTAGAGCCTTCAGGGCTCTGGTGCAAGAAACCATGAAAGGGCCCCCCTGACAGCCGAGGCCCTTTCCTCTGGTCTCAGGGTCCTTCCCTCTGAGCCTGGGGCCCTTCCCTCAGGAACTTGGGGCCTTTCCCACTAATCCCGGGGCCCTTTACACCCATTATGGGTGTCACGGAATCACTTCACACACTCTGCTTGTGTGCTTCCGTCATATATCGTTTCCTCCCAGTCTGAATCTAGATATCAGATATTCCAACCGCTTGCAACCAATAACTAGGCAGTACTCATTTTGCCTGCTGAACATAAACTGTTTATTTGAACACAGGCACACAGAGATATTCAAACTTCTCATCAGTAGACTGTCCAATCCGCAGGAAAAGCTGTTGGAAGAACCCCCCCCCCCCCCAAAGCTAATCCACATAGACATATACAGACACATTAGAACAGTGGGATACAGCTACACCTAACACATAGCTGCCCTCACCCCACCTCAAACCATCTACCAATGGTCTCTGATGAACAGTGGCCTTTCCCACTGATCCCGGGGCCCTTTACACCCATCATGGGTGTCACGGAATCACTTCCTGCACTACGCTTGTTTGCTTCCGTCATATATCATTTCCTCCCAGTCTCAATATAAATATCAGATATTCCAACTGCTTGCAACCAATAACTAGGCAGTACTCATTTTGGCTGCTGAACATAAACTGATTATTTGAACACAGGCACACAGAGATATTCAAACTTCTCATCAGTAGACTGTCCAAACTGCAGGGAAAACTGTTGGAGGAATCCACCTCCCCCCCCCCCCCCACCACAGCTTATCCACATAGACATATACAGACACATTAGAACAATGGGATATAGCTACACCTAACACATAGCAACCCTCACCCCACCTCAAACCATCTAGCAATGGTCTCTGATGAAGTGTGGACTTTATCTTCATATATTTGTATAGACTGGGGTTCTCAGTCACCCTGTGCCCCTAATAGACACAGGGTAACTTACACATAGGAGGGGCTGGGGGAGCTGGACAGGGAGCTTCCAGTGCTCTCCAAGGTAACCTGTGTTCCACAAGCCCCCCCCCCCCCACCCAAAGTGACTACCGTCACAATGGGGCCCTTTATAAGCCCTGGTTTCCACTTCTGCCACTTGTCATGCGACTTTTGACACTTGTCATGCGACATTTGGTGCGATTTAAGTGCCATAGACTGCAATGTTAAAGTGATACTAAAGCTTAGTTTTTTTTGCTTAGTTTTTTTAAATAGCAAACATGTTATACTTAACTGCTCTGTGCAGTGGTTTTGCACAGAGCAGCTCCGATCCTCTTCTTTTCCGGTCCCCTTCTGGCGCTCCTGGCTCCTCCACCTCGAGTAGCACCCCCAGAGAAAGAAGCCCACCCAGGGAGCACTACTGTGTGCTCACTCCCAAGTAGGGATGAGCCGAACACCCCCCGGTTCGCACCAGAACTTGCGAACGGCCCCCACGTTCGTTACGAACGTTAGAACGTTAGAACCCCATTGAAGTCTATGGGACTCGAACGTTCGAAATGGAAAGTGCTAATTTTAACGGCTAATATGCAAGATAGTGTCCTAAAAAGGGTTTGGGGACCTGCCTCCTGCCTCAGGGGACATGGGTCACTGCAAAAAAAAGTTTTAAAAACGGCCGTTTTGGCGGGAGCACTGATTTTAACCACTTAATAACCGCCCTATAGCCGAATGACGGCTTTAGGGCGGTTTCTTAACTGTGGGAGGCCGTCATATGACGTCCTCCCAGAATTCCGCTCTCGCGCGCCCCCTGGGGCGCGCACTCGAGAGCGTCCGTGACCGCCGGGTCCACAGGACCCGGCGCATCACGGTCGCGGCCGTTTACCACGTGATCGCTCCGTCAAATGACGGAGTGATCACTTGTAAACAAACCGGCGTCATGTTATGACGCCGGTTCCTCCCTCCCCCTCTCTGTACCGATCGGAACAGCGGAGGGGGAGGAGATCGGTGTCAGCAGCGATGTGGGCTGCATCTGCAGTGCCCACATCGCTGCTCACCGAAATTAACCCCTCAATTCCCTGCAAATACTCTGCAATACCAGTGCATACTCTGCAGTACCCTGCCATTACTCTGCATTACTCTGCAATACCTTGCATTACTCTGCATTACTCTGCATTACCCTGCATTACCCTGCATTACTCTGCAATACCTTGCATTACTCTGCATTACTCTGCATTACTCTGCAATACCCTGCATTACTCTGCATTACTCTGCAATACCCTGCAATACCCTGCATTACTCTGCAATACCCTGCATTACTCTGCATTACTCTGCAATACCCTGCATTACTCTGCATTACTCTGCATTACTCTGCAATAGTCTGCATTACTCTGCAATACTCTGCAATACCCTGCAATACCCTGCCATTACTCTGCAATACCCTGCAACACTCTGCAATGCTCTGCAACACCCACCAATACCCTGCAACACTCTGCAATGCTCTGCAACACCCGCCAATACCGTGCAACACTCTGCAATGCTCTGCAACACCCTCCAATATCCTGCAATGCTCTGCAACGCTCTGCAACACCCGCCAATGCCCTGCAACACTCTGCAATGCTCTGCAACACTCTGCAATGCTCTGCAACACCCACCAATACCCTGCAACACTCTGCAATGCTCTGCAACACCCGCCAATACCCTGCAACACTCTGCAATGCTCTGCAACACCCGCCAATACCGTGCAACACTCTGCAATGCTCTGCAACACCCTCCAATATCCTGCAATGCTCTGCAACGCCATACTCTGAGATACCTAGCCATACTCTGATATACCCAGCCATACCCAGCCATAGTCGGTGATACCCTGCAATACCCAGCCATAGACACACCCCCCCCCCCCCTCCCGCCGCCCTCCGGTGCTTCTACCGACTCGCCAATACTATCAAATCCAGAATCTTTTTTTTTTTTTTTTTTTTTTTTTTTTCAGGCTTCCCAGTTTAGAGGTGAGATGTGGGGTCTTATTGACCCCACATCTCACTGTAAAGAGGACCTGTCATGCCATATTCCTATTACAAGGGATGTTTACATTCCTTGTAATAGGAATAAAAGTGATCAAAAAATTTATTTTTGGCGAAAAAAAATGTCAAACTAAAATAAATAAAGTAAAATGAACAATAAAATTTTTTTTTTTTTTTAAAGCGCCCCTGTCCCCATGTGCTCGCATGCAGAAGCGAACGCATACGTAAGTCCCGCCCACATATGAAAACGGTGTTCAAACCACACATGTGAGGTATCGCTGCGTACGTTGGTGCGAGAGCAATAATTCTAGCCCTAGACCTCCTCTGTAACTCAAAACATATAACCAGTAAAAAAAAAATTAAATCATCGCCTATGGGGATTTTTAAGTAGCGACGTTTGGCGCCATTCCACGAGCCTGTGCAATTTTGAAGAGTGACATGTTAGGTATCGATTTACTCGGAGTAACTTCATCTTTCACATTATGCAAAAATTGGGCTAACTTTACTGTGTTTTTTTTTTTTTAAGCACAAAACAGTTTTTTTTGCAAAAAAAAGCATTCGAAAAATTGCTGCGCAAATACCGTGCGAGATAAAAAGTTGCAACAACCACCATTGTATTCTCCAGGGTGTTTGCTAAAAAAACATATATAATGTTTTGGGATTCGATGTAATTTTCTAGCAAATAAATGATGATTTTTACATGTAGGAGAGAAATGTCAGAATTGTCCTGGGTGCTCCAGAACGCCTGATGGCGCTCCCTGCATGTTGGGCCTCTGTATGTAGCCGCACTGTGTAAAAGTCTCACACATGTGGTATCGCCATACTCGGGAGTAATAGCAGAATGTGTTTTGGGGTGTAATTTGTGGTATGCATATGCTGTGTGAGAAATAAACTGATAATATGACAATTTTGTGAAAAAAAAAAAAAAAGTAAAAAAAATCTTGATTTTGCAAAGAATTGTGGGAAAAAATGACAACTTCAAAAAACTCATCATGCCTCTTACTAAATACCTTGGAATGTCTTCTTTCCAAAAAGGGGTCATTTGGGGGGTATTTGTACTTTTCTGGCATGTTAGGGTCTCAAGAATTGAAATAGGCCGTCAGTACTTTAGGTGTGATCAATTTTCAGATATTGGCACCATAGCTTGTGGACTCTATAACTTTCACAAAGACCAAATAATATCCACCAATTTGTACTTATTTTTACCAAAGATATGTAGTGGTATAAATTTTGGCCAAAATTTATGAAGAAAAAATTACTAATCTGCTAAATTTTATAACAGAAATGAAGAAAAATTCATTTTTTTACAGAATTTTCTGTATTTTTTCTTTTATAGCACAAAAAATAAAAAACCCAGCGGTGATTAAATACCACCAAAAGAAAGCTCCATTTGTGTGAAAAAAAGGACAAAAATTTCATATAGGTCCAGTGTTGCATGACTGAGTAATTGTCATTCAAAATGTGAGAGCACCGAAAGCTGAAAATTGGTCTGGTTATTAAGGGTGTTTAAGTGCCCAGTGGTCAAGTGGTTAATGACGATTAAAGTGAAAAAAAAAGGTGAAATATTCCTTTAAATATGGTGCCTGGGGGGTGTCTGTAGTATGCCTGTGAAGTGCCACGTGTTTCCCGTGTTTAGAACAGTCCCTGCACAAAATGACATTAAACGGAAATAACACCATTTAAAACTGCTTGCGGTTTTAATGTTATATCTGGTTCCTGCAATATGGTTGAAAATCATTGAGAAAAATGGCATGGGTAGCCCTCCCTGCCCATTACCAGCCTATTTGGGTCTTGTACGCATATTAAGGGGAACCCCGTACCCATATTAAAAAAAGTAAATGCGTGTGGCCCCCAGGCCCTATATACTCAGAACAGCAGTATACAGGCGGTGCAAACAAGACAGGGACTGTGTAGGTTTGTTGTGTTAAGTTGAATCTGTTTGTCATTTTCAACCGGTACATTTTTAAAGTGTAGCTCCAGTCAAACAAACTATTTTTAAGCTTTTTGGAAAACATAGGGAAGGGTTATCACCCCTGTATAATTTGTTTTGTCGTCCATCTTTTTTCATCTCACTTGCTGCTGTCTCCTTGCGTTTGCAAGTAGGAGATGTTTGTAAGTTGGATGTTTGAAAGTAGGGGCCTGCCCTATATTATAGCGGTATGTACTGGGTACAGAGCACGCAGACAGCACGCACTATCTCCTAACACTACTGACTGCAAGCTCTATTATTAACCACTTGACCACTGGGCACTTAAACACCCTTAATAACCAGACCAATTTTCAGCTTTCGGTGCCCTCACATTTTGAATGACAATTACTCAGTCATGCAACACTGGACCTATAGGAAATGTTTGTCCTTTTTTCACACAAATAGAGCTTTCTTTTGGTGGTATTTAATCACCTCTCAGTTTTTTATTTTTTGTGCTATAAAAGAAAAAAGACCGAAAATTCTGCGAAAAAATGAATTTTTCTTTGTTTCTGTTATAAAATTTAGCAGATTAGTAATTTTTTCTTCATAAATTTTGGACAAAATTCATACTACTACATATCTTTGGTAAAAATAAGTACAAATTGGTGGATATTATTTGGTCTTTGTGAAAGTTATAGAGTCCACAAGCTATGGTGCCAATATCTGAAAATTGATCACACCTGAAGTACTGACGGCCTATTTCCTTTTTTTTTTTTCCACAAAATTGTCATATAATCAGGTTATTTCACACACACAGCATATGCATACCACAAATTACACCCCAAAACACATTCTGCTATTACTCCCGAGTACGGCGATACCACATGTGTGAGACTTTTACACAGCGTGGCCACATACAGAGGCCCAACATGCAGGGAGCGCCATCAGGCGTTCTGGAGCACCCAGGCCAATTCTGACATTTCTCTCCTACATGTAAAAATCATCATTTATTTGCTAGAAAATTACAGAGAACCCCAAAACATTATATATATATATATATATATTTTTTAGCAAAGACCCTGGAGAATACAATGGTGGTCGTTGCAAATTTTTATCTCACACGGTATTTGCACAGCAATTTTTCAAACGCGTTTTTTTGGGGGAAAAAACAGTTTTGTGCTTAAAAAACAAACAAAAAAAAACAGTAAAGTTAGCCCAATGTTTGCATAAAGTGAAAGATGAAGTTATGCTGAGTAAATAGATATCAAACATGTCACTCTTCAAAATTGCACATGCCCGTGGAATGGCGCCAAACGTCGCTACTTAAAAAATCCCCATAGGCGACGCTTTAAATTTTTTTTTACTGGTTACATGTTTTGAGTTGCAGAGGAGGTCTAGGACTAGAATTATTGCTCTCGCTCTAACGTTCTCGGCGATACCTCACATGTGTGGTTTGAACACCGTTTTCATATGTGGGCGGGGCTTACGCATGCGTTCGCTTCTGCATGCGAGCACATGGGGACATGGGCGCTTTAAATTTTTTTTTTTTTTTTTTTATTGTTCATTTTACTTTATTTATTTTAGTTTGACATTTTTTTCCCCAAAAATATATTTTTGATCACTTTTATTCCTATTACAAGGAATGTAAACATCCCTTGTAATAGGAATATGGGGTGACAGGTCCTCTTTACAGTGAAATCTGGGGGTCAATATGACCCCACATCTCACCTCTAGGCTGGGAAGCCTGAAATAAAAAATAAAAAAAAGATTCTGGCTTTGATCGTACTGGCGAGTTGGTAGAAGCACCGGAGGGCGGTGAGGGGTGGGGGGCGTCTATGGCTGGGTATTTCAGGGTATCACCGAGTATGGCTGGGTATCTCCGAGTATGGCTGGGTATGGCAATTTATGGCAGGGTATTGCAGAGTATTGGCGGGGTATTGGCGGGGTACTACAGAGTAATAGCAGGGTACTGCAAAGTATTGGGGGGTACTCCAGAGTAATGGCAGGGTACTGCAGAGTAATGGGGGTTACTGCAGAGTAATGGGGGGTACTGCAGAGTAATGGCAGGGTACTGCAGAGTAATGGCAGGGTACTGCACTGCAGAGTAATGGCGGGATACTGCAGAGTAATGGCAGGTACTGCAGAGTATTGGGGGGTACTGCAGAGTAATGGGGGGTACTGCAGAGTAATGGCAGGGTACTGCAGAGTAATGGGGGGTACTGCAGAGTAATGGGGGGTACTGCAGAGTAATGGCAGGGTACTGCAGAGTAATGGGGGGCACTGCAGAGTAATGGCGGGGTACTGCACTGCAGAGTAATGGCGGGGTACTGCAGAGTAATGGCGGGTACTGCAGAGTATTGGGGGGTACTGCAGAGTATTGTGGGGTACTGCAGAGTAATGGGGGGTACTGCAGAGTAATGGCAGGGTACTGCAGAGTAATGGGGGGTACTGCAGAGTAATGGCAGGGTACTGCAGAGTAATGGCAGGGTACTGCACTGCAGAGTAATGGCGGGGTACTGCAGAGTAATGGCGGGGTACTGCAGAGTAATGGCAGGGTACTGCAGAGTATGCACTGGTATTGCAGAGTATTGGCAGGGAATTGAGGGGTTAAATTCGGTGAGCAGCGATGTGGGCACTGCAGATGCAGCCCACATCGCTGCTGACACCGATCTCTTTCCCCTCCGCTGTACCGATCGGTACAGAGAGGGGAGGGAGGAACCTGCGTCATAACATGATGCCGGTTTGTTTACAAGTGATCACTCCGTCATTTGACGGAGCGATCATGTGGTAAACGGGCGCGACGAGCGGCCGTTTACCGTGATCCGTGATGCGCCGGGTCCTGTGGACTCGGCGGTCGCGGATGCTCTCGAGTGCGCGCCCCAGGGGGCGCGCGAGAGCAGAATTCTGGGAGGCCGTTAATTAACGGCCTCTCTGAGTTAAACAACCGCCCTGAAGCCGTTAATCGGCAATGGGCAGTTGTTAAGTGGTTAAAGATAGATCACTAGCTATATAGGTGAGGTGAATATAGTGGTGTATACTGCGGTCAGGGCACAGACAACAACCACTACACAGCAGCAAGATAGGAAATCAGCCAAAAACGATTGGTGTGTAACTGTGTTGAAGGTACACAGAACACCCACTGCTTCAGATGCTAACACACTACACGAGGCCGCCTCAAAGGCGGCCTTATATAGTGTGGGGCGTGCACTACACAGCCTGAGCTATGATTGGCCACAGGCAGGATGCCTGTGGCCAATCATGGCTCTCCTCGCTGCTGGCGCTGCGATTGGCCAAGCATGCGGGGTCACAGTGCATGCTTGGCCAATCATGAGGCAGCAATGCACTGCGCCACCGCAGTGCATTGTGGTCCGCGCGCGCCACTCGAATTTTGACGCGAACGGCCCAAACGTTCGGAATTCGCCGAACGCCCGAACAGCCAATGTTCGAGTCGAACGTACGTTGGACTCGAACACGAAGCTCATCCCTACTCCCAAGCTGCTGTTCTATGCATCTATTAGACACATGGAGCTGTGGTTGCAGGGGATGCCCAAAATATCTCTATAATCTGGCAGCAAGGTACAGAGTCTCTAGGCTATAGCATGGTCAGACGTCCATGCCAAGATCAGTCGTGGAGGCAGACATGATCATAAGCAGACAAGGATAATCCAAGAGCAAGGCCAGGGGGAAACCAGGTCATTGACAGGATCAAGATGTGTATCAGGACCTGGAAAACAGTAACTAGACTGAAGACCATTCAGCAAAGGCTAGTGCAGAGGTCAGGTTATATAGGCTGCTTGGCGGCAGTGGATGCCCATGCATGCGTGTGCTTGTATGTTAGCAATGATGTACATGCAATCCGTTTTATGTGGGCGCCTTAGCCTGATGGTTGGCACCATGTTCCTGACAGCTAGCCATAGATAGGCACATAGGAAGGAGCGACAAATTGCTACTTGTACTTTGTTGCCTTGGGGAACGGAACCCATTACTAAAACTGGAATAAAATAGCAGTTGCCTTCAAAATGAAAGCAATGCAGTTGCATGGAATACACCTATTTACATTTGATTTCTAATTGACCTCACACAGGTAGGGACAGTGAAAGGGTTGGATGTGGCCAAAGGGGGCGTAACATGCCTGGATCTGGGTTAAAGCAACGACCCTGTGAGTGCTGTAATAGCGCATGTTCTATAACAGGGGTCTCCAGACTTTCTAAACAATGGGCCAGTTTACTGTCCTAAAGGGCCAGACTAGGGCCAGTGGGAGTAGAAACTGTGCAGTGGGAGTAAACAATGCTCTATCTTTGGTGTCAGTGGGAAAAATAGTGCCCTATTGATGGCATCAGTTGAAGGAATAATGCCCCATTGTTGGTGTCAGTGGAAGAAGTGTTCCATTGTTGTTGTCCGTAGAAATAATTATGTTCCATTGTTGGTGTCAGTGGGAGGAATAGTGCCCCATTGATGGCATCAGTGAAAGGAATAATGCCCTCTTGTTGTCAGTGGGAGGAATAGTGCCCCATTGATGGCATCAGTGGAAGAAATAATGCCCCATTGTTGATATCAGTTGGAGAAATAGTGCCCCATTGTTTGTGTCAGTTGGAGGAATAGTGCCCCATTGTTGGTGTCAGTTTGAGGAACAGTGCCCCATTGTTGGTGTCAGTTGGAAGAACAGTGCCCTATTGTTGGTGTCAGTGGGAGGAAATAGAATATATATTAGTATCTAATATCACTCGCCTGCCATATAGAAATCAACCATAAAAATATCAGTTTTCGTGCCTGTAAAGTCTGATCAGTATTTATTTATTTTTTGTGGTTGATTGCTATCAATGGAAGGAATTCTACCCTTTCATTGGTGTCAGTGAGAGGAATAGTGCCCCATCGTTGGTATCAGTGGGAGGAATAGTGCCCCATCATTGGTGTTAGTGGGAGGAATAGTGCCTCATCACTGGTGTTAGTGGGAGGAATAGTGCTCCATCACTGGTGTCCTTTGGAAGAAATAATGCTCCAATGTTGGTATCAGTGGGAGTAATAGTGGCCCATTGTTGGTGCCAATGGAAGGAATTGTACCCCATCATTAGTGTAAGTGGGAGGAATTCTGCCCTTTTGATGGTGTCGTTGGGAGGAATAATGCCCCATTGTTGGTTTCAGTGGGAGGAATAATGTCCCATTGTTGGTGTCAGTGGGAGGAATAATGCCCCATTGTTGGTGTCAGTGGGAGGAATAATGCCCCATTGTTGGTGTCAGTGGGAGGAATAATGTCCCGTTGTTGGTGTCAGTGGGAGAAATAGTGCCCCATCATTGGTGTTAGTGGGAGGAATAGTGCCCCATCATTGGTGTTAGTGGGAGGAATAGTGCCCCATCATTGGTGTTAGTGGGAGGAATAGTGCCTCATCACTGGTGTCCTTTGGAAGAAATAATGCTCCAATGTTGGTATCAGTGGGAGTAATAGTGGCCCATTGTTGGTGCCAATGGAAGGAATTGTACCCCATCATTAGTGTTAGTGGGAGGAATTCTGCCCTTTTGATGGTGTCGTTGGAATAATGCCCCATTGTTGGTTTCAGTGGGAGGAATAATGTCCCATTGTTGGTGTCAGTGGGAGGAATAATACCCCATTGTTGGTGTCAGTGGGAGGAATAATGTCCCATTGTTGGTTTCAGTGGGAGGAATAATACCCCATTGTTGGTGTCAGTGGGAGGAATAATGCCCCATTGTTGGTGTCTGTGGATTTGGTAGTGCCCAAAGGGCCAGATAGAGGCAAGCAAAGGGCAGCAGTTTGGGGACGGCTGCTCTATAAAATACGTGGTAGAAATGAATGACCGATAACAGGTGGTTGGGATGCTTGGAAGCACTTGTTATCACTCAGGGGATCCTGACATGCAGCAATCCTCCATTAATCATCTGTAGCAGACCTATCTTGCTATGATCATGTATGGCCACCCTTAGATCAGGCAGACCGCCCGCCACATGTCCCAAACCGAAAAGAGACAGGAAGCCGCATGGCTCGCACACTTTGATCTTGCCTGGAAATGACTTCCTTCTGGAGATAATCTCATGATTACAGGGATGGATTGTCAGCCCCTCACATTGATTGGTTGGTGATAATGTCTTCCGTCAGCCATGATCCTTCCAATGTTCGTTCATCATAGGAATGGAGTAAATTATCCCCATTGCCTTTTATTGTTCATGGTTAGATGATGATGGACACTTGGCTCCATGTGGTCGTGATAAAAAAAATATTTTCCTGAAAAAAAAAAATATATATATATATATAAAACCATCTGAGGGATTTAATACAAATGTTTAACTTCTTCAGATCCGCGGTACAGCCGAATAACTACTTTCCAGGGAGGGCGTCAATAGACGTTGCCCCGTGCTCGAGTGGCCTGCGCGCCCCCTGCAGGGCACGCACGGGGCGCTCTGTGATCAGCGGGGTTATGAGACTCGGCTGATCACGGATCCCGACCCCTTAGCATGTGATCAGCTGTCAGCCAATGACAGCTGATCATGTGATGTAAACAGAGCAGGTAATCAGCTATTTTTTCTCCTCGCGCTGATAGCGTGAGGAGAAAAAAAAAGCCGATTACCAGCTGCTGTCAGAGGGACATTGGTCCCAATCAAGGGGAGCTGCCACCAGCTCATCTGTGCCACCTGACAGTGCCACCTACCAGTGCGCACAGTGCCACCTACCAGTGCGCACAGTGCAACACATCAGTGCCCATCAGTGCCATCTATCAGTGACACCTATCAGTGCCTCATCAACAGTGCTGCCCATCAGTGTCATCTACCAGTGCCCATCAGTGCCAGCTATCAGTGACATCTATCAGTGCCACCTTATCTGTCCCCATCAATGCCGCCTTATCTGTGCCTATCAGTGACACCTATCAGTGCCCATCAGTGCCACCAATAAGTGCCTCATCAACAGTGCTGCCCATCAGTGTCACCTACCAGTGCCCATCAGTGCCATCTATCAGTGCCACCAATCAGTGCCTCATCAACAGTGCTGCCCATCAGTGTCACCTACCAGTGCCCATCAGTGCCACCAATCAGTGCCACCCATCAGTACCACCTTATCTGTCCCCATCAATGCCGCCTTATCTGTGCCTATCAGTGCAGCCTATCAGTGCCCACCAGTGCCGCCTCATCAGCACATATCAAGGAAGGAGAAAAATTACCTGTTTGTAAAATTTTATAAAAAACTATGAAACATGATTTTATTTTATTTTTAATTCTTTTTTTTTAACAAAAAATAAAACCCCCAGCTGTGATTAAATACCACGAAAAGAAAGCTCTATTCGTGTGAATAAAATGATAAAAATTCATTTGGGTAGAGCGTTGTATGACCGCGCAATTGTCATTCAAAGTGTGTCAGCGCTGAAAGCTGAAAATGATTCTGGGCGGGGGGGGGGGGGGGGGGGGTTTAAGTGCCCGGTAAGCAAGTGGTTAAACCTGGGTGAGATTCACAGTTCCATTGTTACAGTATGTATATTTGCATATGCTTATTGTGACACATTTGCATATCCTGTGAATGAGCAGAAAACTTTCAGGGGCCAATGATGGGGGTAGGCTTGTCGGCAGGTGCAGGAAGCCTTCCCACCTGTAGGTGGCCTAGTGCTATTATTGCATGGGAAGGGGAATCGCAAAGGGAGGGCTGTCATGTCAAACTCAATTATCTCAGCCCTCGAAGGGCTGTTTATATTTGTAAGACCAGGGCTTTTTTTCAGTAGGACCTTGGGGGAACGCAGTTCCGGCACCTCCAGAACTGAATGGCAAAGAGTGCTGGGGTGTGCTGGAGGGTCTATTGATGCTGGCTGTTGAGGAATCTGTTGTTGCTGGAGGGGATCTATGTTTTGGGAGGAAGGAGGTCTACTGTTGCAAGACAGGACCTCTGTTGCTCGTGAGGGATCTATTGTTGCTGATGGGGGATATATTGTTGCTGGGAGTGGGTCTTGTGTTGCAGGGGGGTCAATCATTGCTGAGAGGAATCTACTGTTGAGGGAGGGGTCTTAGTAGCTGGCTGCTGGAGGGTCTATTGATGCTGTTTGTTGAGGAATCTATTGTTGCTGGATGGAATTTTTTTTTTTTGCAGGGGGGTCTATTGTTGCTGATGGGGGATATTTTGTTGCTGGGTGTGGGTCTTATGTTGCAGGGGGGTCAATCATTGCTGAGCGGAATCTACTGTTGAGGGAGGGGTCTTTGTAGCTGGCTGCTGGAGGGTCTATTGATGCTGGCTGTTGAGGAATCTATTGCTGGATGGAATCTTTTTTTTTACAGGGGGGTCTATTGTTGCTGATCAGGGATCTATTGTTGCTGGGAGTGGGTCTTGTGTTGCAGGGGGGTCAATCGTTGCTGGGAGGAGTCTACTGTTGAGGGAGGGGTCTTTGTATCTGGCTGCTGGAGGGTCTATTACTGCTGGCTGTTGAGGAATCTATTGTTGCTGGATGGAATATTTTTTTGCAGGAGGGGGGTCTATTGATGCTTGTGAGGGATCTATTGTTGCTGGGAGTGGGTCTTATGTTGCAGGGGGAGTCAATCATTGCTGGGAGGAATCTACTGTTGAGGGAGGGGTCTTTGTAGCTGGCTGCTGGAGGGTCTATTGATGCTGGCTGTTGAGGAATCTATTATTGCTGCGATGGAATCTTTTTTTTTTTTTTGCAGGGGGGTCTTTTGTTGCTGATGGGGGATATGTTGTTGCTGGGAGTGGGTCTTATGTTGCAGGGGGAGTCAATCATTGCTGGGAGGAATCTACAGTTGAGGGAGGGGTCTTTGTAGCTGGCTGCTAAGGGGGTCTATTGATGCTGGCTGTTGAGGAATCTATTGTTGCTGGAGGGGATATATTTTTGGAGAGGAAGGAGGTCTACTGTTGCTAGACAGGACTTCTGTTGCTCGTGAGGGATCTATTGTTGCTGGGTGTGGGTCTTTTGTTGCAGGGGGGTCAATCATTGCTGGGAGGAATCTACTGTTGAGGGAGGGGTCTTTGTAGCTGGCTGCTGGAGGGACTATTGATGCTGGCTTTTGAGGAATCTATTGTTGCTGGATGAAATCTTTTATTGCAGGGGGGGTCTATTGTTGCTGATGGGGGATCTGTTGTTGCTGGGAGGAATCTAATGTTGAGGGAGGGGTCTTTGTAGCTGGCTGCTGGAGGGTCTATTGATGCTGGCTGTTGAGGAATCCATTATTGCTGCGATGGAATCTTTTTTTTTTTTTTCAGGGGGGTCTTTTGTTGCTGATGGGGGATTGTTGTTGCTGGGAGTGGGTCTTATGTTGCAGGGGGAGTCAATCATTGCTGGGAGGAATCTACTGTTGAGGTTTTGTATCTGGCTGCTGGAGGGTCTATTGTTGCTGGCTGTTGAGGAATCTATTGTTGCTTGATGAAATCTTTTTTTGCAGGGCGGTCTATTGTTGCTGATGGGGGATCTGTTGTTGCTGGGAGTGGATCTTATGTTGCAGGGGTGGGGGGGGGTCAATCATTGCTGGGAGGAATCTACTGTTGAGGGAGGGGTCTTTGTAGCTGGCTGCTGGAGGGACTATTGATGCCGGCTGTTGAGGAATCTATTGTTACTGGAGGGGATCTATTTTTGCAGAGGGGGGGGTCTATTGTTGCTGATGGGGGGATGTATTGTTGCTGGGGGTGGATCTTATATTGCAGGGGGTCATTCCAGTACAGCTCTGCCCTTCATTTTATAAGTAAATTAGCGTTAGTTTTTATATATTTGCCTAGAGCTGTTTTTGCATCTCATGGAAGACTCGGTATAATAATCTACAGACGTTCGATGTGTATAGAGATTAGTCACGTCCCTTCTGGATACACAATGGTGAGCTGTTTGTGATTTGCGACGATGAGTGGGACGCTGAGATAATATCGTTATGTAACAGGAATTACTGAGCCTGAGGATTTAGGGTAATCTGACGTTGGCCCAAGGGAAGATCTCATTAATTCCGAAAGACTATGGAACGATTTCAATGGATGCATGACTTTCCTAGATCAGAAGGCGTCAAGTGTTTGAGGAGCGCCAAGCTCCGCACGCCTGGAGGAAACCAAAGTGATGTAAGAGTCATTCTTTGTAAACAACAGTTTGGAAATGGCAACGAGTATAGAGAGGTGGGCCAGGAATCGGCAATGAGTAAAGAGAGGTGGGCCAGGAATCGGCAACGAATATAGAGAGGTGGGCCAGGAATCGGCAATGAGTATAGAGAGGTGGGCCAGGAATCGGCAACGAATATAGAGAGGTGGGCCAGGAATCGGCAACGAGTATAGAGAGGTGGGCCAGGAATCGGCAACGAGTATAGAGAGGTGGGCCAGGAATCGGCAACGAGTATAGAGAGGTGGGCCAGGAATCGGCAACGAATATAGAGATGTGGGCCAGGAATCGGCAAAAGAATATAGAGAGGTGGGCCAGGAATCGGCAACGAATATAGAGAGGTGGGCCAGGAATCAGCAACGAGTATAGAGAGGTGGGCCAGGAATCGTCAACGAGTAAAGAGAGGTGGGCCAGGAATCGGCAACGAATATAGAGAGGCGGGCCAGGAACCGGCAACGGATATAGAGAGGCGGGCCAGGAATCGGCAACGAATATAGAGAGGCGGGCCAGGAATCGGCAACGAATATAGAGAGGCGGGCCAGGAATCGGCAACGAATATAGAGAGGCGGGCCAGGAATCGGCAACGAATATAGAGAGGTGGGCCAGGAATCGGCAACGAGTATAGAGAGGTGGGCCAGGAATCGGCAACGAGTATAGAGAGGTGGGCCAGGAATCGGCAACGAGTATAGAGAGGCGGGCCAGGAATCGGCAACGAATATAGAGAGGCGGGCCAGGAATCGGCAACGAGTATAGAGAGGTGGGCCAGGAATCGGTGACGAGTATAGAAAGGTGGGCCAGGAATCGGCAACGAGTATAGAGAGGCGGGCCAGGAATCGGCAACGAATATAGAGAGGCGAGCCAGGAATCGGCAACGAATATAGAGAGGTGGGCCAGGAATCGGCAACGAATATAGAGAGGTGGGCCAGGAATTGGCAACGAATATAGAGAGGTGGGCCAGCAATCGGCAACGAGTATAGAGAGGCGGCCCAGGAATCGGCAACGAATATAGAGAGGCGAGCCAGGAATCGGCAACGAATATACAGAGGTGGGCCAGGAATCGGCAACGAATATAGAGAGGTGGGCCAGGAATCGGCAACGAATATAGAGAGGTGGGCCAGGAATCGGCAACGAATATAGAGAGGTGGGCCAGGAATCGGCAACGAATATAGAGAGGTGGGCCAGGAATTGGCAACGAATATAGAGAGGTGGGCCAGGAATTGGCAACGAGTATAGAGAGGTGGGCCAGGAATCGGCAACGAATATAGAGAGGTGGGCCAGGAATTGGCAACGAATATAGAGAGGTGGGCCAGGAATTGGCAACGAATATAGAGAGGTGGGCCACGGCGAGCGATTCCAACCAGGAGAAGACCAATCCCTTCATCCAGGGAACCCAAATGGGAATACTGAAGTAGGGTGGAGGTTAGATTCCCATGGTGAAACCTGGATTTTGTCCTCTTGCTGGAATGCCGCCAAGCTTGTCCCCCCTCGCCCCACCGACGTGACATTATTACAAGTCCCAGCCTATCCCTTCCTCTCCATGTGGCGTTCATTCGGAGACCAGAGCCTGGAAACTCGCATGCGGCGATGCTCTTTGTATTTTAGTTTCCAAGGAATTCGGTCGCATTCAAAACACTTGCAAAATTCATCATCCGGCATCTGTTATTTTGAAGACGTTTGTTGAAAGGTAATATGCCGAATTCCAGGCCACTAGACTAGAGCGCTGCAGTAATGCCAAATCCATCTTCAATATTGCCCAAGGACATTTCTTAATAAATAAAATAAAAAATGGAAATAAAATGCAGTGGGGGGGGGGGGGGGGGGTATAAAAGGGTTTATTTACTGAGGGAAATGACCATGTGCAATTTGGGAGTAATCCACAGAGAATGATAAATGCTCTTCCTTCAATATTCTGACTCCCCCCTCCCCCCCTTCAAATGATGAGAATTAAGAAAATACCAAATATTACCAAAAGTATTGGGACGACAGCCTTTACACACATATGAACTTTATGCCGTTGTACACACGCTCGGACATTCCGACAACCAAATCTGACGGATTTTGTCCGAAACTGTTGCATACACACGGTCGGACAAAGCTGCCGGAAAATCCGATCGTTCAGAACGTGATGATGTTATTTTGTTAGGACGGGACTGCCTTCAGGCTAGTAGCCAATAGCTTTGGTCTAGGAATTTGATCTGAGCATGCATGGCACTTTGTCCGATCGGAATTCTCTACACACGATCGGACAAAGTCCGATCGGATCATGTTGTCGGAAAGTTTTATAGCCAAGCTGGAAAACTTGGTCCGTCGGATACTCCGACAGAAACAGTCCGATGGAGCCCACACACACACGGCCGGTTTATCCGACAACGCGGTCCGTTTTCCGTCAGAATGTCCGACCGTGTGTACAAGGGCTAATAGCATTCTAGTCTTATGCTGGCGTAGTGTCATATTTTGCTCCCCATCATAGAATGCTCCGGGAAGTGACGTTGCGGGCAGAAATTTAGCACTGCGCATGCGCGATGCATTCCAAACACTTGCGCCAATGCGTTCCAAATGATTTGCGACAATGCTGACCAGTGAAACCGTCAGATAATGTCAGAGAAGTGAGGGGAGGTAATCCCCTCCCTGAGCCACAGTTACCCGCTCTCTCTCCAACGCTCTCTGCTCTGTCTAAAGTTAATGTCACGATTACCGCCCCTCACTCCCGTGACATTATCTGACGGTTTCACTGAACTACATTGTCAGAAATCCTCTGGAACGCTTGGTGCAAGCGTTTGGAACGCATCGCGCATGCGCAGTGCAAAATTTCTGGCCGCAACGTCACTTCCGGAGCATTCTATGATGGGATGCAAAATATGACACTACCCTGGCTATACACTATACGAAAAATCGGCCGAAATTCGGTTTATTCATTTTTTTATTCATTTTTCCGGGCAGTTAATGGGCACAAAATCGATAATCGTTTGGACGTTTTTGACCCGAAAAAAAACGAAGGACAAGTTTGGAAATTTTCTGCCCCACGAATGATGAATTGAAAGGTTAATGTGTTTCCTGTCCGACCTGTCTGCACTAGGTATATCTAAAAAAACGAACATAAAATGTATTTATGTAGCACTAACCCCCCGAAGGAGCTGCTGGTTTAACCACTTGCCGACCAGCGCACGCCGATGTACGTCGACAGAATGGCACGGGCAGGCAAATGGGCGTACATGTATGTCCCTTTAAATTTGCCGCCCTGCCATTGGGAGCGCGCTGCCGGCGGTGCGCTCCTGTGCTGGTCGGGACCCCCGTGAGTCCGGTCGCAGGACCCGCGGATTCGATCGCCGCGGGCATCCCCGCAATTGTCTCACGGAGCAGCCGAACGAAGAAATGCCGTTGTAAACAACATTTCTCCATTCTGCCTAGCAACTAGTGACGCTGATCTCTGCTCCATGTGATTGGAGCAGAGATCAGTGTTCACTAAATGAAAGCCCAACCCCCCCACAGTTAGTAACACACCCCTAGGAACACTTAACCCCTACACTGCCACCCACTGGTTAACCCCTTCACTGCCAGTGTCATTTACACAGGAATCACTGCATTTATATAGCAGTGATTGCTGTATAAATGACAATGGTCCCAAAAATGTCCGATGTGTCCCCCACAATGTCGCAGTCACAATAAAAATCGCTGATCGCCGCCATTACTAGTAAAAAAAAATAATAATAAAAAATTATTAATAAAAATGCTATAAAACTATCCCTATTTTGTAAACGCTATAACTTTTGCGCAAACCAATCAATAATCGCTTATTGCGATTTTTTTTTACCAAAAATATGTAGAAGAATACGTATCGGCCTAAACTGAGGGAAAAAAATGTTTTTTTATATATTTTTGGGGGATATTTATTATAACAAAAAGTAAAAAATAATGCGTTTTTTTCAAAATTGTCGCTCTATTTTTGTTTATAGCGCAAAAAATAAAAACCGCAGAGGTGATCAAATACCACCAATAGAAAGCTCTATTTGTGGGAAAAAAGGAAGTCAATTTTGTTTGGGAGCCATGTCGCACGACCGCGCAATTGTCAGTTAAAGCGACGCAGTGCCGAATCGCAAAAAGTGGTCTGGTCTTTGACCATCAAAATGGTCCGGTCTGAAAGTGGTTAATTGGGCTTACCGTTACCTTCTTCTCCTCGATTCAGGTCTAGGGGGTGTCCCGTGGTAGGTGGCCCAGCAACTTGACAGACTGACGGCAGATCCGCATAAAGGGATTTTATTTGCAAAAACGTAAACGATGAACAGTCTCTTATATCGGGATCAGAGGGTCAGGAAGAAAGTTCAGGTACTCTTATGCCGCATACACACGATCGGAATTCCGGCCAGAAAAAGGCCAATGAGAGCTTTTCGTCGGAAAATGCGACCGTGTGTACGCTCCATCGGAATTTAGCTGTCCGAATTTCCGCCAGCCAAAAATTTATAGCATGTTCTTAATTTTCCCGACGGAAAAACTTTCTATCGGTAATTCCGATCGTGTGTATGCAATTCCGACACGCCAAAAAAATCACGCATGCGCAGATTCAACTGCGAAACAGAAGCTATTGAACTTCCTTTTTCTAGTCCTGTCGTACGTGTTGTACGTCACCGTGTTATAAACGATCGGAATTTGATGTGACCGTAGGCAAGACAGCTTGAGCCGAATTCCGTCGGAATTCTATCGGGAAAACCATCAGAGCTTTTTCCGACGAGAATTCCGATCGCGTGTACGCGGCATTTGTGTCAAAGTCAATAATGAAGAACTTGCTTACTTTGGCTGAATCCAGAGAATAGCCAATCACAACTGGATGATCACTCGAGTTGGATAGTCCCTCTCTCACAAGGCCGAGCAGCCAACAAGGTGCTTAACTTCAGGAACAAGCAGGGGCGTAACTAGAAATCACAGGGCCCCATAGCAAAATGTTGTATGGGCCCCCCCCCACCAAAAAAAAAATTAACTAATGCCATTAAAAACAGACTACCACACCCATGTGGCACAGTACCCAGGCAACGGCTTATATTAATTTTGAACAACAAAGTATGCAGTATACTCTATGCAGCCCCTGAAGGGAACACATTGCTGACCTCCAGGCCTTCTAACCAATTTCTGTTCTGTTATATAAAATGAAATAGTTCAACTCACCATAATGCAAAATCAGTGGGATCCCTGAACGTGTCACTTGCCATCATCGCCTGCCACCAGATGCAGATTGTAACTTGTGAAACATTGCGGAATGTCACCTACCACATGTTGCGGATTGTCCACTTGCCATGTCCCGGGTTGTCACTTGCCAAGTCACCTGCCACACATTATGGATTGTCACTTGCCATGTCCTGGATTGTCACTTGCCACGTCACTTGCCACACATTATGGATTGTCACATGCCACGTCCTGGATTGTCACTTGCCACGTCACTTGCCACACATTATGGATTGTAACTTGCCACGTCCTGGATTGTCACTTGCCACACATTGCAGATTGTCCACTTGCCACGTCGCCTGCCACCAGATGCAGATTGTCACTTGTCACACGTTGCAGAATGTCACCTGCCACATGTTGCGGATTGTCCACTTGCCAAGTCCCGGATTGTCACTTGCCACATTACCTGCCACACATTACGGATTGTCACTTGCCATGTCCTAGATTGTCACTTGCCACGTCTCGGGTTGTCACTTGCCACGTCACCTGCCACACATTACGGATTGTCACTTGCCACGTCACCTGCCACACATTACGGATTGTCACTTGTCACATCACGGATTTTCACTTGCCACGTCACCTGCCACATGTTACGGATTGTCACTTGCCACATCCAGGTTGTCACTTGCCACGTCACCTGCCACACATTACGGATTGTCACTTGCCACGTCCTAGATTGCCACACATTACAGATTGTCACTTACCACATCCTAGATTGTCACTTGCCACACATTATGGATTGTCACTTGCACGTCCCGGGTTGTCACTTGCCACGTCACCTGCCACACATTACGGATTGTCACGTCACGGATTTTCACTTGCCACGTCACCTGCCACATGTTACAGATTGTCACTTGCCACATCCAGGTTGTCACTTGCCACGTCACCTGCCACACATTACGGAGTGTCACTTGCCACGTCCTAGGTTGCCACACATTACAGATTGTCACTTACCACATCCTAGATTGTCACTTGCCACACATTATGGATTGTCACTTGCACGTCTCGGGTTGTCACTTGCCACGTCACCTGCCACACATTACGGATTGTCACTTGTCACGTCACGGATTTTCACTTGCCACGTCACCTGCCACATGTTACGGATTGTCACTTGCCACATCCAGGTTGTCACTTGCCATGTCACCTGCCACACGTTACGGATTGTCACTTGCCACGTCCCTGGTTGTCACTTGCCACGTTGCCTGCCACACATTATGGATTGTCATTTGCCACGTCATGGATTTTCACTTGCCACGTCACCTGCCACACGTTACGGATTGTCACTTGCCACGTCACCTGCCACACGTTACGGATTGTCACTTGCCACGTCACCTGCCACACGTTACGGATTGTCACTTGCCACGTCCTGGGTTGTCACTTGCCACGTCGCCTGCCACACATTATGGATTGTCACTTGCTCTGCCACTTTCCTGCTGTGTCACAGAGTCAGGCAGCAGATTATCAGTCAGGCAGCAGAGAGATAATGTCATCTCTCTGCTTCCTGGCTGCCTGCACAGTGAGGGGGGAACTGCACTGCAGGGATGAGAGGGCGGCGAGAGATGATGTCATCTCTATGCTCCCTCACCCGTCAGCTCCCTGATTGGCCAGCCCGCTCACGCCCACTCTCTCACCAGCGGACCGGCCACTCTCATCTGCCTCCCACTATCACCCGCGGAGCCCCCCGCGGAGCCGCCCGCGGTCCACCCGCGGAGCCGCGGACTACCCGCGGACCACCCGCGGAGCCGCGGACTACCCGCGGGCCGCCCGCGGACCGCCAGCTCTCACCCGCGGAGCCGCGGACTGCCCGCGAACTGCCCGCGGGCCACCCGCGGAGCCGTCCGCTATCTCCCGCGGAGCCATAGCGCCTGTCCTCACTGGGCCCCATTTGACTGCGGGCCCCATAGCGCCCGCATGTGCTGCTATGGCGGTAGTTCCGCCACTGGGAACAAGTCTCTGCCACAGACGTTGTTGTAGGACATACAAGAATAAGTCTCTGCCACTGACGTTGCTGTAGAACACGTAGGAAAACTTGTAGAACACTTGTAGGATACCTGGATCTTTCAGCCAGCTTGGCGATATCCACGAGACCAGATTCAATTTGGTGCTTCAGCCCTTCCAGGCTCTTGCTAAGAAACCAACCCGGCCTTCTTCTGAAGAGTCCTCCCCTAGAATGCTATGAAGCTAATGGGTCTCTCCCAAACCGGAGACGGCACCCAAACACCTCGGAATCCTCCTTTGGTTTCCTTGCCTCAGGCTAGCCAGCCCCGAGACAACATGTCGGGTGGATCTGCACCCCAGGCCATAGCCTTCATGGGGGCTGGTCAGGAGGACAAGGACCATGAAGTCAGCACATCCTTGTGGACCGGAACCCCAAACCACATGACATCTGCATCTTAAATACCCTCTCCCAGAAAGCACAGCAAGAGCGCCACTCCCACTGGGCTGGCTCAGAGAGAGAGTAATCTTAAAGCACCCAACCAGACTGTAGTTCCATGCCTGCCAGAAGAGACAATGCCCCCTGTGGCCAGGCTGCACATCACATAGTCCAGTCAGACTGATGCTGAGGTCCAAATTTAGACAATTTCACCCAAACCAAACTGCAGTTCAGGTGTAACCTTAAATTTATAAAAACATAGTGCGTGCTCTTCAGGAGCCCGCACTACATTTATTTATGTCCACTGAACGATTTATCATTTGTCATTACATGATGGCACCATCGTAGCGCTCACGGCCGAACGTTCGTTTTTCGAAACTGAGTTTGGTCGATTTGTCGTATAGTGTATGGCCAGCATTAGTCCGTAGGGTTCAGTATTGAGTTGGCACACTTTTTGCACCTATAACAGCTTCAACTCTTCTGGGAAGGCCGTCCACAAGGTTTAGGAGGGTGTCTATGGGAATGTTTCACCATTCTTCCAGGAGAGCATTTGTGAGGTCAGGCTACTGATGTTGGACGAAGTGGGTCTTCTTCCACAGGTGCATATTTGTGCTGAGAGCGTGCACAGAGACCAAGCTGTCATTGATCTGGAACCAGGATGACTAGCTCTTGATCAGATGATCGCTGCGATTGGCTGTCACAGTGATCAATCGCTGTACAGCCCTGTGTTATTTTTCCTCTTGAATAGAGAAAAAGATGCATTGTATTACCTACATATTATATATTACACATATATACAGATACATTATATAATGCATGGGGGTTGATTTACTAAAACTAGAGAGTGCAAATTCTGGTGCAGCTCTGCATGGTAGCCAAACAATTTCTAATTTTGAGCTTGTTCAGTTAAGCTTTGACAAAAAAAAGGAAGCTGATTGGTTTCTTTGCACAGCTGCACTAGACTTGGCACTCTCCGGTGTTCGTAAATCAACCCCAATGTATACATACAGGATCCATTATATAATACTTTGTATACATACAGGATCCATTATATAATACATTGTATACATACGGGATATATTATATAATACATTGTATACATACAGGATATATTATATAATACATTGTATACATACAGGATCCATTATATAATACTTTGTATACATACAGGATCCATTATATAATACTTTGTATATATACAGGATATATTATATAATACATTGTATACATACAGGATATATTATATAATACATTGTATACGTACGGGATACATTATATAATACATTGTATACGTACGGGATACATTATATAATACATTGTATATATACCGGATACATTATACAGTGCAATGGGGTTGATTTACAAAACTGGTGAGTGCAAAGTCGTGCGTAGAAACCAATCGGCTTCCAGATTTTTTTTTTTTTTTTGTGAAAGCTGAACCGAACAAGCTGACATTAGAAGCGGATTGGTTTCTCTGCGGAGCTACACCAGATTTTGCACTCTCCAGTTTTGATAAATCTCCCCCAGTGCATCTTTTTCTCTTTGCTAGTGGAGAAAATTGTAGGCAAAGAACAGTGTGTGTAAAAATAATAATAATAAAAAATAAAGATAAAATAGCTAGATTGGACTTTGATCTAGGTCAGTGTTAGGGTTAAAAGTCATGTTTAGCGCCAAAGTCAGGGTCGGTATTTCAGGTAGGATGAAAAAAAAAAAAAACATTTTGTACAGATACTTTTCTTTTAATGACAGTTTTCAGAGCACAATACAGATTAGGTGGCACTGATATGCAGCACTGATAGGATTAGGTGGCACTTATGGGCACTGATAGTCATCATTGATGAGCACTGATTGATGGCTGGAACTGACAAATGGTTGGCAAAGATAGATGGCATTGACAGGTGGCTGGCATTGATAGATGGCATTAATAGGTGCCTGGCACTGATAGGGGCACTTATGGGCATTGGGCACTGACAGGTGGCTGGCACTAATAGTGGCACTTATGGGCATTGTGCACTGATAGATGGCACTGACAGGTGGCTGGCACTGATAGGGGCACTTATGGGCATTGGGCACTGATAGATGGCACTGACAGGTGGCTGGCACTGATAGGGGCACTTATGGGCATTGGGCACTGATAGATGGCACTGACAGGTGGCTGGCACTGATAGATGGCACTGACAGGTGGCTGGCACTTACAGGCATTGGCCACTGATAGGTGGCATTTATGGGCACCAATGGGCAGGAACTGAAATGCCCTGAAAGGATAGGCTGCCTGCAATGCCCATCTTGGTACTCCTTGCGCTCGGCCGCATAAAAGTAGCAGCGGCCATCTTGTTACACCCAGCCTGAACTATATGCAGCTGGCTTACTGCGGCCGAGTGCAGGGTGTACCAAGATGGGCGTCAGGATGTCCACACGGGCGTCACTTCCGTTGCTCCGCCCGCTGACCTCCAGTTGCGCCGGGATCGTCTAATCTGATGAAACCCCCGCCTCTCCCAGGTATCGGATCAGGCATCAGGAGCATTTGAGCGAGTACGAGTACTCCCGTAAATGCTCGGTATCGGTCCCGATACTAGAATCGTATCGGGACAACCCTAGTATAAATGTTAGCTAGTGACTTTAGATTGTAAGCTCCATGAGGGTAGGGACGGATGTGAATGTACAGTACAGATGTAAAGCACTGTGTACATTGACGGCACTATATAAGCACCTGTAATAAAATAAATAAATAAAATATAATTGTACCCACAGTATATAGAGCCGCCGAAGATTCTTTTGACCAGTTCAGTTTTAGGTCTTGTACAAGTATAAAAAAAATTCAAGGCCGGGTTCCTTTTTATTTTTTCAGCAGCCTCGCTTATTGCCTTATTTCTTGTCAGGTTTTTATGACAACAGCAAAATGTGTTTTGGCTGTCACTTCCTCCCATGTAGGAACACTTCAGGCATGGCTTGGGCATGGCTTGGTGCGGTCGGGGCTGGAGTCCTCGGTGCCCGGCTCTATTATTGCATTTGGAACAGATCAGGTCTCGCATGCAAAGGTCCCCGAAGATTGTAATGGTGCCAGACATTACTGTTGGCAAAGTCTCTAGCAAGCATGGAAGAGGTGTTAGCTCAGGCTTCCAGAAAATGTAGAACCAAGTCTTCCATGTCACTTTCTGAGCATTTTACTAAATCCTACCAAAAAACCTATTACATATTTGCCTATTACAGATTACATACACTATATTTCCAAAAGTATTGTGACGCCTGCCTTTACACGCACATCAACTTTAATCAGGGCCGTTTTTAAGGCAGGGCAAAAGGGGCAGTTGCCCTGGGCCCTGTCATTGTTGTGGGGCCCAAGGCAGCTACCTCATATTTGCCAACTATCCCGGTTTAAATTCCCTTGTGGTTGTAATCCTGTGCTGTGCCCCGATATCTCAGTGTGAAGTGCTGCTACTAATGCTGCCCAGCTCTGCCCTATTGTTGTGTACAGATGACTGCAGATCCTGTGTTTACATGTAAATTACCGCCATTCATATGTAAATACCGGCGGCATTGATATGTATTTCATGCCCCCTGATTTCATATCCACAGTAATCTCTAGCAACCAATCAACAAGCAGCAATCATGTGCTGCAACCTCTAGTAACTAATCAGTGAGCCGTAATGTGTGCTGTAACCTCTAGCAACCAGTCAGTGAGCGGTAAAGATACACTGTAACCTCTGGCAACCAATTGCAATATCTGCCTGATCTGATTCTGTAAACTGATTTTGAGTCTAGCTGCTATTTATTGTATGTCTCGGAGCGGGTGGAGAACAAAACTGCATGGGGGGACCCCAAGAAAAGTTTTGCCCAGGGTCCAATCAATTCTAAAGACGGCCCTGACTTTAATGACATCCCAGTCTTAGTCCGTAAGGTTCAATATTGAGTTGGCTCCGCCCTTTGCAGTTATAACAGCTTCACCTCTTCTGGGAAGGCCGTCCACAAGGTTTAGGAGATGTGTCTATGGGAATGTTTGACCATTCTTCAAGAAGCACATTTGTCTGGCCCTGATGTTGGATGAGAATGCCTGACTCACAGTCTCAGTTCTAGTTCATCTCAAAGGTGTTCTATCAGGTTGAGGTTAGAACTGTGCAGGCCAGTCACATTCCTTTCTTCTGCCCCCAAACTCGCTCATCCATGTCTTTATGGACCTTGCTTTGTGCACTGGTCCAAATCATTTGGTGGATGGGAGATTATGGTGTGGAGGGTTGTTTCTCAGGGGTTGGGCTTGGCCCCTTTGTTCCAGTGAAGGGAACTCTTAAGGCGTCAGCACACCAAGACATTCTGGACAATTTCATGCTCCCAACTTTGTGGGAACAGTTTGGGGGACGGCCCCTTCCTGTTCCAATATGACTGCGCACCAGTGCACAAAGCAAGGTCCATAAAGATATGGATGAGCGAGTTTGGAGTGGAGGAACTTGACAGGCCTGCACAGAGTCCTGACCTCAACTCAATAGAACACCCTTGGGATGAATTATGCCACGTACACATGACCGGACTTTTCAACAGACTTTGTCCGGCGGACTTTCAGCTGAGGTCCGCCAGACTTTCAAATGAACGGACTTGGCCGCACGCGATCACTCCAAAAGTCAGACGGATTTGAACGTGATGATGTAGAATAAGGATTCATAGCCAATAGCTGCCCTAGCGTCGGTTTTAGTCCGTCGGACTAGCACACAGACGAACGGATTGTCCGCTAAAAAGCCGAGCCAAATTTGAAGCCAGTCTTATTTCTAGGTCCGTCTGACTTTTGGGGACAAAAAAATCCGCTGGAGCCCACACACGATCGAATTGTCTGACGGACTCTGGTCCACTGGACCAAGTCCGCCGGAAAGTCCGATCGTGTGCACGCGGCATTAGAGCATAGACTGCAAGCCAGGCCTTCTCATCCAACATCAGTGCCTGACCTCACAAATGCTCTTCTGGAAGAATGGTCAAACATTCCCATAGACACATCTCCTAAACCTTGTGCACAGCCTTCCCAGAAGAGGTGAAGCTGTTATAGCTGTAAAGGGCGGAGCCAACTCAATACTGAACCCTACGGACTAAGACTGGGATGCCATAAAAGTTCATGTGCGTGTAAAGGCAGGTGTCCCAATACTTTTGACAAATAGTATATTTATCTATTACTGATAACATATATGCATTTTGTGAGCATGCACATCATAAATAAAGATCCAGACTACAATACAGAGAGTGTCTATGTACTTCCAGCCAGAACATTGGATTGTTCCTTGAAATTTGTAACTAGTAAATGTTGGAGCATTGGAGATTTCACCTGCAAGGTTTTCAGTACTGTTGATTTATGAAAGTACCATTAGATACAACTTTATTCTTTTTTCTTCTCGAGCAACCTTTCCCTTTTACCCCTGAGGAACCCTTGAAAAAAATTTCAGGTCTCAGGGAACCCCAACTAAAAGCAGTTCATTGAGGGTCAGCGGGAAGATGCCCCCCTCTACATTGTAGTCAGAATGCCATCCATACAGACACCTAAAAAAGATCATTGGTGTCATTCCCCTGACCATGCCAAATGGTGCTGACCCTGGAACTATGCAGGCAAAATTAAATAGAAGGCCAATCAGCTACAGCTCAAGGAACCCCTAGTAATCCGTAGAGGAACTCTAAGGTTCTATGGAATGTTGGTTGAGAATGGCTGTTTAACAGTGTTTAGAAATGTTTTAAGCTGGATCAGATTCCCTTTAACAGCAGCATACTCTGGAAACGTTTATGGAATATTTTGATTACTTTCTCTTAAAGATCCAAACCAGGGAATTATGGTAAACCTCCTTCTTCCTGCCTGTGATCTCTGTACTGATAAATAAAGATCTGTATCGATAAATCAGGACCCCCTGCCTCCTGCTGGTGACCCCTCTAGTGATATAAATATCCATATAGAGGAATCAGGACCTCCTTCCTCCTGCCGGTGATCCCTTTAGTGCAGGGGTGGCCAACCCGTGGCTCTCGAGCCGCATGCGGCTCTTTGATCGGTTTCCTGCGGCTCTTCGGGCTGGTTCGGGCTGTGTCGATCGGTTTCCTTCGGCTCTTCGGGCTGGTTCGGGCTGTTTCATTGCGGTGACAGGCAGCCCGAGTCTCTGCACTCCTCCGCTCCTCCCACACATCAACAGCCAATCAGTGTGTAGTGTCCCCAGCCCGCCACATTTGAATACATAGGCGCTGGAGTGAGGCTGAAGGGGGGCAGAGGAAGGAGAAACACGCTGTATCTGAAGCCGATGAGATACAAAAAGGTATGGCCACAAGTGTGCAGGTTACTGATCTGTCCTCCCTCTGTCTTGCTCTGTACTTTTTTTTTTTTTTAATAAGGTTTCACCTGAACACTGATAAGATCTGCTCAGCACATTCTCTGTCTGTTGATAGTGTGACACATGGCTGGCTGTTAACCATTTCAGCTTCTTTTCACTTATTTATCCAGAGCTCTGTGTGTGCTGCATGCTTTCTGTGATGTTTTTTGGAAGAATTTACTGCTAGTTCAGGCTAGAAGACCCATTAACTGTTTGTTATCCTGACCAGTTCACTGTTTGTAAGACAATTTGTATTTTGGAAATTAGATGAGCTGCTGTCTTCTGTCACATGGATGTACTTTCAAAGGAAGATTACTGACCTGTGGTCTTTGTAGTGTTAAAACAGTGTGTGACATTTACAATAAATCCAGCTGAGCAAAAGTATGTGTGTATGAGGAAGGGATGGGGTGATGTTCATGTGTGCCCATGCGTATGATGTGGCTCTTTGCGGTAACTCGGTAAAAAATGTGGCTCTTGGTCTTCGTCTGGTTGGCCACCCCTGCTCTAGTGAGATAAAGATCTATATAAAGGAATCAGGACCCCCTTCCTCCTGATGGTGACCCCTCTAGTGATATAAAGATCTATATAGAGGAATCAGGACCTCCTTCCTCCTGCTGGTGACCCCTCTAGTGATATAAAGATCTATATAGAGGAATCAGGACCTCCTTCCTCCTGCTGGTGACCCCTCTAGTGATATAAAGATCTATATAGAGGAATCAGGACCTCCTTCCTCCTGCTGGTGACCCCTCTAGTGATATAAAGATCTATATAGGGGATTTAGGATCTCCTTCCTCCTGCTGGTGACCCCTCTAGTGATACAAAGATCTATATAGAGGAATCAGGACCTCCTTCCTCCTGCTGGTGACCCCTCTAGTGATGTAAAAGATCTATATAGAGGAATCAGGACCTCCTTCCTCCTGCTGGTGATCCCTCTAGTGATATAAAGATCTATATAGGGGAATCAGGACCTCCTTCCACCTGCTGGTGACCCCTCTAGTGATATGAAGATCTATATAGAGGAATCAGGACCTCCTTCCTCCTGCTGGTGACCCCTCTAGTGATATAAAGATCTATATAGAGGAATCAGGACCTCCTTCCTCCTGCTGGTGACCCCTCTAGTGATATAAAGATCTATATAGAGGAATCAGGACCTCCTTCCTCCTGCTGGTGACCCCTCTAGTGATATAAAGATCTATATAGGGGATTTAGGATCTCCTTCCTCCTGCTGGTGACCCCTCTAGTGATACAAAGATCTATATAGAGGAATCAGGACCTCCTTCCTCCTGCTGGTGACCCCTCTAGTGATACAAAGATCTATATAGAGGAATCAGGACCTCCTTCCTCCTGCTGGTGACCCCTCTAGTGATATAAAGATCTATATAGGGGAATCAGGACCTCCTTCCTCCTGGTGGTGACCCCTCCAGTGATTATTATTATTATTATTCAGGATTTATATAGCGCCAACAGTTTGCGCAGAACTTTACAATATGAGGGCAGACAGTACACTTACAATACAAATCAATACAGGAGGGATCAGAGGGCCCTGCAGTGATGTAAAGATCTATGTAGAGCGGGGATATGCAATTAGCGGACCTCCAGCTGTTGCAGAACTACAAGTCCCATGAGGCATAGCAAGACTCTGACAGCCACAGGCATGACACCCAGAGGCATGATGGGACTTGTAGTTTTGCAACAGCTGGAGGTCCACTAATTGCACATCCCTGATGTAGAGGAATCTGGACCTCCTTCCTCCTGCTGGTGACCCCTCTAGTCATGTAAAGATCTATATAGAGGAATCAGGATCTCCTTCCTCCTGCTGGTGATCCCTCTAGTGATGTAAAGATCTATATAGAGGAATCAGGACTTCCTTCCTCCTGCTGGTGACCCCTCTAGTGATGTAAAGATCTATATAGAGGAATCAGGACCTCCTTCCTCCTGCTGGTGACCCCTCTAGTGATATAAAGATCTATATAGAGGAATCAGGATCTCCTTCCTCCTGCTGGTGACCCCTCTAGTGATGTAAAGATCTATATAGAGGAATCAGGATCTCCTTCCTCCTGCTGGTGATCCCTCTAGTGATGTAAAGATCTATATAGAGGAATCAGGACCTCCTTCCTCCTGCTGGTGATCCCTCTAGTGATATAAAGATCTATATAGAGGAATCAGGATCTCCTTCCTCCTGCTGGTGACCCCTCTAGTGATATAAAGATCTATATAGAGGAATCAGGATCTCCTTCCTCCTGCTGGTGATCCCTCGAGTGATGTAAAGATCTATATAGAGGAATCAGGACCTCCTTCCTCCTGCTGGTGATCCCTCTAGTGATGTAAAGATCTATATAGAGGAATCAGGATCTCCTTCCTCCTGCTGGTGGTGACCCCTCTAGTGATATAAAGATCTATATAGGGGAATCAGGACCTCCTTCCTCCTGCTGGTGACCCCTCTAGTGATGTAAAGATCTATATAGAGGAATCAGGACCTCCTTCCTCCTGCTGGTGACCCCTCTAGTGATGTAAAGATCTATATAGAGGAATCGGGACCTCCTTCCTCCTGCTGGTGACCCCTCTAGTGATATAAAGATCTATATAGAGTAATCAGGACCTCCTTCCTCCTGGTGGTGACCCCTCTAGTGATATAAAGATCTATATAGAGGAATCAGGATCTCCTTCCTCCTGCTGGTACACAGAGACATACACGTTTGAAAGACATAAGTGCGCACGCCTGTTTGTTTTAGGCGAAGGAGAGATCTTTTGGTGGTTGAGCTATCTATAAATATCCAGCTGTGGTTTTATATCTCCAGTAAATCTGCTTTTGAACTTTTCGTCAGCCGACCCTTTTTATGTGACTTTGAAAAGAGCCATTTTAATAAGTGAGATGACACAGAACATCTTCATTCCTGGAGGTCATGGAGCCAAATCTACGTCTTGATCTTGTGCAGCGGTTATTTAGGTTTCACGAGTCTGCTTGGTTGCTGAGTTACGCTTCTGCAGTTGCTTATATTTTCCTGGCTCCGCTCCCTTTGCCCAGATGTGAAAAGGTTTCCTCCTTTATGTCTGTCGCTTCAGAATGTCCCCGCCATGGCATTGGCCACATGTGCACGCGGCACCAAGCACCGACGGTTTAGCCTGGCCTCGTATATATAGGCAGCTAATTATAGACAAGGGTAGATGTGTGTACTTTGGGTACAAAAATACACTTGTCGTTGGATGTGCCACACACTCGCGTTTATTCATAGCTTGACGTCTCTAGCGGCAAATCACCCAAAAAACGAGACAATGCTTTTCGCTTTCCTCACATCTGCTTCTCGCTGAGTCGTTTTGGCTGCTGGCGGCATTAGTCTCAGACTTGTGGATGGGATCCCAAACCCGAATTCGTCTGCCGAGAGTCAACCCAAGACCTATAAAATAAAATTACATCTTTTCCCCGCTCCCAACCTGCAACTGCGCGTGCGGAGATTCATTACGTTTTCAATGGAGTCAGCAAACTTTGTTCTGACTTTTGCTGAAAAAAATAAAAAAAATAATTGAATGCGCGGAAGATAAAATTTCCGCTAAGTCAACAATTACTTCCACCCCAAAATATAAACTGGAACGTCGGTTTACAAATTCATGGGTAATTACATTCATGGAGTAACAGATACCCAATGCGTTTGGATCGGCGACTGCTGGAGTGTTTTTGTTGTTCGTATTTCTTCGAACGTATGACTTCTTCCTAAAGCCTCAACCGGAGGAAAGACTTCACCGCGGGATGCAAAGTGTGGCGAAGGCCCAATTACACTCACCGGCCACTTTATTAGGTACATCAATTGCTCGGTAACACAAATTGCTCATTTATAATTTATCCCAAAATAGGGCTAAAACTTTTTCGCGGAAGGGAGTTTAAAGTGGTTGTAAACCCTTACAACACACTTTGACCTACAGGTAAGCCTAGATTAAGACTTACCTGTAGGTCCAAGAAATATCTCCTAAATCTACACGGTTTAGGAGATATTTGCCGAAAGACAGGCACCACTGTCTACGGCGCATGCGTCGTAGACAGTGGCGCGCAGGCGCACTGAGCGCGGAACCCGTCAACGGCGATATGCCGCGCGTTGGCGGCTCCAGTGCGCATGCGCGGGAGTGACATCATCGAGGCTTCGCCGAATGACAGCGGCGGAGCAGCGAGACCCACTGAGAAGATGGATGCGCTGGACTACAGGGGACAGCGGTGACTTCGCTGGCTCCTGTGTCAGGTAAGTGACACATAATGGACTACTATGCGATGCGATGCGATGCATAGTAGTCCATTATGCTTTACCTTTGCAGGGAATCAAAGAGGAAGTAAACTCATCAGGGTTTACTTCCTCTTTAACAAGACTCAAGGGCCGCTCATTAAAATTAGAAGAAAAGAGGTTTAACCTTAAAACTACGTAGAGGATTCTTTACTGTAAGAGCGGCAAGGATGTGGAATTCCCTTCCACAGGCGGTGGTCTCAGCGGGGGAGGGGCATCGATAGTTTCAAGAAACTATTAGATAAGCACCTGAACGACCGCAACATACAGGGATATATAATTTAATATAAAAGTACTCAAGCGCTAATATGCATAAAATTAATATTGACCCCAAAAAAAAAATTCGACTAAATGTACTGAAAAAAGCTGCACCAAAGAAAAAGATCCCTCAGTAAGCAATGTAAATTATTAGATATCAGTGCGCTAAAATCAATCAAGTGGCCCAAAAATTGTATGTGCCAAAAAAACACTGTATCTATACTTTACATGGCCTCATAAGGATCTATCATACAGCGATATCCACATAAAGTGCTCCATATATGTGAAAAACAATTCATACATTTTTTGACCACTTGATTGATTTTAGCGCACTAATATCTAATAATTAACATACAGGGATATACAATGTAACACTGACATATAATCACACAACATACAGGGATATACAATGTAACACTGACATATAATCACACAACATACAGGGATATACAATGTAACACTGACATATAATCACACAACATACAGGGATATACAATGTAATACTGATATATAATCACATACATAGGTTGGACTTGATGGATGTAATACTGTGTAACTAATCAGCCAATCGCACGGCAGCAACTCAATGCATTTAGGCATCTAGACGTGGTGAAGATGACTTGCTGAAGTTCAAACCGAGCATCAGAATAGGGGAAGAAAGGGGGATTGAAGTGACTTTCAATGTGGCATGGTTGTTGGTGACAGACGGGCGGGTCTGAGTATTTCTGGGATTTTCACACACAACTATCTCTCGGGGTTTACAGAGAATGGTCCAAAAAAGAGAAGATATCCAGTGAGCGGCAGTTGTGTGGAGGAAAACGCCTTGTTGATGTCAGAGGAGAATGGGCAGACTGGTTCCAGATGATAGAAAGGCAACAGTAACTTAAATAACCCCTCGTTACACCCAATGTATGCAGAATACCATCTCTGAATGCACAACACATCCAACCTTGAAGCAGATGGGCTACAGCAACAGAAGACCACACTGGGGGCCACTCCTATCGGCTAAGAACAGGAAACTGAGGCTACAATTCGCACAGGATCACAAAAGTTGGACAATAGAAGATTAGAAAAGCATTGCCTGGTCTGATGAGTCTGGATTTCAGCTGCAACATTCATATGGTATTGTCAGAATTTGGTACATGGATCCATCCTGCATTGTATCACCGGTTCAGGCTGGTGGTGGGGGTGTAATGGTGTGGGGGATGGGGTATCACCGGTTCAGGCTGGTGGTGGGGGTGTAATGGTGTGGGGGATGGGGTATCACCGGTTCAGGCTGGTGGTGGGGGTGTAATGGTGTGGGGGATATTTTCTTGGCACACTTTGGGCTCCTTAGTACCAGGTGAGCATCATTTAAACCCCACGGCCTACCTGAGTATTGTTGCTGACCATGTCCACCCCTTTATGACTACAGTGTCCCCATCTTCTGATGGCTCCTTCCAGCAGGATAATGCACCATGTCACAAAGCTCCAATCATCTCACCACTGGACAATGAGGTCCCTGTCCTCCAATGGCTTCCACACTCACCACATCTCATCCAATAGAGCACCTTTGGGATGTGGTGGAACAGAAGATCGGCATCATGGATGGGCAGCCGATAAATCTGCAGCAACTGTGTGATGTCATCATGTCACTATGGAGCAAAATCTCTGAGGAACATTTCCAACACCTTGTTGTATCTATGCCACCAAGAATGAAGGCAAAAGGGGGTCCAACCCGCTACTAGCAAGGGGGACCTAATAAAGGGGGTCCAACCCGCTACTAGCAAGGGGGACCTAATAAAGGGGGTCCAACCCGCTACTAGCAAGGGGTACCTAATAAAGTGGCCGGTGAGTGTATATACTTAAAGTGTTAGTCCACCTTTAGGAACATATTATACAACCCCACCCATGCTCTGCAGCATCTCATACACAATAAATTAGAAATAATATCTCTGTGTAGAACAAATCCACAGTGTATGAACTAATGCCGGGGTGACCAAACTTTTTTTTAAAGAGGGCCGGATTTGAAAGTGAACATGCGTGAGGGCCGACCATTTTAACTGACATTCTTTGAACCATTAAAATTTGGTATAAGTGTGTTCGATCGAGCGCTAAGACACAATACACAATATTGTGGCGACGAGTCTAAGGATGAGCTCGGGCGTGTTATTTGGATATACCGTATTTATCGGCGTATAACACGCACCTTCACTTTAAGAGGGAAGTTTCAGGAAAAAACCTAAATGTTAAATAAGGAACTGTGAAGAAAAATAAGGGTCAGTGCCCATCTGCAGCCTAATCCGTGCCCATCTGCAGCCTCACCATTGCCATGAATGTAAACTCACCATTGCCATGAATGCAGCCCCACCATTGCCATGAATGCAGCCTCACCATTGCCATGAATGCAGTCCCACCATCGCCATGAATGCAGCCTCAGCATTGTCATGAATGCAGCCTCAGCATTGCCATGAATGCAGCCCCACCATTGTCATGAATGCAGCCTCAGCATTGCCATGAATGCAGCCTCAGCATTGCCATGAATGCAGCCCCACCATTGTCATGAATGCAGCCTCAGCATTGCCATGAATGCAGCCTCAGCATTGCCATGAATGCAGCCTCAGCATTGCCATGAATGCAGCCCCACCATTGTCATGAATGCAGCCTCAGCATTGCCATGAATGCAGCCTCAGCATTGCCATGAATGCAGCCTCACCATTGCCATGAATGCAGCCCCACCATTGTCATGAATGCAGCCTCAGCATTGCCATGAATGCAGCCTCACCATTGCCATGAATGCAGCCCCACCATTGTCATGAATGCAGCCTCAGCATTGCCATGAAGGCAGCCTCAGCATCGCCATGAATGCAGCCTCACCATTGCCATGAATGCAGCCCCACCATTGCCATGAATGCAGCCTCAGCATTGCCATGAATGCAGCCTCAGCATTGCCATGAATGCAGCCCCACCATTGCCATGAATGCAGCCTCAGCATCGCCATGAATGCAGCCTCAGCATTGCCATGAATGCAGCCCCACCATTGCCATGAATGCAGCCTCAGCATCCCCATGAATGCAGCCCCACCATTGTCATGAATGCAGCCTCAGCATTGCCATGAATGCAGCCCCACCATTGCCATGAATGCAGCCTCAGCATCCCCATGAATGCAGCCCCACCATTGTCATGAATGCAGCCCCACCATTGTCATGAATGCAGCCTCAGCATCGCCATGAATGCACCCTTAGCATTGCCATGAATGCAGCCTCAGCATTGCCATGAATGCAGCCTCAGCATTGCCATGAATGCAGTCCCACCATCGCCATGAATGCAAACTGGCCATTGCCATCAGTGCAGCCTGATCCATGCCCCTCTGCATCGTCGGAGGGGACAGGGAGGGGGCGGGGCGAGCGCCAATACATTACATAGAGGAGAAATTCTTGTTTTCTCAAGTCCTCTTTAATACAATGTCCCGTCTCCTATGATGGACAGAACAGCCGTCCAATGGCAGCGCAGGAGACTTCCTAGAAATGCTCACTGTATGTACGGCACACGTCCCGCCCCCTTCCTGTCCCCTCCAACCCAGCCAGTATATATATATATATATATATATATATATATATATATATATATCTTTTGTGGCCCCCGGCACTCTGGGATTCGTTGGGGAGGCCACAAAAGATATACATGTCCAAATTACCAGGCGGGCCGTTCGAAACCGGAATAAGCCGGAAACCGGAATAAGCTGCGATTGGCCCGCAGGCTGGACTTTGGACATGCCTAATGTGTATAATAATAAACTCAAACTATACACATTAGCCAAGTGCGGTTGCTGCAAACACCATACTGTGTTCCCACGAGTAATGAAATAATAAATACGAATAAGTGTTGCTCATACCAGAAAAAATAAACGAATACTGTAAAACAAGTAACCTCAAATGATCCGTGATGGAAATATATCAAATTATCAAAATAAATCAATTCACACTGCATAAAAGTAAAGTAAACTAAAAAGTGCATAATAGTCCATATCAAATGATAAATAAGGTGTCTAGATTTCTTTCTTCAGTGCAGACAGTTTCAATGTGCCAACATATAAACAAATGGTGTACTGCCACCCCATCGAGGCACCTGAGTGCGCCAAGTATTCTCACCTCAATAAATAATCAAATAAAATCTTTAATTCATATAGAAATCCTCCTCCATCGATGTACACCACTTTGTAGTCCTTTTCAGTTGATTTGGATATCCTCTGGTGTTGGTCCCTTTAAGACTCCCTCACATGCGCTCATCCACATGTTAGGGTAAAAACAACGTGACCTCCCATAGTGTAATATTGTCAGTAAAAATCATTTTATTAAAGGAGTAACTCATCAGAAAAGCAGTAAACACGCCTTTGGTATCATATACTCAGCATAAAAAGATCTACAACGCATCACTTCCAGTTTGGGATGCCCTACACGTTACATCACACCCATGTGACTTCATCAGGGGCTGCTTGCAGGCCCCCCCTTGCAAGCTGCTTGCTATGGAGGCACTCTGCAGGAGGGAGGGGCCAAGAGCGCCAGAAAAGGACGATCGGGGCTGCTCTGTGCAGAACCATTACACAGAGCAAATAAAAAAGCTTTAATATAATTTTAAGCTAAACTGACGCATTTCACCCTGATTGGGCATATTTGTAAGCCCAATTGGGGTGAAAGGCGTTAATGGGGCATAGCTTAGAGCGGAGACTATACACTAAAGCCTCGTACATGCGAATGGATTTTCAGACGGGAATTGTGTGATGACAGGCTGTTGGCGGAAAATCTGACCGCGTGTGCGCTCCATCGGAAAATTGTTGTTGGATATTCCGCAGACAAATGTTGGATGGCAGGCACATAAATTTTCCCGCGGACAAATGTCTGTTGTCAGATTTTTTTCGATCAAGTCCATCGGACAAAAGTCCAAAGTACAAACACGCATGCTCGGATGCAAGGACGAGCCGGAAGCGGTCGGTCTTGTAAACTAGCACTCATAACGGAGAATTAAAATTCATGACGTGGCAAATTGTGAAATGTGGAAATGCAGCGCACAATTCTCTTCTTCTTTAATGGGATAATAATGAACGTATTTTCAAAGGCTTTTTTTTTTCAAGTGATATCAAGAATAATATTATTATGTTTTTTTTTTTTTTTTTGAACAAGTTACCACATCACTATTATCCCGTAGTTTTTAAGATCAAAGATACAACTATGTTGGTGTCTCTTGTCAATTTTACATTGTATTTTATAAAATGTAACTGCCGACTCCCAAATTGTCATTTGAAGTAAAACACACAGCCAAGTATTATTCTACACAACTTTTTTTATTGTGCATTAAAAAAAAGAAAACAAATAAAATTAGACATGCTATCTGCCAATAGAACTTAACCAAAAAGTGCATCCAAAAATATAGAAACTATACCAACTCAAATCATTATTATTCAACCAAAAAATTTAATAAAAGCCCCATGCATGTGTCCTGCTTCTTAATATAGGGGGTCAACAATGCCAAGAGTTGGTAAAAGCAGGAGTCCGTCATCTGGAGATAATTCCGAAAATAATCCGGATTATTCTCCTGGAGCTCCCGCAGCAAAGGCCATATGACATACTTGGTCACGATTAATAAAGCAACCAATATTTGGTCCAAGAAATCCTCCTCCTCCTCCTGTTCCTGGACTGGACTTGGGACAAAGCAATAACTCCAAGGCCAATAATAAATAAAAGGTTGTCTCCTCCGATTCCGCAACATGTCTGGTTGACGAACGGCCGTTTCAGAAACGAACTGAAAAGCGCGAAATGAAAAGCGCGAATCAACACTCCCCAAACTTCTACTAACACGAAATTAGCAGAAGGAGCCCAAAGGGTGGCGCATGATAATTGAACTTCCTCTTTATCGTCTTGTAGTACATCACTACGTTCGTTTTTGTTGGCCGACAATTCCTTGCTGTTTGTATGCAAGACAAGTTCCTGGCCAACGCCCTTCAAACAAAAGTCTGAGGTTTTGTCTGCGGAAAATCCGATCGTGTGTACAGGGCTTAACTTGGCTACACTGATTACATTTAAAAGGGATGACTTTTATGGAGAGGAGATTTGCACTTTACTTTTGCTACACCACACAATCGTTATACAAAATGCCAACATATGCATGTAAGGCATAGAAGCCTTCCTTATAATTACCTGTCTGTACCATATCCTCCATATCCATCCGCTGTGTCTTAGTTTCCTATCGTCTGGCTGTATCATGTGCTAGGTCATCATTTTTTGCAAAAAAATAAAAAGCATTAGCAAGTTTCATGTTACCTCTGATGGCACAGAAAGGCACATAGCACAGAGTTTCCAGTAATGGCTGCCAAGTGTGTATAATGAGACTGGCGGCGGGATCTGTGGGTTACACCTGCATGCATTCAATTTAATATATTTTATACATCATTTGTAACTACGGAAATAAAATACTGGAGCTCTGATTTCTTTTCTAGCACAGAAAACAGCCTGACCATTGTAGAGGACCCAGTATTGTGATGGCATCCATTCAAGTCCATTCTGTTGTGTTCTACCTGGCACTGATTTACAGAGTCCCAGTCCTTAAAATGCCCCCCGATTTTTTTGCATTAGCTGGGCCCAATTTACTTGGTTATAATGCATGCGTTATTTGATAATCTGACAATTTGGATATTCCGATAATATCTATGAAAAATGTAATGCCGCCTACGCGCGGTGGGACTTTCCGACAACAAGCTCACATCTAACATTTCCCATCGGAAAATCCGACAGTGTGTACACGGCATAAGTGTAGGACGTCGAGTTTTATTTTATTTCTGATCTTTTTTAGGTTGAATTTAAATACATGAGCCCTAAAAGTAAAAAGACAGAACTTTTCTTTTTTTTTTTTTTTAAGGGGTAAATATATTGTTGTTTACCATTTATATGGTGTTTATATACTGCAAAGGGTGCATATTTCACTATGCTGGTCATCTTTGAAGAGAATCTGTCACTTTGCCCTCAGAAACAGCCAGTACTGTGGGTAAGAGGGAGCATGTGATCTTCTCCCCTTACACTCAGGATGCAGTATTCAGCCCCCCTTCTCAGTAGAGACCCCTTCCTCCCCAACAGTACAGACCCCCCTCCAGTAAAGACCCCCTCTCTAGTATAGACCCAATCCTCCACTACCAGTACATGCCCACTCACCTCCAGTAGAGGCCACACCCTCCCCACCAATACAGACACCCCTCCAGTAAAGACCCCCTTCAAACCAATAAAGACCCCCTCTCCAGTATAGGCCCACTCCTTCACTACCGGTACATGCCCACTCACCTCCAGTAGAGGCCACACCCTCCCCACCAGTACAGACACCCCTCCAGTAGAGACCCCCTTTGAACCATTAAAAACCCCCTTTCCAGTACAGACCCACTCCCTAACTACCAGTACAGACCCCCCCCCCCCCTCTCCTCCAGTAAAGGTCCTTGTCTTTCGCACCAGTACAGACTCCCCCTCCAGCATAGACTCCTCCAGTACAGACACCCCTCCACTAAAGACCCCCTTCAAACCAATACAGACACCCTCTCCAGTATAGACCTACTCCTTCTCTACCAGTACAGGCCCACTCACCTCCAGTAAAGGCCCCATCCTCCCCCCCAGTACAGACGCCCCTCCAGTAGAGACCCCCTTTGAACCAATAAAGACCCCCTTTCCAGTACAGACCCTCTCTCTCACTACCAGTACAGACCTCCCCCCTCCTCCAGTAAAGGCCCCTGTCTTTCCCACCAGTACAGACTCCCCCTCCAGCATAGACTCCTCCAGTACAGACACCCCTCCAGTAAAGACCCCTCCCTTCAAACCAATAAAGACCCCCTCTCCAGTATAGACCCACCCTCCCCACCAGTACAGACACCCCTCCAGTAGAGACGCCCTTTGAACCAATAAAGACCCCTTTTCAGTACAGACCCACACCCTCAGTACCAGTACAGCCCCCCCCCCTTCCAGTAAAGGCCCCTGTCTTACCCACCAGTACAGACTCCCTCCAGCATAGACTCCTCCAGTACAGACATCCCTCCAGTAAAGAATCCCTTCAAACCAATAAAGACCACCTCCCCAGTACTGACCCACGATTTCATTATCAGTACGTTCTCCAGTAATGGCCCCCATCCTCCCCCTCTGGCAGTACAGACCTCCCCCATCTCCACAAGTTTACACCCCACCTCCAGTACAGACCTCCTCCCTCCCCACCAGTCCCCCCCCCCCAATATAGACTCTCCCCACCAGTACAGACTCCCCTCCCTCCTGTACAGAGCCTCCCCTCTTGTACAGTCCCCCCCCCCCCAATACAGACTCTTTTCCTCACCACCAGTACAGCACCCCCTCCCTCTTGTACAGAGCCTCTCCTCCAGTAGAGACCTCCTCACTCCTTTACAGGCCTTTTCCTCATTCACTGTCACCTCATTCACCATCAGTTCATTCACTGATGGACTGAGGGTATCAGCAGCAGCAGGAATTCCTTCCCTTGGCTGGTGCTGAGGAAAATCTTTCCTCAGCTTGCTATATGACTGAGCTGCAGGAGCCTAATTCATATGCAAATTATGTGGTCATTTCATTCATATGGAAATCTTGCTGTGATTTCCATTTACGGTAAATGAGCGGTGGACACAGTATACAGGGGCAGAGCGTTTACAGGATTAAGAACCGATACATAGGATAACGAGAAAAGGGTCTAAATGCTGGACAGTCCCACACAATCCAGGACTGTTGGGAGGTATGCTTCAGGCATTAGGCAATCAAAGGAAAGTGGGATGTCAAGCTGGTCCTCCTGTAGTATAGATTTAGTTTGGTCTCCAGGTAAAGCCCCCCTTCCAGTTTGTGCTATTGGCTTTTCATGTAGAGGGTTTGCTAACCATTCCCACTTGTGGGGAAACCTTTCTACTTCTACCCACTTCTTACATCATTTCTTTGAAGCAAACATTTCCTAACTCAGAACCCATTGTTTGCACTTTAATATCACACATGCCATGGGTCAGGTATGTCAAAATGTCAAGCTATGGTTTATCCTTCTTTACATACCGTAGCTTGGGTCCAATGTTTGACAAAAGCTCCTCGAAAACAATGGGAGTTTTGAAGGGGACTGCAGGATAGCCTCTTACATACTGGCTATGGGCCCTGGCATTCGGGGGGAGCTACAAGCGTTTAGGAAGATGCCCTGTTATATCATGCAAGAGGACATGGTTACATTTAACAATCAAGAAAGCCGTGATGGTCTCTGCCAACCTGAAACTCAGTAAGCAGATGTATGTGGAAAACAAAGCTGGTTAATGAAATTTGGACAGCCCTGGATCTTCTTAAATACTGTTCCCGGACAGTCTGGGATTCCTCCTGATTAACCAAAGCATTGTCTAGGTGTGGATTCCCATTCACCTATTGTTTCTGTCTGTTGGCTAATGTGATGACCAACTCTTGAAGGTATCTATGACGGGATTAGCCTTGTGTCACGTCTACCTCGTTATCTAAACCATTGTGTGATGTTCGGTTGTATTGTTCATAGAGGCAGGGGCGTAACTATAGGGGTGCAGCAGTTGCGACCGCAACTGGGCCCTGTGATGCAGGGGGCCCATGCAGCCCCCTCCACATATGGCCGGCAGCAGCATAGGCAGCTAGGGGTAACAGTGCACCATGCACACAAGTGGCTGGAGGTGGAGGGTGACTAGCAGAGCTCCATGCTCGACTATCGCACTGGCTGCTCTTTAGTTGTGCATTCCCCGCATGACCTGTGTCCTCGGCCGGCTCCTCAGAGTACCCCTCACCTGCTCTATGCATTGCCGCTCAGTCCGATGTCTGTTCTCCCAAGCCAGAGTCTCGCCCCCCCTAAGTCCGGCCCACACTGCACTGCATACTTCTCTCGGGTAAACAAACTTTAAGCACACAGATGCAGTGCAGCCCTATGAGAGCCCCCCGGAGGACACTGCAGGCTTGTCTGCCAGCCCCCCTCCTCCCCCGTCATACACAGATGATGAAAGGGCTTTCTGGGAGATATGCTGATCGCTTGTCCAGCACACTGGATGGAGCCCAGGCCAACATGGATGAGTGCGCGGCCTGCAGCTTGGTCATGGTGAGTGAGAGGACCCCACACACCATTACATACCCCCTCCATCCCCCCCTGGGGACAGGGACCCCTTCTCACATGGGGACAGGGACCCCTTCTCACCTGGGGGCAGTAACTTCATCTGCCCTGGAGAAAAGGACCTCGTCTCTTCTGGGGACAGGGACCCCATCCTGCCTAGGGACAGGGACCCCATCCTGCCTAGGGACAGGGACCCCATCCTGCCTAGGGACAGTCCCCCAATGGGGCACCTAAAAATTACAGTGGTGGAACTACAGGGCTCACAAAGGTCATACCTGTGACCACGCCCGGGAGTTCCACCGCCGGACTCGGAGGGAAGGGCCCTGGCTGTGGTTCAGGCGGGCCCTTCATGGTTTCTTGCATCGGGGCCCTGAAGGTTCTAGTTACACCACTGCCTAGAGGGCAGCAAGGTTCCAAGAGATTATCCCTATGTAAAGTGGAATACTATCTATACCCTACTGTGCTATCACACTTATGCATTGGAGACCATTGCTGTTTTTGTTATCTCAACCATCTACCTGGATATAAATACAAACATTCCCTTTGCTGCATTTGATCAATTCAGTTAGCTTGTGCGTTTCCATTCAACTGGAAACGAACGTCTCCTCCAACCTTATGGGGCTTATGAAAGTCTAAAGCCGTGTACACACGAGCGGAATTTCCGACAGAAAAAGTCAGACGGGAGCTTTTCATTGTATATTCCGATCGTGCGTGGGCCCCATCTGACTTTTTACGTCAAATTCTGACGGACCTAGAAAGAGAACACGTTCTAAATTTTTTCCGATGGAACCAATTCCTATCGGGAAAACCGCTCGTCTGTGTGCTGTTCCGACATACCAAAAACTACGCATGCTCTGAAGCAAGAACGAGACGGAAGCTATTGACTACTGGCTATTGAGCTTCCTTTTTCGCGTTGTACGTCATCGCGTTCTTGATGGTCAGAATTTGGTGTGATCGTGTGTACGCAAAACAGCTTCAGCGGAATTCTGTCGGAAAAACCTTCAGAGTTTATTCCGATGGGAAAACTGGTTGTGTGTACAGGGCATTAGACTATAACAAATTTTTTATCTCCACACACAATCATCAAGGTGAAAGGTTCAGGATCAGGAAGACCTGGTTCTGCTGGGGAGATTTTACCTTTAGTGAAAATTATTTAAAAAAAAAAAATCCCTCTCCATGGGTTAGGACAGGGGTCTCCAAACTGCCGCTTGAGGGCCTGATGCAGCTCTTTTCAAGCCTTTATGTGGCCCTTGGTGCTCTATTCCTCCCACTGATTTGAGGCACAATTACTAACATCAACATTGAAGCATAATTCCCCCAACTGGCACTAACGCTGGGGCACTATTCCATCCACTGATACTAATGATGGGGTACCATTCCTCCCACTGACACCAATGATGGGGCAATATTCCTCCCACTGACACCAATGACGGGGCGCTATTCCTCCTCCTGATACCAACAATGGGGCACTATTCCTCCAACTGATAGAAACGATGGGGCACTATTCCTCCCACTGACACCAAATTGGGGCACTATTCCTCCCACTGACACCAATGATTGGGCACTATTCCTCCCACTGACACCGATGACGGGGAGCTATTCCTCCCACTGATACCAACAATGGGGCACTATTTCTCCAACTGATAGAAACGATGGGGCACTATTCCTCCCACCAGGGCCGGTGCTACCACTAGGCAAACTAGGCAGCCGCCTAGGGTGCACTGCTGCCTAGGGGCGCCCGGCTGCTGGTTTCCCTTCCGCATCTGCATGCTCTGAAGGCTGCAACAGGTAACTAACTCAGTCTCAGGCAGCTGCTCCATCCGACTGGTAGTGTCATTAGAGGTGCGGCGCAGCACTGGAGCCAGCACTAGAGGAACCAGAGCTGATGGTTCCTGTATAGTGCCACCTCCTGTCACATGGGCCGGGCAAAGGGGGTGAAGTCAGGGGTGGAGCAAAATTAGGTTTCGCCTAGGGTGTCAAAAATGCTTGCACCACCCCTTCCTCCCACTGACACCAAATTGGGACCTGTTCCCCCAACTAATAGCAATGATGGGGCACTATTCCTCCCACTGACACCAATGATGGGGCACTATTCCTCCCACTGACACCAACGATGGGCACTATTCCTCCCACTGACACCAATAATGTGACACTATTCCTCCCACTGACACCAATGATGGGGCACTATTCCTCCCACTGACACCAACGATGGGCACTATTCCTTCTCCTACTGACCACAGGCGCTATGCAAATGAACACCACTCCTGAGGCATTGGGACATTTTCTACCCTCACTGGCCACAATCCGGCCTCCCAAAAGTCTGAAGGACAGTAAACTGGCCCTTTGATTGGAAAGTTTGGAGACCCCTGGGTTAGGGGGTCTCCTGAGTAGGGGTCCATGGATATTATTCACCTTTTTTGCTTCTGGGGGTAAGATATCCTAGAAACTGTCAAGAAAACCCATATTTTGCCTTGAATGGAAAAAACAAATGTCAGATGTGACGGAACGTGGTGACTACCAGTCCTTGGAGTATTTGTGTAAACTAAGCTGACCATTAATCCACCTTCTGCTCTTTTCACAGCACCCAACTTGAGTCATAACCTGTAAATATAGAATAGAAATGCAATCCTCCCCTTAATCTGTTAAAACGATCGTATTCTGACTGATGCCGCTGACCTCAAACTTCTGTATAACCCACACACTTCGTCTGCCTGTCACTTGTGGCTTTCCTCAAACTTCCGAATCTTGCAAACTTCGTCAGGACGTCTTTCATATTCTTGCTCTAAGTACAATATATCTGTTTATTCTTCTTGGGCTCGTATTGTAATCCGGTTTTCCATTTCACTTTGTCCTTCTCTTACGTTTTGTCTTTCTTTGGTGTAATTAATAAATCTTAAAGCGATGGTTAAAATTCAGAAATGAGAGAAACACATTGGAGTCATCATTCATTATAACTGTTAGATTGGAAGCTCTTCTGAGCAGGGCCCTCCTAATCCTCTTGTATTTTATTGTATTATAACTGTATTGTCTCCCTTTTTATATTGTAAAACGCTGCGTATACTGTTGGCGCTATATAAATCCAGTGATGACTGGTGCTCAAAATTTTTTTGGGGGGGGCGCAAACAACTGAAACCCCCCCCCCCCATCAATTGCAGCCTCACTGTGCCCATCAAATGCAGCCACTGTGCCCATCAAATGCAGCCACTGTGCCCATCAAATGCAGCCACTGTGCCCATCAATTGCAGCCACTGTGCCCATCATATGCAGCCACTGTGCCCTTTATATGCAGCCACGTGTGCCCATCAAATGCAGCCACTCGTACCCATCAAATGCAGCCACTGTGCCCATCATATGCAGCCACTGTGCCCATCATATGCAGCCACTGTGCCCATCATATGCAGCCACTGTGCCCATCATATGCAGCCAATGTGCCTTTCATATGCAGCCAATGTGCCCTTCATATGCAGCCACTGTGCCCATCATATGCAGCCACTTGTGCCCGTCATATGCAGCTACTTTTGCCCATCATATGCAGCTACTTGTGTCCATCAAATGCAGCTACTTGTGTCCATCAAATGCAGCCACTTGTGCCCAGCATATGCAGCCACTTGTGCCCATCATATGCAGCCACTTGTGCCCGTCATATGCAGCTACTTTTGCCCGTCAAATGCAGCCACTTGTGCCCATCATATGCAGCTACTTGTGTCCATCAAATGCAGCCACTTGTGCCCAGCATATGCAGCCATTGTGTCCATTCAATGCAGCCACTTGTGCCCATCATATGCAGCCACTTGTGCCCATCATATGCAGCCACTGTGCCCATCATATGCAGCCACTTTTGCCCGTCATATGAAGCCACTTGTGCCCGTCATATGCAGCCATTGTGTCCATCCAATGCAGCCACTTGTGCCCATCATATGCAGCCATTGTGTCCATTCAATGCAGCCACTTGTGCCCATCATATGCAGCCACCGTGCCCATCATATGCAGCCACTGTGCCGATCATATGCAGCCAATGTGCCCTTCATATGCAGCCAATGTGCCCTTCATATGCAGCCACTTGTGACCGTCATATGCAGCTACTTTTGCCCGTCAAATGAAGCCACTTGTGCCCATCATATGCAGCTACTTGTGTCCATCAAATGCAGCCACTTGTGCCCAGCATATGCAGCCACTGTGCCCATCATATGCAACCACGTGTCCCCGTCATATGCAGCTACTTGTGCCAATCATATGCAGCCATTGTGTCCATTCAATGCAGCCACTTGTGCCCATCATATGCAGCCACTGTGCCCATCATATGCAGCCATTGTGCCCACGACCCCCCAACTCATGTCTCTAGCAGCACCCAACCCCCACCCCGCGCGTCTCTGGCTGCAGCACCCCCCTCGTGCAAGTGCAGCTCTGAACCTCCTCGCGCGCATACATGGCTCTGGCAGGAGGGGGGGGGGGGCGGCTCCTCCAGCATGTCTCCTCCGCTCCTCTTCCTAAGCGCCAGGCATCGAATAGGGTGGCCTGGCACTTTGGCTAATCAGGAAACAGGTCTGCCGTCCTGCCTCCTGATTGGCGGGGAGGAAGGTTAGTGTGAAAATAACTAAAATTAATTCGCTATCATCACACAATTGGGTGGGATCAGGGCGCACTCCCCGTGCCCTGAGCCCCACATATTTTGAAGCCTATTAGAGCCTCTGGCTCTAATCAGGTGCTTAAAAAAGTACCACCCCCGCCATAGGAATCCATGCGTCCGGCGTCCTGAAAGGGGCCAGGTGCATGGATGGTGGGGCGGGGGCGGGGGTGGCGCCCATGCACCCACAGTGCACGGGTGTCTAGTGACATGACAGGGATCTACCGCTCCCTGTCACCGGGAGCAGCGATTGCTGTCATGTCAGTGGTAGCTCATCCCCCCATGCAATTAGAATCGCTCCCTAGGACACACGTAACCCCTTGATCGCCCCCTAGTGTTTAACCCCTTCCCTGCCAGTTTAATTTACAGTGGTGTGAAAAAGTGTTTGGCTGCAGCACCCTCCTCGTGCAAGTGCAGCTCTGAACCTCCCCGCGCGCATACATGGCTCTGGCAGGAGGGGGGGGGGGCGGCTCCTCCAGCATGTCTCCTCCGCTCCTCTTCCTAAGCACCAGGCATCGAATAGGGTGGCCTGGCACTTTGGCTAATCAGGAAACAGGTCTGCCGTCCTGCCTCCTGATTGGCGGGGAGGAAGGTTAGTGTGAAAATAACTAAAATTAATTCGCTATCATCACACAATTGGGTGGGATCAGGGCGCACTCCCCGTGCCCTGAGCCCCACCTATTTTGAAGCCTATTAGAGCCTCTGGCTCTAATCAGGTGCTTAAAAAAGTACCACCCTCGCCATAGGAATCCATGCGTCCGGCGTCCTGAAAGGGGCCAGGTGCATGGATGGTGGGGCGGGGGCGGGGGTGGCGCCCATGCACCCACAGTGCACGGGCCACCACTGTAATAAATCCTGTATAATAATAATTATAACTGTTCTATTCTAAAATCTATTTATTTATTGAGGCAGAAATCAAGCTGGCCTGGGGCCCCCTGTTTACCTGATGGGGCCTGGGCCCAGTACAACAGGACCAATTGTACTGCCTTATCAGCCGTCCTGCATGCACTAACCAATCAGCTTCTAACTTCAGCCCTTTTCAATTAACCACTTAGCATTACTGCTACAGCGAGGGCCGCAGAATCATGTATATACACTATATTACCCAAAGTATTGGGACACCTGCCTTGCCACACACATGAACTTTAACCACTTAAGGAGCCGCCTCGCACCGATGTACGACGGCAGAATGGCACGGCTGGGCACAATCACGTACCTGTACGTGGCTCTTTAAGTGCCCAGCCGTGGGTCGGGAGCGCGCCGCCGCAGCCGTGCTCCCAGCCCGGTCCTGAGCTCCGTGACCGTGGCCGCGGGACCCGTGGACCCGATCGCCGCTGGTGTCCCGCGACACAGAGCTGAAGAACGAGTAGAGGTATACGAACGAACGAAATACTTGTATAGCGCACAATGCGAACTGAATCGCCTCTAGGCGCTGTGGCGAGCTTTGATCATCTGCTAAAAGAGGAAGGTCTTGAGTTTTTTCCTAAAAGCCAGGTGATTTTCTTCCAGGCGGATGTTGATTGGTAGAGCATTGCATAGCTGAGGCCCTTGGACAGCGAATCTCCGATCCCCCTTGGATTTATACCGGGCTTTGGGCACAAGGAGGAGGTTTTTGTTGGCTGATCGAAGACTGCGGTTTGCTGTGTAAACAAACCTCTCCCTGTGCTTCCTAGTGTGGCTGTCGTAGGCTGATATAGGGAAAGACGATCAGTGACATCACATGCCCCCCTACAATAAAAAAAAAACACATAACATCACACATAACCCATCATCGCCCCCTAGTGGCTAACTCCTTCGGTGCCAGTGTCATTTACACAGGAATCAGTACATTTAAATAGCACTGATTGCTGTATAAATGACAATGGTTCCAAAAATGTGTCAAAAATGACAAGAAGATGGACACTCCGTGGAAGAGGGGACAGCGGTGACATCGCTGGCTCCTGTGTCAGGTAAGTGACATATAATGGGCTACTATGCAATGCATAGCAGCCCATTATGCTTTACCTTTGCAGGGAGACAAAGAGGAAGTAACACCCATTAGAAGTGACTCATTCAGATAACAGAGGAACGGGGGAGCAGACAAAAATGACACTTAGTGCTCTGAATTAAGACAAGTACACACTATAGAGGGATAGGCTTTGTTCATATTTCATGTCAAAGGTTTGCAGCCACTTTAACCACTTGCCGACTGCTGCACGCCGATATATACGTCGGCACAATGGCAGTGGTGGGCAAATGGGCGTACCTGTACGTCCCCTTCAATTGGTGAGGCTAGCACTGCGTGACCGTGCCCGCGGGCTCGATGTCCGCCGGTGTCCCGCGATCGTGTCACGGAGTCTAGAACAGGGAGATACCTATGTAAACAAGGCACTTCCCCGTTCCGCCTAGTGACATGACAGGGATCTACCGCTCCCTGTCACCGGGAGCAGCGATTGCTGTCATGTCAGTGGTAGCCCATCCCCCCCATGCAATTAGAATCGCTCCCTAGGACACACGTAACCCCTTGATCACCCGCTAGTGTTTAACCCCTTCCCTGCCAGTTTAATTTACACAGTAATCAGTGCATTTTTATAGCACTGATCGTCGCTGTATAAATGACAATGGTCCCAAAATAGTGTCAAAGGTGCCCGATGTGTCCGCCATAATGTCGCAGTCACGATAAAAATCGCAGTTCGCCGCCATTACTAGTAAAAAAAAAAAATAATAATAAAAATTCCATAAATCCATCCCCTATTTTGTAGACGCTATAATTTTTGCGCAAACCAATCAATAATCGCTTATATATTATGAGTACATATCGGCCTAAACTGAGGAAAAAAATTTTTTTGTGGGATATTTATTATAGCAAAAAGTAAAAAATCTTGCTTTTTTTTTTTTTTTCAAAATTGACGCTCTTTTTTTGTTTATAGCGCTAAAAATAAAAACCGCAGAGGGCGATCAAATACCACCAAAAGATAGACACGTGCGCCGTCAATAAATTTGTTTCATTTCGTTCCATTTCGTATTAAAATAAATTAGTAAATTTGTGTCCGAAATTCAATTCGGATTCGTGCGAAATACGAATTTTCGTTAAAAGGTTTCCTAAACTTTTCGTAACAGTAACGAAAGTTCGTTATGATAAATGTATCATTATTAGGGGGGCTCCCACCATCCCTGCGCTGTGCTGACTTCCTGGGGTTTTTAACTTTTTAGTTTCGTAAAACTTTTCGTAAAACAATAGCGAAAATTCGTTATGATAAAATTAAAATTCGTATGCATAAAAATGTCGTATTTCGGATCCTCACAAATGTACGGGTTTCTGGGATTTCGTACAAATTTTCGATTCGTCAGAGGTTTACAGCCACTTTAGCCGGCACAATGGCAACGGTGGGCAAATGGCTGTGCCTGTTATGTCCCCCTTCAATTAGTGGGGCTAGCGGGTGCGAGCGTGACCGTGAAACTAATCGCGCATGTCTACCAAAAGAAAGCTCTATTTGTGGGGGGGGGAGGGGGGGAAGGACGTCAATTTTGTTTTGGTGTAACGTCGCAACAACCCCGCAATTGTCAGTTAAAGCGGCGCAGTGCCGAATCGCAGGAAAAATCTTCCGGGGCTGAAGCAGTTAAGCAAGTCTGGAGTGCTTCCTTAAGATCTATGAACAAACTGCACATCTACTGTATCCCTCTATGTATTACAGTTGCCAAAATCCTACTGGAGAGCCGCCCAGGAGTATTGAAGCCTCTCAGTGCTATCTGGAAGCTGATATATCAGAGGCCTGAGCTTCCAAATCATCATTTTTATGTTCTGCATTAAAACACATAATGGTTGGAAATTGTTTTTTTTTTTTTTGTTTTGCAATGTAAGACTTTCCTGCCTTTTATCCAAGTAATAATTCTGTCATTTACAGATATTCTATACATGAATTTGCTAATATGGAGTTTTAGCTAACAGATAAAAAAAATAAAAGAAAGGTGCTTGTATGACAAGGGGATCATTCAGTTATTAAGTGTTCTTCCATAGCAAGAGCACTTACTGTTATCTCACATATATATACATATATATATATATATATATATATATATATATTATTATAGCCAAATTTACCACCCTAACTCCTCCCACACCTTTTACACTACATAGACAGTAATATACCGAAACATGCGGATTGTTCCCGATTGTTGTGCTATTACATTGTGGAACGTTTCGCCAAATGGTTCACGAAATATCGTAATTTTTGTGGCAAAATTTGTCCCATAGGAATGAATGGCGAAATGTTCAAAACTAGAGTGGGAGGGGACAAAAGATGACAACCCCATTATCAGCCAAAACATTATGACCACCCCATTATCAGCCAAAACATTATGACCACCCCATGATCAGCCATAACATTATGACCATCCCATGATCAGCCAAAACATTATGACCATCCCATGATCAGCCAAAACATTATGACCCCCCCCATGATCAGCCAAAACATTATGACCACCCCATGATCAGCCTAAACATTATGACCCCCCCCCATGATCAGCCAAAACATTATGACCCCCCCCCCCCCCATGATCACCCCCCCCCATGATCAGCCAAAACATTATGATCAGCCAAAACATTATGACCCCCCCATGATCAGCCATAACATTATGACCATCCCATGATCAGCCAAAACATTATGACCATCCCATGATCAGCCAAAACATTATGACCACCCCATGATCAGCCAAAACATTATGACCACCCCATGATCAGCCTAAACATTATGACCCCCCCCCCATGATCAGCCAAAACATTATGACCCCCCCCATGATCAGCCAAAACATTATGACCCCCCCCATGATCAGCCAAAACATTATGACCACCCCATGATCAGCCTAAACATTATGACCCCCCCATGATCAGCCAAAACATTATGACCCCCCCCCATGATCACCCCCCCCCATGATCAGCCAAAACATTATGATCAGCCAAAACATTATGACCCCCCCATGATCAGCCATAACATTATGACCATCCCATGATCAGCCAAAACATTATGACCACCCCATGATCAGCCAAAACATTATGACCACCCCATGATCAGCCTAAACATTATGACCCCCCCCCCATGATCAGCCAAAACATTATGACCCCCCCCATGATCAGCCAAAACATTATGACCCCCCCCATGATCAGCCAAAACATTATGACCCCCCCCATGATCAGCCAAAACATTATGTCCACCCCATGATCAGCCAAAACATTATGACCCCCCCATGATCAGCCATAACATTATGACCACCCCATGATCAGCCAAAACATTATGACCATCCCATGATCAGCCAAAACATTATGACCATCCCATGATCAGCCAAAACATTATGACCACCCCATGATCAGCCAAAACATTATGACCCCCCCCCATGATCAGCCAAAACATTATGACCCCCCCCATGATCACCCCCCCCATGATCAGCCAAAACATTATGACCATCCCATGATCAGCCAAAACATTATGACCACCCCATGATCAGCCAAAACATTATGACCCCCCCCCCATGATCAGCCAAAACATTATCACCACCCCATGATCAGCCAAAACATTATGACCCCCCCATGATCAGCCTAAACATTATGACCACCCCATGATCAGCCAAAACATTATCACCACCCCATGATCAGCCAAAACATTATGACCATCCCATGATCAGCCAAAACATTATGACCATCCCATGATCAGCCAAAACATTATGACCACCCCATGATCAGCCAAAACATTATGACCCCCCCCCATGATCAGCCAAAACATTATGACCCCCCCCATGATCACCCCCCCCATGATCAGCCAAAACATTATGACCATCCCATGATCAGCCAAAACATTATGACCACCCCATGATCAGCCAAAACATTATGACCAGCCAAAACATTATGACCCCCCCATGATCAGCCAAAACATTATGACCATCCCATGATCAGCCAAAACATTATGACCATCCCATGATCAGCCAAAACATTATGACCACCCCATGATCAGCCAAAACATTATGACCCCCCCCCCCCCATGATCAGCCAAAACATTATCACCACCCCATGATCAGCCAAAACATTATGTCCACCCCATGATCAGCCTAAACATTATGACCACCCCATGATCAGCCAAAACATTATGACCAGCCAAAACATTATGACCCCCCCATGATCAGCCAAAACATTATGACCATCCCATGATCAGCCAAAACATTATGACCATCCCATGATCAGCCAAAACATTATGACCACCCCATGATCAGCCAAAACATTATGACCCCCCCCCCCATGATCAGCCAAAACATTATCACCACCCCATGATCAGCCAAAACATTATGACCCCCCCATGATCAGCCTAAACATTATGACCACCCCATGATCAGCCAAAACATTATGACCCCCCCATGATCAGCCAAAACATTATGACCATCCCATGATCAGCCAAAACATTATGACCATCCCATGATCAGCCAAAACATTATGACCACCCCATGACCAGCCAAAACATTATGACCCCCCCCATGATCAGCCAAAACATTATCACCACCCCATGATCAGCCAAAACATTATGACCCCCCCATGATCAGCCTAAACATTATGACCTCCCCCATGATCAGCCAAAACATTATGACCACCCCATGATCAGCCAAAACATTATGACCCCCCATGATCAGCCAAAACATTATGACCATCCCATGATCAGCCAAAACATTAGGACCATCCCATGATCAGCCAAAACATTATGACCATCCCATGATCAGCCAAAACATTATGACCACCCCATGATCAGCCAAAACATTATGACCCCCCCCCCATGATCAGCCAAAACATTATCACCACCCCATGATCAGCCAAAACATTATGACCCCCCCATGATCAGCCTAAACATTATGACCTCCCCCATGATCAGCCAAAACATTATGACCACCCCATGATCAGCCAAAACATTATGACCCCCCCCCCCATGATCAGCCAAAACATTATGACCATCCCATGATCAGCCAAAACATTATGACCACCCCATGATCAGCCAAAACATTATGACCAGCCAAAACATTATGACCCCCCCATGATCAGCCAAAACATTATAACCACCCCGTGATCAGCCTAAACATTATGACCACCCCCCATGATCAGCCAAAACATTATGACCACCCCATGATCAGCCTAAACATTATGACCCCCCCCCATGATCAGCCAAAACATTATGACCATCCCATGATCAGCCAAAACATTATGACCCCCCCATGATCAGCTAAAACATTATGACCCCCATGATCAGCCAAAACATTATGACCACCCCATGATCAGCCAAAACATTATGTCCACAACATGATCAGCCTAATATTTATGACCACCCCATTATCAGCCAAAACATTATGACCACCCCATTGTGTGGTTGGAATGGCTGGAGTAACTGTGAATAATAATACTAATAAATGAAAAAAAAAATTTTTGTTGAAAAAATAATAATTTTTTTTAAAAAAAATCGTTTGGAAAAAAATCTTTTTAAAAAAAATAAAATCAATTTTGAAAAAAAAAATCATTTGAAAAAAAAATCATTTTTGAAAAAAAAAAAAACATTTGAAATTTTTTTTTTCATCTTTTTTATCTAATGATGGGACTTGTTCAACTTTTTTACTACTATTTATACTTTTTAAAATATTAAGCTTTTTAGCACTTTTCACGGTTACTCCAGCCATTCCAACCACACAACTGTTACTCAAGCCACTCCACCCAGTTAGGCAAGAACACTTCACACATTTTCCCCAGAAATTGTAGACTTTTCTAGTTAATCTATATTTCAGTGTTGAAATGTTGTTTATTTCAGTGCTAGTGCTCCATGGTCTCCCTATCACATCTCATCACAAAGAACTCATTATAGACATGGGAGAGGGCTATAGTTCTTTAACCACTTAAAGAGGAAGTAAACCCTGATGAGTTTACTTCCTCTTTGATTCCCTGCAAAGGTAAAGCATAATGGACTACTATGCATCGCATTGCATCGTAGTCCATTATGTGTCACTTACCTGACACAGGAGCCAGCGAATGGGGGACCAAGAGGTCTTGAAATTTGCGGTAATAGAGGGCTGGGAAACCATCGGGACCCAGAGCCGGACCTGTTTTTGTAGTTGTAATCGCCGCCAGGATCTCCCGTTTTCCGTGAAACGCGCTTCCATACGTGTTCTATGTTCATCTGTTATCTTTGGAAGTTGAACCCCTGCCAAATATTGCATGCAACGCTGAGGATCTTCCCCCTAAGGGGGCTTTATACAAAGAGGAGTAGTACTTGCTAAAGATTTTTAGCAATGGGGGTTTTGCGAGTGAGAGCTGGCTGAAGAGCGCAAATTTGGGATCACACTCGCATACATTTTAGGATTAAGTTTATGAGCCAACAAGGAACCCATTTTGTCCTTGTGCATCTAAAAACGCGTAGAGGCCCATCGCACAGTTTTTATTGGTTTTAAAGGGTATAACAATCACACCCACACAGGGGCTAAAACATCTCATAAAGTTTGCAAACAATCAGGAAGAAATGAACAAACACTTACATCAGCAAATTATCTAGACCTGTTAGAACATGTTGTTTGAAGGCCCTTTGAATTTATAATAGCGAATCGGTAGTCTGTACCAGAAATGTAACTAGAACCTTCAAGGCCCCCGGTGCTAGAAACCATGATGAGCCCCCTTGACCCTCACTTTCCTCAAAGCCTGGTGGTGGAACACCAGGGCAGGTTGCAAGTGCAACCTTTGCGACCCTGGTAGTTCCACCACTTGTGTCAGTAGTTTTTTATTTATTTTTACAATATTTTTATTTATTTTTACATTTTTAGGAGCCCGTTGGAGGGCATTGGTAAGATATCAGGGGTCCAAACAGACCTCTGATGTTTCACGTTTGAGAGTACACAGCCACCAATCTCCTGCTCTGCAGCATCAGCTGCACAGAATGAATGGACAGAAATCTGTGCTTCATTATTGAATGGACACAGGAGCAATCAATCAGACTCTGTCCATTCACAAAAGGAAGGGGCCGGTAAATTACATATTTACGGGGTCCCTTCGCCACTCTCCATCCTGACAGGTTGGGAGAGGGGAAGGGGGGAAGCTGCCAGCACTGCGGGGGGAGGGGTGGCCAGCAGAGCACACAGGGATGCCCCCTGAATAGGAGGGGCAGTGGCATACAAAGGAACCGTTCCCCTCCATTCTCCTCCTGCAACGGCTGAATGCCTGTGGGAGGAAAGGGAGGAGAAGCTGCCTTTCAGGGGCTGCAGGAAGAGAATGGAGGGCATTGGTTCCTCCTATGTGCTGCTGCCCCTCCCATTCAGGTGTAAAGAGGAACCAGACGGACACTCTGGAGCATGGGGCCGTGTCACAATTGCAACCCCTGTAGGTATGCCCCTGGTGGGCAGATAAGTCCAGATAGGAAAAGATGTGGGGTGGAGAGCAGATAGGAAAACTGGTAGGGGAAGAGACCAGGAAATGCCATGATTGGATCAATGGCAGATGTCAGGGTAGGGAGGCCAAGACAATACAAAGAGAAGGGTAGCGGGAAAGGGGGGATGTATCCCCCGCAGACTCTAGTCAGAGGGCCGGGTAAATGGACTTTAGATAACTCAGGCTAGAAGAGTTTGAGGATGGTAAGACATAAGCAAGCCATGGTTCACATGTTTTGAGAAATTTGGGTTGGTTGTGTCCTTAAGAATACTAGACAGTTTCTTGATAACTAACATTGAGTTCGTATGGCCTTTGACAAGATGACTGTGGGATTCTTCTAAGCTTTGGCTATCATTTGCTTCACAGCCAGAATCAAATATGTAGCCAACTTCTGTTGGTATGAAAAGTGGTCTTAAACTGTGTGATGGTGGAGGGCCACCCTCACATCCTTGGGTCCTATTATCTCAAAGTCCTGTCTATTTCTCAAGCAGTACTGATATTTATGGCCCTTCTTTAAGGTAAACATATTATCTGGGCTAGTATGACCAAAGTTGGTTCATTTAAGCTGAAGTGAAGTCAACCCACCTTCAAACACCTTCAAACACTTCATGCCCAACATAAATGGGCTACTTCTTCACTTGGCCAGATGTTTGAAGTGTACACAGGCAGGGGTGGACTGACAACTCATGGGGCCCCAGGCAATAGGAGATTATGGGGCCCCCAGGCATTCCAAGATTATAGGGCCACACAGTATACACACACACAGTATACAATCACACAGTATACACAGACATGTTTCTATTGGCTAAGAAGGTACTGAAGAGTTTGGGCAGCTATAATCTCAGGATTTTTAGACCAAAAGAATGGTGGTAAGGGACATTTCAGAGACAGATGTACAAAAAAAACACTGATTTTGACATACTGTCCCTGGTTTTACTGAGGCTGGCAACCCTGATGGGGCCCCCTTGTGGCTTGGGGCCCTCGGGCAGTGCCCAAGTGGCCCAATGGTCAGTCCGCCCCTGTACACAGGTGCACTTTTCGGCACTTCACCATGATTCTCTCTTTAGTAAATCTGACCTCATGATTATGTTGTAGGCCAAGGGACACATTAACCAATGTTTATTTAGTTCTTTGTGATATATTTCACTCCCTCATTTTATATTGAACCTTGCTTCCATAAATTTATGTGACATGACATATCCAGCTTAGATTAGTGACGCACAAATATGTCTAACTCTTTGGCTGAAAACGAGTCTGTTAAGCCTTTTGGAAGCAGCCCAGTCATCTGGGAAACAGTATCATATCCCTGCTAAAGATGCTTTGGTAGTTTTTCTTTTATATATTCTCATAGGACTTTATCAGTTGCTTCTCAGCAACACTCGGTAAGATATGTGACCCCTGCAGTATGGCGGCTTTGTAAGACATTGTTGCTGTAGAAATTGTATCCAGCCCAAATCTTTGTCAGAATCGAAAGCTTAATTACTGAGAAATTTAAAAATACCAATAGAGCCTTGGCTATGGTGTAAAGCACTATTCACCTAATCCCTTCCACTGGACCAGAGGGCTCCATGCGTTCTATACAAAGGGCCAGCTTACTGTCCTTCAGACTTAAGAGCGGTGTGGCAGAGAGTTGCCCTGCCAAGGTCTATAAAGAGATTTTGACCCAGAATTCTCAACCAGGCAGGTTGAGGGGCTCCAGGAGGTTTGCTTAATGCAGAGGAAAGTGGGTTTTTAGTTTTCTTGTTGTTTTTTGGGACCTGGAGCCTGGAGATGTCTTAGCCCCTGTACACACAGTCGGACATTCTGCCAACCAAATCCATCGGATCTTGTCCGAAACTGTTGCATACACACAGTCGGACTAAAGGCCCATACACACGATCAGACTTTTTGACAACAAACATGCAAATGAGCTGTTTTGGAGCAACATCCGACTGTGTGTACGCTCCATCGGACAAACTTTTTTGGTTTTCATCGGACTTTTGTTGGCTGTGCGAACGGACAAACTTTCTGGCAACAAAAGTCCGATGGAGCAAAGTCTGATCGTGTGTACAGAAAACCATAGGACTTTTGTACAAACTACAGGCATGCTCAGAACCAATGCAAAAGATCAGATAACAATATAGAAGTTGACCAAAGGTGGCGGTAAAGAGCAGAAAAACCATATGATTTGGTGAAAGTTGGCTGAAAAAGTCCTGCCGTGTGTATGCAATACAAGTTCAGGGCCGACGCCCTTTGTACAAAAATCCAAGGGAAAGTTTGTACAAAGTCCTATCGTGTGTATGAGGCTTAAGTTGTCGAAAAATCCGATCATTCAGAACGTGATGACGTAATTCGTTACGATGGGACTAGTAGGCAATAGCTTTGATGTAGGAATTTGATCTGAGCATGCGTGGCACTTGGTCCGATCAAAATTCTCTACACATGATCGGAGTATGTCCGATCGAACCAGTTGGTCGGAAAATATTTCCAACATGTTGGAAAATTGGGTCAGACGGATATTCCGACGGAATCAGTCCGATGCATACCACACACACAGTCGGATTATCCGACAACACGGTCCGATAGGACACATTCCGACGGATTCTCCGACCGTGTGTACAAGGGCTAAGAGATCCGGGTGGAATAAAATCTCAAACCCTGAGTCCAGGTATTCAGAAAAGCCAGCACGGTAATTGGTCAGGTGTGTGCTGGGCTTTTTAGTAGTGACTTGACCATGGTTCTGGGCTTCACCCCGGCAGACAGGGGAGGTCGCTGCCAGGAGTCAGGAGGGCTAGCTTACTGTCCTTCAGACTTAAGAGGGGTGTGGCAGAGAGTTGCCCTGCTAAGGTCTAGAAAGAGATTTTGACCCAGAATTCTCAACCAGGCCGGTTGAGGAGCTCCAGGGGGTTTGCGTAATGCAGAGGAAAGTGGGTTTTTAGTTTTCTCATCTTTTTTTGGGACCTGGAGCATGGAGATGGCTAAGCCCTTGTACACACGGTCGGACATTCCGACGGAAAATGTCCGATTGGACTGCGTTGTCGGATAATCCGACCATGTGTGGGCTCCATCCCTACTGTTTCTGTCGGAATATCCGACCGACAAAGATTTAGAGCTGGGCTATAAAATTTTCCGACAACATGATCCGTTTGTAGAGAATTCCGATCGGACAAAGTGCCACGCATGCTCAGATCAAATTCCTAAACCAAAGCTATTGGCTACTAGTCTGAACGTAGTCCCGTCTTAACGAAATAACGTCATCGCGTTCTGAACGATCGTTTTTTCCAGCAACTTTGTCCGACCGTGTGTATGCAACACTAATTTCGGACAAAATCTGATGGATTTTGTTGTCGGAATGTCCGACCGTGTGTACAAGGGCTAAGAGATCCGGGTGGAATAAAATCTCCAACCCCGGGTCCAGGTATTCAGAAAAGCCAGCACCGTAATTGGTCAGGTGTGTGCTGGGCTTTTTAGTAGTGACCTGACCATGGTTCTGGGCTTCACCCCGGCAGACAGAGGAGGTCGCTGCCAGGAGTCAGGAGGGCTCCACGTAGGAGCCAAAGCAGCAAGGGGTTGCATATTACGTGCACAGAGTGTGTATGAAGACTGTTTGTGAGAGGCAGACAAAGGGTAAGGCCAAAGCAGGAGTGTTGTATGTATAAGCCAGGAGGCTGAATGCCTATTTCTTTGCAAGAGTGAAATACTGAATACCCCCTGTGAGGGAAACCTGTTTTGATTATCTGGAACTTTGAACTTCCTTTTAATAAAATTGGGCAAGAAAGGCCCTTAAAAAAAAAAGAAAGCGATTGGCGGTGTCCTGTAAAGCTCTACCATTTGATGCTAGTTCTCATGGGGGGGGCAGACTGCGGTCATTTGGAGTAGAAAAGGTCTCAACATCAGTGGAATAAGCAATGCCCCACCATGTCAGTGGAAGGAATAGTGCCCATCGTTGGTGTCAGTGGAAGGAATCAGTGGCGGAATTATAGGGGTCGCTGCGATCGCCAAGGCGACCGGGCCCCGTGCTGCAGGGGGGCCTTCAGGGCCCCCCTGTATATCTGAAGGAGCGGGCGGCTGTGACCGAGCTCCCCGATCTTCAGCCGAAGTGTAATCGGCACTGTGCGCTGTGCGGGGAGCTCAGAGCCATCACACTGCTTGTAACTAAAGTGAAAGCAGTGTGTGCTCTTTGTCTCCCCCTACAGTGCAGTACCCGGCAGGAAGAGGTAAGATAAAGCACTGCCGTTTTTGAACAGACTTTATGTGTGTGTGCATTTGTGTGTGTGTGTGTGTGTGTGTGTGTGTATATGTATGCGTGTATGTGTGTGCATGTGTATGTGCATGTGTGCGTGTATGTGTATGTGCATGTGTGTAGATGGCGAGCGGGCAGGGGGGGCACACGTTTAATGGCACAGCGTTTAATGGCACAGTTGTAGCATTTGAGGGCACAGTGGCAGCGTTTGGCACAGTGGTTGCAATTGATGGCACAGTGGCAGTGTTTGAGGGCACAGTGGCAGCGTTAAATGGGCACAGTGGCTGCAGTTGATGGCACAGTGGCAGTGTTTGATGGCACAGTGACAGCTTTTGATGGCACAGTGGCTGCAATTGATGGCACAGTGGCAGCGTTAAATGGGCACAGTGGCAGTCTTTAATGGCACAATGGCAGCGTTAAATGGGCATGGTGGCAGCGTTTGATGGCACGGTGACAGCGTTTGATGGCACGGTGACAGCGTTTGATGGCACAATGACAGCGTTTGATGGCACAGAGGCAGCGTTTGTTGGGCACAGTAGCAGCGTTTGGGCACAGTGGCTGCATTTGATGATTTGGTTTATAAAAATTTTTGTGCCCCCCAAAAATTTTGAGCACGAGCCACCGCTGTTTAGATGTATTTATGCACATTTTATGTATCTGCGTTTAATCCTGCCCCCCCTTCCCATATTAGAGCTGGGCGATTTTCTAAAAAAAAAAAAATGTTGTCATTTACAAAAAAAAAAATCAATTCACAAATCGAATCCAGTTTTTTTTTATGGACACCGCGCCAGTCCTGTGGAGCTGCGGGCAGGAGTTTTTAGGTGAGGCCGTGGCTTCGTCCTAGTCCGCAGGTCCAGCCTCGCGGGCTAGGCCGAAGCCACTGCCTCACCTAAAAACTCCTGCATGCAGCTCCTCAGGACCGGTGCGGTGTCAGCACTGATCCTGGTGAAAAAATAAATATCTAAAAAAAAACTATTTGCTGAAAATTTTAATCGATTTGACCTCTCAACTCAAATCAAGATTCAAATCGATTTTTTTTCCCCAGCCCTACTCCATATGTGTACAATCAGAACAGTTTTTTTTTTCTTGCTTGTTCAAAGTAGCAGCAAAAAAAATGCTATTACTCTGAAAAGCGATCTGTGCTCAGATCGCTTTTCAGAGGCATTTGACAGCTGGTAAAGGGGCAATATGTTGCCTCCTGACCACCTGTTTTAATCCCTTAATGTGATTGTAAAGGTTTTGCTTTTTTTTTTTTTTTTTTTAATAACAAACATGTTATACTTACCTTCACTGTGCAGCTCGTTTTGCACAGAGTGGCCCTGAACCTTGTATTCTGGGGTCCCTCGGTGGCTCTCGTGGCTCCTCCTCTTATCAGACAACCCCCTAGGAGAAGCGCTCTCCCGGGGGGGGGGGGTTACCTTGCAGGCGCCCCCGCCGCCCGCCTCATTGGATTTTATTAACAGCAGTGGGAGCCAGTGGTTGAGCTGCTATCAATCTATCCAATCAGGAGCCGAGAACCCCGGGCAAAGGAAGAGCGCATCTCCACCTGGTGAAGTTCCAGGGCTCAGGTAAGTAAAAAGGTGGGGGCTGGGGTTCCGGTGACTGCCAGGTGTTTTTTCACCTTAATGCATAGAATGCACTGAGGGTTTACAACCCCTTAAATGCATCATCACTATGCTGCAACTGCATGCAATTCACACAGTTGCAGGGTGGTTGCAGTGCAGCCCCATTCACCTAGGGATGTATTTAAAGGGTGCCCTGACTGGAAAAAGCTTGAGAAACACCGACATAGAGGAACCCGTCTCTCCATTTTCCTCTTGCAGCCGCTGAATGCCTGTGGAAGGGAGAGGTGGAAAAGCGGCGGCAAATGGAGAAATTGGTTCCTTTACATGTAGCCACCCACTTGCAACCGGGTTCTGTTGTTCCGCCACCAAACTCGGAGTAAAGGGCCCTGTCAGGGGGGCCCTTCATGGTTTCTTGCATCGGGGCCCTGAAGGTTCTAGTTACGCCACTGGAAGGAATAGTGCCCATCATTGGTGTCAGTGGAAGGAATAGTGCCCCACCATGTCAGTGGAAGGAATAGTGCCCATCATTGGTGTCAGTGGAAGGAATAGTGCCCATCATTGGTGTCAGTGGAAGGAATAGTGCCCATCGTTGGTGTCAGTGGAAGGAATAGTGCCCATCGTTGGTGTCAGTGGAAGGAATAGTGCCCATCTTTGGTGTCAGTGGGGGGAGTCGTGCCCCATCATTGGTGTCATTGGGCCTCATTGTTAGTGTCACTGGGAGCAATTCTGCCACTTCATTGTTGTCAGTGGGGGGGGGGGGGGGGTTTGGCCCATCTTTGGTATCAATTGATGAAAATAGTACCCCAAGGGCCAGATAAAGGGCCAGCTCATCGTACCCCATGAAAATAGTACCCCAAGGGCCAGATAAAGTGCCAGCTCATTGGGCCTCATTGTTAGTGACACTGGGAGCAATGCTGCCACTTCATTGTTGTCAGTGGGGGGGGGGGGGGATTTGGCCCATCTTTGGTATCAATTGATGAAAATAGTACCCCAAGGGCCAGATAAAAGCAAACAAGGGGCCTGCATTTGGCCCCTGGAACGCAGTTTGGAGACTACTGCACTGGACCAAATGCCAACTCTTCCACTGCTCTTTAATATAGGAAGCAGTGAATGGATACGGAGGATAGACTGGGTAGTTGGCAAGATGGAAACTATCTCAATTGGCTATTAACGCTTATTTCCAAATCTATAAGATCCAGATGCTCAGTAACTATGCCAACTTGGAATGAGTAAAATAGATCCAAATTGTTTCCATCAAAGTCTTACATTTTTATGAGAGACTTGTGTCTACCCAACACTAAATGTCAGTTTTTATTATAGACTGATTTTTTTTCTTAATATACTGTGAATGTACTTCATATACTATATTGTCAAAAGTATTGGTACACCTGCCTTTACACACACATGACATTTAATGGCATCCCAGTCTTAGTCCGTAGGGTTCAATATTGAGTTGGCCCACCATTTGCAGCTATAACAGCTTCAACTCCTCTGGGAAGGCCGTCCACAAGGTTTAGGAGATGTGTCTATGGGAATGTTTGACCATTCTTCCAGAAGCGCATTTGTCAGGCCCTGATGTTGGAAAAGAAGGCCTGGCTCACAGTCTCAGTTCTATTTCATCCCAAAGGTGTTCTATCAGGTTGAGATCAGGACAGTCAAGTTCATCCACCCCAAACTCGCTTAACCATGTCCATATGGACCTTTCTTTGTGCACTGGTCCAAATCATTTGGTGGAGGGGGGATTATAGTGTGGGGGGGTTGTTTTTCAGGGCTTGACCCCTTAGTTCCAGTGAAGGAAACACTTAAGGTGTCAGCATACCAAGACATTTTGGACAATTTCATGCTTCCAACTTTGTGGGAACAATTCGGGGACGGCCCCTTCCTGTTCCAACATGTGTGCGCACCAGTGCACAAAGCAAGGTCCATAAAGACATGGATGAGCAAGTTTGGGGTGGAGGAACTTGGCCGGCCTGCACAGAGTCCTGACCTCAACCAGATAGAACCACTGTGGGACGAATTTGAGCGGAGACTGCGAGCCAGGCATTCTCGTCCAACATCAGTGCCTGATCTCACAAATGCGCTTCTGGAAGAATGTTCAAACTCCTAAACCTTGTGGACAGCCTTCCATGAAGAGTTGAAGCTGTTATAGCTGCAAAGGGTGGATCAACTCAATATTTAACCCTACAGACTAAGACTGAGATGCCATTAAAGTTCATGTGTGTGTAAATGTCCCAATACTTTTGACAATAAAATGTATGTAACACACAATAAAATTTTTACAAAACGACAATCACGCTAACATTGAAACGTCCTACATTAACAGGATGCACTAAATGAAAAGACCTCCTGAATAACCTCCTGAATAGGAATGAGATTTATGTTCGAGTCAAACTCATGTTCGAACATTGGCTGTTCGCCAGTTTGCCGTACAGCGAACAATTTTAGGTGTTCGTGGCAAATTTGAAAGCCTCGGAACACCCTTTAAAAGTCTATGGGAGGAATCAAAAGTGATAATTTTAAAGGCTAATATGCATGGTATTGTCATAAAACGTGTTTGGGGACGCGGGTCCTGCCCCAGGACTTCACAAACAAAAAGTTTTAAAAACTGATGTTTTTTCGGGAGCAGTGATTTTAATAATGCTTAAGGGGGTTGTAAAGGTTCGTTTTTTATTTTCTAAATAGGTTCCTCTAAGCTAGTGCATTGTTGGTTCACTTACCTTTTCCTTCGATTTCCCTTCTAAAGGTTTTTTTCTTTGTCTGAATATCTCACTTCCTGTTTCTCCTCAGTAAACTTCTCACCATCATCTGAGTGGTGGTTAGTCAGCCAGAACAGCTTACTGAACAGCTTACTGAGGAGGAACAGGAAGTGAGAAATTCAGACAAAGAAAACAAAGAAAAAAAACATTTATAAGGGAAATCGAAGGAAAAGGTAAGTGAACCAACAATGCACTAGCTTATAGGAACCTATTTAGAAAATAAAAAACAAACCTTTACAACCCCTTTAAAGTGAAACAATAAAAGTGTAATATTCCTTTAAATTTTGTACCTGGGGGGTGTCTATAATATGCCTGTAAAGGGGCGCATGTTTCCCGTGTTTAGAACTGTCTGACAGCAAAATTACATTTCTAAAGGAAAAAAAGTCATTTAAAACTATTTGCGGCTGTAATGAATTGTCGGTCCCCAATACACATAAAAGTTCATTGATTAAAAACGGCATGGGGATTTCCCCACAGGGGAACCCCAAACCAAAATAAAAAAAAAAATGGGGTGAGGTCCCCCCAAAAATCCATACCAGACCCTTATCTGAGCAGGCAACCTGGCAGGCCACAGGAAAAGAGGGTGGGGGTGAGAGGGCCTCCCTCCTGAACCATACCAGGCCACATGTGCTCAACATTGGGAGGGTGCTTTGAGGTAGCCCCTCAAAGCAACTTATCCCCATGTTGATGGGGAGAAGAGCCTCATACCCACAACGCTTGCCCGGTGGTTGTGGGGGTCTGCGGGTGGGGGGCTTATCGGAATCTGGAAGCCCCCTTGAACAAGGGGACCCCCAGATCCTGCCCCCGTGTGAATTGGTAATGGGGTACAAATGTACCCCTACCATTTCACAAAAAAAGTGACAAAAAGGTTAAAAAAGACAAGAGACAGTTTTTGACAAGTCCTTTATTAAATTCTTCTTCTTTCATCTTCTGTTCTTCTTGTTTCTCCAACTTCTTCTTCTCCATCTTCTTCTTCATCATCTTCTTCTTCCTCCGCTCTTCTCGTCCCGCATCTTGCTCCGGCTTCTTCTCTGCGCCATCCGCGCGATCTGCCTCTGTGGAAGTCAGGAAGTCAGCCGTGTGATGGCCTTGATTCTTCTGACACTGAAGGGTCTGGTATGGATTTTGAGGGGGACCCCCACGCCATTTTTTGGGGGTTTTTGCTTCGGGGTTCCCCTGTAGGGAAATCCCCATGCCATTTTTATCAATGAACTTTTATGTGTATTGCCGGGACCGACAATTCATTATAGCCGTGAGTAGTTTTAAATGACTTTTTTTCCTTTAGAAATGTGATTTTGCTGTCAGACTGTTCTAAACACAGGAAACATGCGCCCCTTTACAGGCATACTATAGACACCCCCCCAGGTATGAAATTTAAAGGAATATTACACTTTTATTGTTTCACTTTAAGCATTTTTAAAATCACTGCTCCCGAAAAAAACGTGAGTTTTTAAAACTTTTTTTTGCATTGATACATGTCCCCTGGGGCAGGACCCAGGTCCCCGAATACTTTTTATGACAATACCATGCATATAAGCCTTTAAAATTAGCACTTTTGATTATTCATGTTCGTGTTCCATAGACTTTAACGGTGTTCGCATGTTCAAACACATTTTTTTCCTGTTCGCATGTTCTGGTGGGAACCGAATTGGAGGCGGGGGGGTTGTTTGGCTCATCCCTACTCCTGAATACTATGTTTGTATTTGTAATCTTATGTTATGTTAGGTTATGTTATTGTATATGGGCAGCACAGTGGTGTAGTGGTTAGCACTCTCACCTAGCAGTAAAAAGGGTCACTGGTTCAAATCCCAACCACGACATTACCTGCCTGGAGTTTGGATGTTCTCCTTGTCCCTGTGTGGGTTTCCTCCGGGTACTCCAGTTTCCTCCCACACTCCAAAGACATGTAGGTAGGTTAATTGGCTTCTGTCCAAAAATTGGCCCTAACATATGAATGGGGACCTTGGATTGTGGGCTCCTTGAGGGTAGGGACCGATGTGAGTGTGCAATGTACAGGGATAGGGACAATTGTAGACACTCACTCAGGTTGAACTGGATGGACTAGTGTCTTTATTCAACCTTACTAACTATGAAACTATCCCTTTTTTACAGGTTGGTGGTTGGAGCCCCCTTCGATCAGAATGGAGCGCAGAAGACAGGTGACATATATAGATGTTCCATCACCAACGACACAACAAATGACTGTACCAAGCTTGGAATTGGTAGGTGACGGTCCTTGCCTTCACTGGAAGCTTATATACTATGTATATGCGCTAGGTTTATTTTACAAGCCTACAATATATCAAACATACTCCAGCTGCCCATATACTGTAGAACAGTGATGGTGAACCTCGGCACCCCAGATGTTTTGGAACTACATTTCCCATGATGTTTACACTACACTGCAGAGTGCATGAGCACCATGGGAAATGTAGTTCCCAAACGTCTGGGGTGCCGAGGTTCGCCATCACTGCTATAGAACTTAGACAAGCAATATTTTGTGTAGATGCTTTATGAGATACATGTTCAGATTGCACAAGTTACTGTCAGTAAAAGTAACTATTAAGGTCCAAACCGTCAACCTCCAACAACATGAGTTAGCCCTGATAGATAAATATCCAGTTATTGTTGGAGTTTGATTAGAAGTCACCCTCCAATACAAACGTTGGGTCAGATCGATTTAAAACCGCATCAAGCCTCATCATACTTACCTCTATATGAAAGTTGGCAGCAGAAATAGACTTACATATTTCTGAGAACTATTAGCCCTTGTACACACGGTCAGAGAATCCGTCGGAATGTGTCCTATCGGACCGTTTTGACGGATATTCCGACTGTGTGTGGTGTGCATCGGACTGTTTCCATCAGAATATCCGTCGCACCAAATTTTCCAACTTGCTGGAAATATTTTTTCCGTCAAACTGCTCCGATCGGACATACTCCGATCATGTGTAGAGAATTCCGATCGGACAAAGTGCCACGCATGCTCAGATCAAACTCCTACATCAAAGCTATTGGCTACTAGCCTGAACGTAGTCCCATCGTAACGAAATAACGTCATCACGTTCTGAACGATCGGATTTTCCGACAACTTTGTCCGACCGTGTGTATGCAACAGTTTCGGACAAGATCCGTCGGATTTGGTTGTCGGAATCTCCGACCGTGTGTACAAGGGCTTAGGATTTACTGTTTTACGAGCTTAAAGATGATATCCAGGCGGTCCAGGTATGGATATTTTTACATAGTTACACTGGTCCACCTTGGATTAGTTCACAACTATATATTGGTCCAGCTTAGACCAATGTAACTACCATACCTTTGGAAAAAGAATATGGAGGGAAACCACCGATAAGTGTAAGCCCTTGTACACACGGTCGGACATTTCGACAACCAAATCCGTTGGATTTTGTCTGACGGATTTTGTCTGACCGATTTTGTCCGAAACTGTTGCATACACACAGTCTGACAAAGTTGTCGGAAAATCCGATTGTACTTTGAATGAATGAAACGTGATGACTTTATTTCGTTACGACGGGACTACGTTCAGACTAGTAGCCAATAGCTTTGGTCTAGGAATTTGATCTGAGCATGCGTGGCACCTTGTCCGATCGGAATTCTCTACACATGATCGGACACAGTCCGAACGGAGCATGTTGTCAGAAAATTTTATAGACAAGTTGGAAAACTTGGTCCGTCAGATACTCCGACGGAAACAGTCCGATGGAGCCCCAACACAGTCGGATTATCCGACAACACGGTCCTATCGGACATTGTCCATCAGAATATCCGACTGTGTGTACAAGGGCTTACACTGGAAACCTTTGCCACATCCCAATTTCAGAAGAAATTGCAAAGAGAGGTGCCCCAAGGATTGTACGGGCGAAGGAGGTAAACCAGAATTTAAAGAAGTAACATTGTGTAAAAAAAAAGTACAAAATTTATTGGGTACGAATGAAAATAAGTTTGATAGACAGGTATAAACACTAAAAAACAATTAAATCACATTCGAGCAGCTAGATTCTGGAACACACGGGTGATCTCAAAACGAGATCAGTGTGTAATCACAATAATCCCAACATGTTTCGGGAACATAGATGTAAATACGTAATTCCTTCTTCAGGGGCCGAATTGAAGCGAGCTGTTTTTTCTAATAACAACAAAAAAAATAAAGGACAAAAATAATACACGCTACACGGGTGAGTATATAAGTATAAAAACACAGTAGTTGAAATAGCTACTGAGAACTTTAACAAAACCTGTCCGAAGCCTTGTTTTGAAGCAAGTGTAAACTAGCCGTTATTGTGTGTTGAAGCCGAAGCAGGTATGGTATGTACATAGTTACATTGTCTAAGCTGGACCATTGTAACTATGCAAAAATTACCATACCTGGAATTATTCCTTAAACAATTGGCAAGTGGCAATTCGTAGTAGGCATTGTTACAAATTTCTCAATGAATTATTATATATATATATATATATATATATATATATATATATATATATATAATGTATAGCGCCAACAATTTACACAGTGCTTTACAATATAAAAAGGAGACAATACAGTTATAATACAATAAAATACAAGAGAATTAAGAGGGCCCTGCTCAGAGGAGCTTACAATCGAATAGGGTGGAGCAGGTGGTACAAAAGGTTATAACTGTCGGGAATGAGCTGATGGAAGTGGTAGGAGATTAGTTGGAGACGTGATAGGCTTCCCTGAAGAGATGAGTTTTCAGGGATCGCCTGAAGGTAGCAAGAGTAGGGGATAGCCGGACCGTTGGAGGTAGCGAGTTCCAGAGAATGGGAGAGGCTCTGGAGAAATCCTGGAGATGAGCATGGGAGGAGGAGACGAGAGAGATTGAGAGTAGGAGGTCTTGAGAAGAGCAGAGAGGATGATTTGGGTGATATTTGGAGACAAGATTGGTGAAGAAGCTCGGGACAGAGTTGTGAATGGCTTTGTATGTTGTGGTTAGTATTTTGAATTTAATTCGATGAGTGATTGGGAACCAGTGTAGGGATTGGAGGAGAGGGTTGGCAGACACTGAGCGGTTGGTAAGGTGGATAAGGTTGGTAAGGTAAGTGCAAAGTGTTCTGTAATTGATTGAGGTGCAGAGGTGACATCATACTCTCCACCTCGTCTAATAACAGATGGCTTTGCATTCATTCAGAAAATGCTAAGCATTTTTTGAATGGTGCCCTTGCCGAAACAGGCGTGTTCGCAATGCAGCAGTGCAGCCACTTGGCACGGGACACAAAAGCTAGTAGAGATCATTGTAGTAGCAGTGTCTACAACAGTGATTTCCAGCTTCTACAGGGATCCCACAGGTTCGGTATTCGCATAATTACATCGGTCCAACCTGGATGAATAGAACTATGTAAAAATATCTATACCTGGACATATCCATACCTCTTCATGTCTATTGCCCAACTAATTGACTTGTTAGCTTTGCATGTAGGATGTCAGAAAATGTCAGTAAGTCTTTTGAGAAAAGCTGCAGTGGCTTGAATTTGCACATTTGATTATGAAAATGGCATCCAATAAGCTCCAAAAATGTACTTTCCATTCTTCTTTGTAATAAAATCTTTGGTGTTACCCAAAGATAAAGTTTAGACACCTCAGATTCCCACGACTGAGGCCATTGGCGCAAATAATCTCTCCATAGATGTAATTGCTATTTTACCAATCTTCTGTGCTGCCTAAATGGATAAAGTTCCCGATACTCCCCAACGGAATCGATTCTGTATCCAGTAACCTGTAAACTCTACAAACAACAGACCTGATCTACAGGTTGTACATTTCCAACATTGGCTGCATGGACAGAGACTATTTGGTCCACCTATAATTAACAATGCCAGTAGAAGTGCTATGCTTGCCTAGATGTGATTGGCGAGCCCTACCTGTAACAATGCTTAGGTCTATGTGGCAGTATAGTTGTCTAAGGTCTGTGTGGTAACTCAGAGGTTTCTCAGGTCTCTATGGAGGTCTCAGAGGTCTGTTACTCTGGTAACTGGAGGTCTCTCAGGCAGGGTGACGCTGTCCAACGTGTCGGAACGAAAGGATAACATGCGGTTGGGAATGAGCTTAGTCACCAATCCTAAAGATAATAGCTTTGTGGTAAGAAATATCCTATATTCTGAGGCCACTCTATATGGCCCCATTCTACTATATCCCCTGCCTGAATCTTTCTATGCTTACAGCATCTGTAGCTGATAATTTGCGGCAGATACTGTCCTTCAGCCCCCCCCCATCATCTTTGCAGCATGACGTGTGACCCATATTCAAGGCTGTTTCTGCTAATTGTTTTGTCTTGCTTCAACCTTGAACGCATCCTGCCTGGGCTTTTTTTCTGCAATGTTAACTTGCCTGCTAATTATTATTAATCAATATTTACTGTAGATGGTGTACCTTATGATGTCTGCTAACAGTGTTGCCATGTTTTAGGCCTGCAGTCCATTGTGGTCTCATGAGTGTGGAAGCTCCTATTATACAACTGGGATGTGCTCCAGAGTCAACGCCAACTTCCGATTCTCAAGAATTGTGGCCCCTGCACTGCAAAGTAAGGCAATCATATGCATGCAATTCGGTATATAGTTTGAATGAAATGGAAATGATGGTTTGTCGTGGAAAAACCCACCATACTCTTTAGCGCTAAAAAGCGCCCCATTTCGTCTAATGGTATAGTCCATCTTACCTATCACTCTATATCCTGCATATCTCCAACATAAACAGACATGACCTCATCTCAGCACGACTGCCCGTCGAGCACCGCACTGGCTCTTTTATTCAAAGACAACAAAAACAATCACAAACAGGAAGTCCTGATCCCAATAGCCAATCGCTTCCTCCATGGGATATGACCTCACGGGATATGACCTCACGGGATATGACCTCACGGGATATGACCTCACGGGATATGACCTCACGGGATATGACCTCACGGGATATGACCTCACGGGATATGACCTCACAGGATATGACCTCACATGATATGTCAACACAGGAAAGCCTTCCAACAGGATGGGTTATACAACAACCAATGGCTAGGGGAGTCTTATGGGCGTGTCTGGGCAGGGACAGTGTGTATGTTTTACCTGTAAGCCATGCTCTTCAACTAAACAAAGGAAGCCGCATGGCTAACAAACATGGATGCTCTCCTTGACCATGACAACTCAACAGCTCTAGTTTTTAACGTTTTTCGTGAGTCCTTATTCTGCTTTGTTCAGAGAACAATGCATACCCGGACTATACTACTGTTCCTGCTGATGGGAGATCATCCGCCATGGCACCCCAAATATGTTGATCAGGCATACAGGGGTGACACAAGCGCACATCCGCTAAACCAATAATGCCTTTGCAGAGCGAACACATCCCCCCCAGACGATCGTTCTGGGCATCGCACAGGGGCCCTTCCCTGGTGGACATATCCACACTCTCTGCAAACACTTATCTCCAACTTCAGGAAGTTTTCCACTACCAAACGGATCTCAACCAGCGTCAGTCTGCCCCAGTCAACTCTTTAGAGCGGGTTGCGGGAGAACTAACACTGGGAGACACTGTGACAATACATATTAAAGCGGGAGTCCGCCGGGAGTTCCGCCATTTTTTTTTTTTTAAAAGCCAGCAGCTACAAATACTGCAGCTGCTGACTTTTAAAATATGGACACTTACCTGCCCAGCGCGCCCGCGATGTCGGCACCCGAAGCCGATCTCTCGATCGTCTCTCGGGTGCTGCCGCCGCCATCTTGGTTATGGGAATCAGGAAGTGGAGCCTTTCGGCTTCATTTCCCGGTTCCCTACTGCGCATGCGCGAGTTGCGCTGTGCAATAAGGATGGTCCCCGCTGTCTCTGGGATCCGTGTGTTTCCCAGCAGGCAGCGGGGGACTTTCGGAAAAGGGGCGTAGATTCTGCGGAAAGGGGCGTTCCTTTCTGCAGAATCTATGCCGGAAGTGGGTGCAGATACCTGTACTGTACAGGTAAATGCACCCCCCTCCCCCCTGAAAGGTGCCAATTGTGGCGCCGGAGGGGGGGAGGATTCCAATGAGCGGAAGGTCCACTTTAGGGTGGACCTCCGCTTTAAGTACACCTTCATGAAATTTCCACAACATGGTTGTATGTTCTGTGAGTACACATATTGAGCTACTGAGGTTGATTTACTAAAGGCAATTGGGCTGTTCACTTAGCACGACAAGTTGCATTTTGAAAGGCAATTTGCCCAGGAGCTCAGTGAATGTGGTGAAAATATACTTTGCAAACAATACCCAATCACGAGCAAGGAAAAAAAACAGCATGTTTGCTTGCATGTGATTGGATGATGGAAGTCAGCAGAACTTACCCTCATTCACTAAGCTATAGGGCAATTCCCCTTGCAAAGTACAATTTCCCTTGCAAAGTGAACACTTGATTTGCCTTTATTAAATCAACCCCCTTTACTTAAATACTTTAACTTTCAGTTGTTTCTATGACTAAGCCCCGGTTGGCAGGGCGAAATTCGTCTGTGGGGTGTGGTCAGTGGAGTAGAGCTGACCGAGGCTGTATAACACACTTCACGTGGGTCGGGTTGGGATAGTGGCATCCCGCATACCTGGTATCAATACCGCTGGATGTGTGAGTTATAACACCAGCGGCCCTCCACCTAAGGACCAAGGGGAGCGAGGTACTCTTGCTTGGAATGGTGTTGCAAGGCTTTTCAGGTTTCAATTGTTTCTGTTCAAAATATCCATAAGCTTAGTTCATAAACACACTTGATGCACCGAATGTCTATCAAGTTTTATCAGGAGGACCCTTATTGAGGAAATGCTGAGGGCACAGGATAAGCTACCCAAATACTGCATTGAACAGACTGACCAAGACCTCCACTAACTGGAACATAGAACAGCAATACACAATTAATGTGCAGCACTAATGGGCAGATAGCATAGTTCTTATAGCGTTGCTCTATGTCCACAGATAAATGAAACTTCCTTTTTGAGGCTTAATCATAAAATGTCCAACTATATTCTTTAGTAGACTTCAACAAAATGGCGACCATCTACACACAGACACCGACTCCCTGTTGCAAAAATATGAATAAGATGGGTAAAAGATGGCTTCAGCTCTTGTTCTCCACTTGTAAAGAAATCCTCAGATGCGTTTTGTCCTTTTTGAGGCTTAATCGTAAAATGTCCAGCTATAATCTTTAGTAGACTTCAACAAAATGGCGACCGTCTGTGCACAGACACAGACTCCCTGTTGCAAAAATATGAATAAGATGGGTAAAAGATGGCTTCAGCTCTTGTTCTCCACTTGTAGAGAACTCCTCAGATGCGTTTTGTCCTTTGTGAGGTTTAATCGTAGGCACCTGGCGACTACAATTAAAGCGGGAGTCCACCGGGACTCCGCGTTTTTTTTTTTTTTTTAAAAGCCAGCAGCTACAAATACTGCAGCTGCTGACTTTTAAAATAGTGACACTTACCTGTCCAGCGCGCCCGCGATGTCGGCACCCGAAGCCGATCTCTAGGTCGCCTGTCGGGTCCTGCCGCCGCCATCTTGGGTATGGGAATCAGGAAATGGAGCCTTTCGGCTTCATTTCCCGGTTCCCTACTGCGCATGCGCGAATCGCGCTGCGCAATAAGGACGCTCCCCACTGCCTCTGGGATCTGTGTGTTTCCCAGCAGGCAGCGGGGCACTTGTGGGAAGGGGCGGGCACTTGCGGAAAGGGGCGTAAGTTATGCCCCTTTCCGCAGAGAGCTATCCCGGAAGTGGGTGCAGTTACCTGGATTATCCAGGTAACTGCACCCCCCTCCCCCCTGAAAGGTGCCGATTGTGGCACCGGAGGGGGGGGGGGGGTTCCGATGAGCGGAAGGTCCACTTTAGGGTGGACCTCCGCTTTAAGTCCCAAAAAGGGCAACACACATCTGAGGAGTTCTCTAAAGGCGGAGAACAAGAGCTGTAGCCATCTTTTATCCATCTCCTTCATATTTATGCAACAGGCAGTCGGTGTCTGTGTGCAGACGGTCGCCATTTTGTTGAAGTCTACTAGGGCCTGACAAGCTGATCCTGTCTATCTTTCATCAGTCTACTCACATGCTGATCCGACTGACAGAGGTTTGGGGGGTCATTCAAGCATTACTATTTTCATTGTTTTGGGCTATATAGATACTTTTTAGTAGTTTTAATAATATAGTTAAATTATGTTAACTTCAAACTTATGAAAGCATCCCTCTTGTTAATGTATTTATATCATGATCATAGTTAAACACTTAAGGACCGAGCCTCTTTTTGAGATTTGTTGTTTACAAGTTAAAAATATATATATTCTTTTTATAGAAAATTACTTAATTACTTATTTTTTTCTAACACCCTAGAGAATAAAATGGCGGTTGTTGCAATACTTTCTGTCACACCGTATTTGCACAGCGGTCTTACAAGCGCACTTTTTTTGGGAAAAAATACACTTTTTTGAATTAAAAAATAAGACAACAGTAAAGTTAGCCCAATTTTTTTTTTTATTGTGAAAGATAATGTTACACCGAGTAAATTGATACCCAACATGTCACGCTTCAAAATTGTGCCCGCTTGTGGAATGGCGACAAACTTTTACCCTTAAAAAAGTCCATAGGCGACGTTTAAAAAAAAATTCTACAGGTTGTATGTTTTGAGTTAAAGAAGAGGTCTAGGGCTGGAATTATTACTCTCGCTCTACGGATCGCGGTGATACCTCACATATGTGGTTTGAACACCGTTTTCATATGTGGGTGCTACTCAAGCATGCATTCGCTTCTGCACGCGAGCTCAACGGGACGGGACGCGTTTACATTTTTTTTTCTTATTTATTTTACCTTTTATTTTTTATTTTTACACTGTTCTTTTAAAAGAAAAAAAAATTGTGTCACTTTTATTCCTATTGTAATAGAAAAGAAGCATGACAGGACCTCTTAAATATGAGATCTGGGGGTCAAAAAGACCTCACATCTCATATTTACAATTTTATTTTTTTAAATGGCTCTTTAAAAGCTATGGGTGGAAGGGGCGTTTTGAGGTCGCTTCCCCCTGCAATGCTATGGAGATGGGTGAGCCATTTTCCCCCTCACTCGTCTCCATGCCATAGAGGAGAAAGGATCCGATCGCCTCCGCCGCTGCCGATGGCTTCGGTAAGCGGTGGAGGGCACCGGAGTGTGGCGGGAGGGGGGGCCCCTCTCCCACCACTGATAAAAGTGATCTTGCGGTGAATCCGCTGCAGAGACCACTATTATCGGAAACCGGACTGCCGGCCGAACAAGAGGATACCGGGGTTATGGCAGCTAGCCTCTTCAAAGTAAGGACGTATATCACCGTGCGGCGGTCCGGAAGTGGTTAAAAAAGAAATGTAAGGCTGGAGTATCTTAGATGATGTCTAAGACCCCTTTCACACTAGGGCACTTTGCAGGCGCTACATCGTTAAAAATAGCGCCTGCAAAGCACCCTGAAAGAGCCGCTCCTCACACTCCATTGTAAAAGCCCTGACGGCTTTCACACTGGAGCGGTGCGCTGACAGGACGGTCAAAAAAGTCCTGCTAGCAGCATCTTTGGAGCGGTGAAGGAGCGGTGTTTATACCGCTCCTTCATCGCTGCTGCCCATTGAAATGAATGGGGCAGTGCAGCTATATCTCTGCAGCGCTTTGCGGTGGTTTTAACCCTTTCTCGGCCGTTAGCAGGGGGTAAAACCGTCCTGCTAGCGGCCGAATACCGCCGCTAAAACAACGGTAAAGCGCCGCTAAAAATAGCGACGTTTTACCGCCAGCGCCTGCACCGCCCCAGTGTGAAAGGGGTCTCACAGGGCCGCTAATAATAGGGTAACAGCAGCTCTCCTGTATGGGGCCCAGACCCCATCAGGTCAACAGGGAGGCTTTATGATGCAGGAAGTTCCCACAGCTACAAATTACAGCTCAGTGCCCCCTCATCATGTCATGTTTATCAGCCCCCTTCTTTCCTGAATGAACACAGTTTGTGATCAGTACTGTAGAGAGCTCTTCCTGTTCATTCACTCTGCAGTGCAGCTTAGGCTACAAGTGAAAGAATTGGGGATCTGTGTCCTCAATATTTCTCTATCTCAACAGTGAGACATCGGGAGTCTGTTCACCAATACCCCCCTCACAGGACCATAAAAAAATGAAGAAAATGTAAAAAAAATAATTAAATAAACATAATTAAGGGCTCATTTACACAGGTACTCTAGCCGGGTGAATGAGTGGTCTGTTCATGTGGCTGGAGATGTGTTCAAGGCCATACACTTGCACTCACTCGCCCACCCACCCCGGATGGGGTAGGGCCGTCAGGTAGGCTGTACAGGGCCTCATAATTTTTATCGGCAGCCCTGATGACTAATGACAAAATGATGGCTATCCTAAATGATAAGCTAGGTCTCTTGTGGGAAGGTATTGAGTCCAATCCTACCTTCTCCTGAACTTTGGTCATTGACTTCGTTATCTTTCGTTCTCCCAGATGTTGCAGGGAATAGACCGTCAGGCGAGATTGGATCTTACCCCCAGCTGCAGATTTCCACTAGCTCCTCCATCCCTCTTTCCCAGCTTCTCGTCTTCTTTGTCCCTGGTTCTCTCTGATTCCCCTCCTTGTATGTTGCCATGGCCAACTCCATACTTCAGGCACCTCCATTTGTTGACTCAACGTTGTTAAGGCCTGTTTTTGTTTTTCTGTTTATTTTCTAATTGAATATTGCACTTGCACCATGATCTCCCACTGTGATGGGACATAATCTCTTACTCTTAACTCCAATAGTCTACCAATCACTAAGCGCTGCGTAAATTGTTGGCGCTATATAAATCCTGTATAATAATAAAGACTATTGAATGAGAGAAATCCTCACTAGGACCTGCAGTAATGCCAAACTGCCACTGCAAGTCAAAAGCTGATGGATTCTACATAATACCGAGTAAAACCAGTAATTGGTAACACCGTCAACATCTCTGTTATGGCTTACTGGGAGACACAAAATGCTGTAAGGAAATATAGTCATTAGAGTCTTCAAGAGATATAAGAAACTTATGCCGCGTACACACGATCGGAATTCTCGTTGGAAGAAGCTCTGATGGTTTTCCCGACGGAATTCAGACGGAATTCCGCTCAAGCTGTCTTGCCTACACACGGTCACACCAAATTCCGATCGTTTAGAACGCGGTGACGTTCAACACCTACGACGGAAGTAGAAAAAGGAAGTTCAATAGCCAGTAGCCAATAGCTTCTGTCTCGTAGTTGAATCTGAGCATGCCTGATTTTTTGGAGTGTCGGAATTGCATACACACGATCGGAATTACTGATAGAAAGTTTTTCCGTCGGGAAAATTGAGAACATGCTATCAATTTTTGGCTGGCAGAAATTCGGACAGCAAAATTCCGATGGAGCGTACACACGGTCGCATTTTCCGATGAAAAGCTCTCATCTGTCTTTTTCTGGCCGGAATTCCGACCGTGTGTACGCGGCATTATGGATGGCACTTACCCCTATTCTTGAAAATATGGTCCCTGTGGTTAGAGGGCATTTGCAACTTGAACCTCAACCACTCCTTACTATTGCTCTGAGGAACTAAATGTTTCACAACATGGGAACTTCTGGTGGGCCCCAATTTCCTCCTCCTTCCTACCGTATACTAACCCTCATTACCTCCTACACTTAATTGCTGCAACACCCCCCCCCCCCCCCCATTTTTGGCCAACCATATCCAGAGAATACTATCTGCACACTACCCAAGCCACCTGTGCATAGACAGGTCTACTGCCACACCTTACCTTTTCGTCTTCCCACCCAGCCCATGAACAACCATATCCTCGGGTTTCATTTGCTGGCCTTAGCCTATATCACGTTCTGTTAAAATTTCAGTTGGCTTTAAGTTCGATTGACAAACTTTTTTCTTAAATTTGGTGCTGGACCAGTGAGTAGCTACAATAAATTTTAACATGATTCTTTTCTTCAGGGTGTCCAACTTTCATGGATATTGTTATTGTTCTGGATGGATCAAACAGCATTTACCCGTGGTCAGAGGTCCAAGGTTTTCTCATCAGTATTCTTCAAAAATTCTACATTGCTCCAGGTCAGATTCAGGTAAGAAACTGTTGTGTTACAGAGCCTTGTTGGACTTAGATAGAAATTCCAAGTAAACAGTTGAAATAATTAGTCAAGAAAAAGACACAAGTCCATCTAGTTCAACCATAAAAATAAATTAATAATAAAAAATAATATCAAACAATCCCATATATCCAATTCTATACCCACATTTGATACAGAGGAAGGAGAAAAAGCCCAGCAAAGCATTTTCCCTGGATCAACTTTACCTATAAAATGTTAGTATCCAGTTATATTGAGTGCATTTAGGAAAGTATCCAGGCCTTTCTTAAAGCAATCTACTGAGCTGGCTAGAACTACCTCTGGAAGGGAGTCTATTCCACATTTTCACACCTCTTACTGTGAAGAAACCTTTCCGTATTTGGAGATGAAATCTCTTTTCCTCTAGGCGTAAAGAGTGCCCCCTTGTCCTTTGTGATGTCCGTAAAGTAAATAACTCAACACCAAGTTCACTATACGGACCTCTTGTATATTTATACATGTTGATCATATCCCCCCTTAATCTCCTCTTCTCCAGAGAGAATAAATTCAGTTCCTCTAATCTTTGCTCATAGCTGAGCTCCTCCATGCCTCTTATCAGTTTGGTTGCCCTTCTCTGCACTTTCTCCAGTTCCCCGATATCCTTTTTGAGAACTGGAGCCCAAAACTGAACTGCATATTCCAGATGAGGTCTTACTAATGATTTGTACAGGGGAGCAAAATGATATTTCTCCATACCTCTCCTAATACAAGAAAGGGCTTTGCTCGCTTTGGAAACCACAGCTTGGCATTGCATGCTATTATTGAGCTTATGATCTACCAAAACCCCCAGATCCTTCTCTACTATTGGCTCCCCCAGTTGTACTCCCCCTAGTATGTATGATGCATATTCTTAGCTCCCAAGTGCAAAACTTTACATTTATCAACATTAAACCTCATCTGCCACTTAGTCACCCAATAAGACAGCATTGAGGTCGGCTTGTAAATTGGAGACATCCTGTAAGGACGTTATTCCACTGCATAGTTTGGTGTCATCTGCAAAGACGGAAATGGTACTTTTAATCCCAGACCCAATATCATTTATAAATATATTAAAAAGTAAGGGTCCCAACACTGAACCTTGGGGCACACCACTGATAACCTTAGACCATTCAGAGTAAGAATCATTAACCACTACTCTCTGAATTCGGTCTTTTAGCCCGTTTTCTATCCTTACACATGAGCCGTGTGTGCGGAACTGTATCCAACGCTTTTGCAAAATCCAAGTGTACCACATCCACCGCCACCCCTCTGTCCAAGGTTTTACTTACCTCTTCATAAAAAGAAATCAGATTTGTTTGACAACTTCTGTCTTTCGTGAATCCATGCTGTCTGTTGCTTAAAATATTTTTTTCCTGCAAGAACTCGTCTATGTGGTCTTTTATAAAAACTCTCCAGTATCTTCCTGACTATAGAAGTTAAACGAACAGGTCTATAGTTATTTGGTAAAGATTTTGATCCCTTTTTTTAAATATAGGCACCACATTGGCCCTGCGCCAATCCAGTGGTACTATTCCTGTCATTAATGAGTCCCTAAAAATTAGAAACAATGGCCTTCAAATGACAGAGCTCAATTCTTTTAGGATCCGTGAGTGGATGCCATCTGGTCCAGGTGCTTTATCCACCTTTATTCTGTTGAAATATTTCTGGATCATATCACTTTTGAGCCATTGTGGATCATTTGGGGCTGTATCAATATCACCCCCATTATGGACATGATCTCCCCCATGCTCCTTTGTATACATTTGCCTTCTCTTTGTCCCCAGTCACCCACTCTAGATTATTTTGTAAAGGGCCTACATGCTCAGACCTGACCTTTTTACTATTAATATATTTGAAGAATTTTTGGGGATTTGTCCTACTATCTTTTGCAATCTCTCATTTGTTTTGAATTTTTGCATCCTTGATTTCCTTTTGACATATTCTGTTATAATATTTGTATTATTTAAAAGACAATAGTGTTCCTTCATTTTTATATTGTTTTTATCTCTTTTCTTACTGTTTATAGCTTTTTTTAACTTTGGCCGTGAGCCACATACCGTATATGCCGGTGTATAAGACGACCGGGCATATAAGACAACCCCCTAATCTTACAGTTGTTTAAGCATTTTTTTCTTGTACTTACCGTATAAGACGACCCCCTTCCGAGGCTTCCGAGGCTTGATATTTCTTCCTTCTTGCTGGAGCTGGAGCTGGCGCCATATCCTTCTTCCTGCTTTTGCTGGAGCCAATCACGGCGAGCAATGTATTCTATTAATGAATACAAAGCCTGCTTGGATTGGCAGAGGCTGTAACATCATCAGCCCGCACCTCTCTGACTCTCAAAGAGGATTGGCAGAGGCTGTTACTCCAATCCGAGCAGGCTCTGTATTCATTTGAATACATCGCTCGCCGGGATTGACTCAGCGCTGAAGCTACATACAGTATTACCGAACACTCAGCAGGCATTGGCTCATTGCCGAAGCTACATACAGTATTACCGAACACTCAGCAGGCATCCGAAGGGCTGATCCAGCGTATAAGATGACCCCCGATTTTTGGCCAGTTTTTTTAAGTGTAAAAGGTCGTCTTATATACTGGAAGATACGGTAGGTTATATTTTTAGCCTTTTAAACGTATTGCCCATGGGAATATACTTTGCAGTGAGTTCACAGTCTTTTTGAAGAATTCACATTTCTGTTCTGTGTCCATTGAAGCCAATATTCCCTCCCAGTATAAGTCTTGGAGAGCAGCCCTCATCTTTGGAAAATTTGCTCTCTTAAAGTTAAGTGTTTTTAATCTTTCCCATATTTGTTTTTTGCTTACAGCTAACATTAAATTAAATCGTGTTATGCAAAGAAAGGGGATGAGAAACAAGAGGGACTGGAGGGCAACCAACCCCCGGGACTTTTATGACGGCACTAAATATACTTAAACCATATATAAAATCATTGAAATTTTTATTTGATGTACAAAAGACATTTTACGAACAAAATAGACAATTACATCCATTAAACATACAAAGTGACAAAGTGCATATAAAGAAAGTTGGTATGTGGGCTTATATAGCTCCATCCATTACCACATTCTTATGTGATTTAAACTGCATTGTTTCTTTCCTACATGTTTCGCTCTTCAGAGCTTCCTCAGGACAATTGCAGCAAACAAAAAAACTGAAATTATATAAGAAAATTTATTTTAATACACATATACAGCATTTTTGTACATACAGTAAGCCCGGAACACAGGCATAGGAAATGTCCACCTGTATGGTTTGACATATCATGATTACATTAGTCTAGTGATGGATTCACTCCAGTCTAACAAGAACGGCCCTAACTGCAGCGAAACCATCACCAGAGAAATATTTTTTTATTTAAACATAAGGACATAATTTACATATCAATAATAAATCCACAAATTGATTGTCAAAAAGGGGGCAACTAAACCATTTCCAAGAATGGCGTCCCCAAATTTATTAGCATATCTAGTGCATAAATAGTGTAATTCTCCTACTAAGGAGAATGCAGATTGGGTTGTAGAACAACAAAAAAAAAAAAAAATAAACAGCAACTGAACTATGAGATATATATACTTTTCAACAAGAAAATGAAAATAGAAATAAAAAGATATATATAGAACTAAAGTCTTACCCCATATAATCAGGCAAGTTGCTTGTATTATTTGTCGTTATTATCATATGTTGGGTATATCAATTAACATTGAAATGAGGACAGATAATCTCTTCCTCCTTTACTTATCAAGCCAGCGGACCGCGGCAAGAGCCCCCATTTAGGGATCCCCCATTTTTGTCCCCAAAAGGATCTGCAGAGGCACGAGAAATATGTATAAAATATATCTTAGCCATTGGATTATGTTTATCAAATGGCGCAGTCCAAATTTCTACCATACCTGGTAGTAATATGACAATGAAGAAATGAAACCAGTTCACACAGCCCGGTATCCACATGTACCATATATTGTCAGATAAAAATTGGATAAGATGTGTTTCTGAACACGAGAAAATTCTCTGTATTGATCTCTGAAACAGGAGAGATAAACGAAAAGACCAAGTCTTCATTATAGCCATCCCAAAAATGAGAGTAAAAAATGCATAGCCCTAAAGTTAGGACTGCAGGCATGTCCAATTAGTCCAGTGAAGACATATTTGTCTTACCTGTTAAATGAAGCAACGTGGTCTATTCGGTGAAATTTTAGGAGTTTCCTCCATCCGTTTGGTGGCTCCACGTGTCCGCTCCCAATGCTAGCTTGGATAGCACTGACCGGGAGCCGCGAATTTAAACTCGTGTCTCCAGCCCAGCAGCGTCTGACGTCATTGCTGGGCTGCGGGCACACCTAATGGGAGGATCCCCTTCGTGCGCACGCGCGCACGACGTATTTCCTTCGTGCGCACGTAGGTGTCTAGTGCGCGTGCGTAACGAACGTGTTGCACGTCCGTACAACGCATCGGCCATTTTAGATTCTGGCCGAAGTGAAAGGCTTTGCCAGTAGTGACCCCTAGAAGCCTGTGCTGTGGCCAGGATCCACCATTTGGCCAGAGACAGGTAACCTATACGGTTTGGGGGCTGTCAGCCCTGATTTTAAATTCAAATGAGTCATAATTCAAGCAAATGGGGACAAAGGTATCCCGACATAAGTGTCGGTTGCCATATGTCCCTGGTTTCAAATGATGGAAATGGAAACTGAATTGCTTGAGACCGGCAAACCCGAAGAAGGGGATTAACCCATATTTGAAACGGGGCGGGCTGACCAAACCCTCAACTGGTTGAGGAAGGTTGTAGGTCAGATCCGCCCCGGGGTGCCCGTACAGACCAAAGGGGGCAAAAAATAAAGATAATAGGAGGGTCCCTTTTGTATCATAGAGTGCCTACCTCAGTTCGCTGGCTTGAAAACACCTCATTGTTTATGGCTTTTCGAATAGCCATGGCCCGTGCTATAGGGGGAAAAAAAAAAAAAAAAAAAATGTTTGGAACCATTTTCCACCTCACATTTCTTTCCTCCCTGCCTATGTAAGGAAAGATTTAAAACTGATTGAGTCATTGAGTCCCGGAGATCGGGTGGCCCCCAAATTGTGTATCCATCTAGTCTCCCGCTGTAAGAGTGTATTATTGTAATCTCCCCCCCTTTCTCCCGGAGGGACATGTTCCAGGGGGAAGAAATGCATAAGACTATCATTAAACTGATGATATAAGCCAAAATGTCGGCTGATTGGGGTTTCCATCTTCCTCCCCCGCACCAGGGACATAAATCGTGTTATGGTCGCTGCAACCCAGATGTTCCTTTAAATGAACATCAGTAATAAGCTCTGCGTGGCTTGAGATTACCAGGTCCAGCAGAGCATCATTCCTAGTCGGGGGCCTCTATTAGATAAGCACCTATTAGAAACTATTAGATAAGCACCTGAACGACCGCAACATACAGGGATATACAGTGGTGTGAAAAAGTGTTTGCCCCCTTCCTCATTTCCTGTTCCTTTGCATGTTTGTCACACTTAAGTGTTTCGGAACATCAAACCAATTTAAACAATAGTCAAGGACAACACAAGTAAACACAAAATGCAATTTGTAAATGAAGGTGTTTATTATTAAAGGTGAAAAAAAATCCAAACCATCATGACCCTGTGTGAAAAAGTGATTGCCCCCCTTGTTAAAACATACTATAACTGTGGTTGTCCACACCTGAGTTCAATTTCTCTAGCCACACCCAGGCCTGATTATTGCCACACCTGTTCACAATCAAGGCATCACTTAAATAGGAGCTGCTTGACACAGTAAGGTCCACCAGAAGATCCTTAAAAGCTACACATCATGCCGAGACCCAAAGAAATTCAGGAACAATTGAGAAAGAAAGTAATTGAGATCTATCAGTCTGGAAAGGGTTATAAAGCCATTTCCAAAACTTTGGGAATCCAGCGAACCACAGTGAGAGCCATTATCCACAAATGGCGAAGACATGGAACAGTGGTGAACCTTCCCAGGAGTGGCCGGCCGCCCAAAATTACCCCAAGAGCACAGCGACGACTCATCCAAGAGGTCACAAAAGACCCCACAACAACGTCCAAGGAACTGCAGGCCTCACTTGCCTCAGTTAAGGTCAGCGTTCATTCCTCCACCATCAGGAAAAGACTGGGCAAAAATGGCCTGCATGGCAGAGTTCCAAGGAGAAAACCACTGCTGAGCAAAAAGAACATCAAAGCTCGTCTCAATTTCTCCACAACACATCTTGATGATCCCCAAGACTTTTGAGACAACATTCTGTGGACCGATGAGACAAAAGTGGAACTCTTTGGAAGGTGTGTGTCCAAGTATATCTGGCGTAGAAGGAACACTGCATTTCATAAAAAGAACATTATACCAACAGTAAAATATGGTGGTGGTAGTGTGATGGTCTGGGGCTGTTTTGCTGCTTCAGGACCTGGAAGACTTGCCGTGATAAAAGGAACTATGAATTCTGCTGTCTACCAAAAGATCCTGAAGGAGAATGTCCGACCATCTGTTTGTGTACTCAAGCTGAAACGAACTTGGGTTCTGCAGCAGGACAATGATCCTAAACACACCAGCAAGTCCATCACCGAATGGCTGAAGAAAAATAAAATGAAGACTTTGGAGTGGCCTAGCCAAAGTCCTGACCTGAATCCTATTGAGATGTTGTGGTATGACCTTAAAAAGGCCGTTCATGCTCGAAAACCCTCTAATGTAACTGAATTAGGACAATTCTGCAAAGATGAGTGGGCCAAAATTCCTCCAGGACGCTGTAAAAGCCTCATTGCACGTTATCGCAAACGCTTGGTTGCAGTTGTTGCTGCTAAGGGTGGCCCAACCAGTTATTAGGTTTAGGGGGCAATCACTTTTTCACACAGGGTCATGATGGTTTGGATTTTTTTTCACCTTTAATAATAAACACCTTCATTTACAAATTGCATTTTGTGTTTACTTGTGTTGTCCTTGACTATTGTTTAAATTGGTTTGATGTTCCGAAACACTTAAGTGTGACAAACATGCAAAGGAACAGGAAATGAGGAAGGGGGCAAACACTTTTTCACACCACTGTACAATGTATTACTGACATATAATCAAACACATAGGTTGGACTTGATGAACTTGATGAATCGTTTTTCAACCTCACCTACTATGTAACTATGTAACTAAGTAGGCAGGACTGACGAGCAGGATATCATCAACAGCTGAGTAACTGTGGAGAGATAGGAGCTGTCAATTAGCCGACAGCTGAGCGGCCAGCTCAGAGAAGGAAGGGCTGAGCCCAGCCCTGACAGTAATAAAGTTCTTTCCTCAATGCCAAATGGGAGTGCTGGACCACCCATGATTCCTTCCTCCTCCTCTAGAACCTGGCTCTAGGCTAAGCCTACCTTTCCCTGACCAGCAGGTCTATGTCTATACACTGCCCATACTGTGAGCAAGGCAAAATAATTCAGCAGGAGCTATGGAAATAGTCACTCAAAGTCCAAGATGGCTGCCCAGATCTCAAGAGAGCTCTGTATTCAATCAGACACAGGCATCCCAAGGCAAGTCAGTCCTCTGCAAGGTTTTCTCTAGAGCCAGAGGTATGAAGAGATTATGCTGTGTTGTCTTCTGGCAGCTTAGCAAGGAGCTTAACCTGAAAGTCATAAAGCTAAGCCGGGAAGTAGCAGAATGATCTTACAGACTGGCAAAGGTATGTATTACAAGAATGCCCGGGCAAATTTGTAAATCATGCGGCAGATAAAACAGCATGTGTATTTTAAGCATGTATGTAGCTGTTTTGCATGACGTTTCACTTTAGCTATCCCTACTCCTTGTGGCAGGTGGGGGTTTTGCAGTACGGGGAAGAGGTGGTCCATGAGTTTCACTTGAATGACTTCCGCTCAGTGAATGAGGTGGTGGAGGCTGCAAAACGCATTGAGCAGAGGGGAGGAACAGAGACTCGAACTGCACTGGGCATTGAGAAGGCGTGGTAAGAATACATGAACATGTGTAGAGCTAAAAACAGCATGCATATATATTTCTGTGCCCAAAAAGTGTATATTGTCCATGTTGCTATATATTTGTACACTATATTACCAAAAGTATTGTGACACCTGCCTTTACACGCACATGAACTTTAATGGAATCCCAGTCTTAGTCTGTAAGGTTCAATATTGAGTTGGCCCACCCATTGCAGCTATAACAGCTTCAACTCTTCTGGGAAGGCTGTCCACAAGGTCCATTAAGACATGGATGAGCGAGTTTGGGGTGGAGGAACTTGACTGTCCTGACCTCAACCCTATAGAACACCTTTGGGATGAATTAGAGCAGAGACTGCGAGCCAGGCCTTCTCATCCAACATCAGCGCTTGACCTCATAAATGTGCTTCTGGAAGAATGGTCAAACATTCAGTGTGTCCAACTCAGTCGCCCATTGCTCTCGGGCCACTCTCCCAGGAATTGCATCCGTAACTCCCGTTGTTCGCTGGCCTGTTGCTCTGGGGTTGGAAAGCACTTGCCCGGGTTGCACACCAGCAACCTGGAGGGCTCCAATTCAGAGTCCTTCCTGAATCTGCTGCCTGACCTCCAGGTATTCATCCGCAGACACAGACCTGGTGTATGCTGAAAGGACGATACGCAGCAGCCCCGGAAACTCTGATGCCAGATCCATATCTCAGCTGGGGTGACTGAAGTCTGCTATACCAATCTTGGATCCAGGTGGAGGTTTGGACGTGTTCACAGCCAGGAAGTACAATCCCGTTGCTGCCAACCAGTTTTGAGGAACCCCTGTCCTCAATAGGTCTATGTCTGCCGTTAAATGCTTCCCTTGTCCAGAACCAGCACTATCCAAGACCCTTTAGCCCACCCAGTCACCAGCCGTAACTCAGTGTAGGGTGAACAACAACATCAATCTCCTTTATTCAAGCACATGTTACCACAGATATACAACTCAGAGACACCCTCCCCCCCCCCCAGCCTTGTATTAAGGGCGGGGTAAACTGTCCAATTACAATAGACACACAGTTCAGGTGTATTCAAAGTTCTCATCAGTAAACGGTCTTATCAGCAGGGAGAGCTGTTGGAGGAATCCCCCCAACCAATCTCACAGCTAATCTACATACACATCCCATAATACCCAAGGCACACAGACACAATAGAACAATGGAATACAACCCCACCCCAACCGATCACAGCAAAGAGTCCATAACAGCATGAGACAACACACAATATATACATATATATATATATATATATATACAACATTCCAGTGTGCCTGTACAGTGTGTCTAAATAGCACAGATCATAGTGGGGTTCTCAGTCACCCTGTGCCCCTAATGGACACAGGGTGATTTACACAAAAGAGGGGCCGGGGGAGCTGGACACAGAGTCTCTAGAGCTCTCTAAGGTAAGCTGAGTTCCACAAACCCCCCACCCAAATTGACTCCTGTCACAATTCCCATAGACACACTCCTAAACCTTGTGGACAGCCTTCCCAGCAGAGTTGAAGCTGTTGTAGCTGCAAAGGGCGGGCCAACTCAATATTGAACCCTACGGACTAAGACTGGGATGCCATTAAAGTTCATGAGCGTGGCTTCCCAATACTTTTGGTAATATAGTGTATATAAAGACAGATAGAAAAAAAAGTTAGTGCCATGTTGCTATGGAATAATACACACGAGGTATTCCAAAAAAAAAAAAAAAAGATTCTATACATTTAATGGATGTCTTATCTCTATAGCACTGAGGCATTTCAGCGTGGTGGAAGAAAGGGAGCCAAAAAAGTGATGATTGTTATTACTGATGGAGAATCTCATGACAGCCCAGATCTGCAGAGGGTGATAGAGACGAGCGAAAGAGAAAACATAACCCGCTATGCTGTAGCTGTAAGTACCTATCTTTATTCCATATGGGGTTTTACTGCCACTCAGACTATTGGGTGAAGGCAGGTATTGCAGGTCCTCCACTGGACCACCACTCACCATGAACAAGGGAAGAGAATCATATCTGTACACTCCCCGGACACTTCATTAGGTACACCTTACTAGTAGCGGGTTGGACCCCCTTTTGCCTTCATTCTTTGTGGCATAAATACAACCTCGGTAGACATTTGCAGGGGTGGCTGGTGTCGGTCCTCCACCTGTAATGTGCAGGCACACTGAAAGGGGACTGCACTGTAAAGGGCCACTCCAATGATTACAGTGCAGTCCCCTTTATATTAAGATGCCCCAATCCTATTGTGGCCATACAGTGCTAGTACTGTCGGTGCTGGACAGCATGGCGCTCTCTCTCTGGTGGTGCTGGACAGCGTGGCTCTCTCTGGTGGTGTGGGTACAGCGTGTCTCTCTCTCTGGTGGTGTGGGTACAGCATGGTTCTTTCTCTGTTGGTGTGGGTACAGCGTGGCTCTCTCTCTGGTGGTGTGGGTACAGCATGGCTCTCTCTCTGGTGGTGTGGGTACAGTGTGTCTCTCTCTCTGGTGGTGTGGGTACAGCATGACTCTCTCTCTGGTGGTGTGGGTACAGCGTGTCTTGCTCTCTGGTGGTGTGGGTACAGCGTGGATCTCTCTGGTGGTGTGAGTACAGAGTGGCTCTCCCTGGTGGTGTGGGTACAGCGTAGCTCTCTCTCTGGTTTTGTGGGTACAGCTTGGCTATGTCTCTGGTGGTGTGGGTACAGCGTGGCACTCTCTGGTCATCTGGGTACAGCGTGGCTCTCTCTCTGGTGATGTGGGTACAACATGGCTCTCTCTGGTCATGTGGGTACAGCGTGGCTCTCTCTCTGGTGGTGCAGGTACAGTGTGGCTCTCTCTCTGGTGGTGTGGGTACAGCGTGGCTCTCTGGTGATGCGGGTACAACGTGGCTCTCTCTGGCGATGTGGGAACAGCGTAGCTCTCTCTGGCGGTGCGGGAAAAGTGTGGCTCTCTCTGGTGATGCGGGTACAGCGTGGCTCTCTCTCTGGTGATGTGGGTACAGCGGGGCTCTATCTCTGGGGATGTGGGTACAGCGTGGCTCTCTCTCTGGTGATGCGGGTACAGCGTGGCTCTCACTCTGGGGATGTGGGTACAGCGTGGCTCTCTCTGGTGATGTGGGTACAGCGTGGCTCTCTGGCGATGCGGGAACAGCGTGGCTCTCTCTCTGGCTTCCCCCAACACAGTCCTTTTTTCTTTAGTAGTCACCCAGCTTCTTCCTGGGATCCAGGCTCTCACTCTTTCCCCCAGCAGAGTGCATGCTGGGGGCTGAAGTCTGCTGCCTGTGGACAACAATGGGGCTTACAATCCTCCAGTACTACATGTCCCAAGATGCACTGCTAGCCTCTTCTGATTGGCCCTCCACTGTGGCTAATGGGGACAGAAACAAATCGGCAACAAGCTGAGCAGCCAAATAAGGTGAGAGCCACGCTCTGCTGACAGGAGAAGGGGGGGTGAGTGGGGGAGATACGCTGACACCACGTAGCTCGCCTTCCCCTTGTCACAGCGCAGCTGCTTGTTTTCACTGGCGAGCGGCACCGCCTCCCCATAGCAACCTCTTCCATGTCTTCTCGTCCCTCCTCCTCTCCTGGCATCCTGGTTGCCAGGTGCCCGTCGTCTGCAGGGCGCATGCGAGAAGCAGGGGCCTGGGTTGCCATGGATGGGCTTAGTAGGCGGAGAATGCCTCCGCTCCTCCCACCACCACCAGCATGTTGGAACCCGCGGCGGCCGCCGGCCCTGCATGTCACAGCTAGGCATGCGGCCCGGAGGCCCCCGGCCCACCGGGCAAACGCCGGTCTGCCCTATGGCCAGTCCGGGCCTGCTTGGATGTACTGAGTGGTTATTTGAGTTACTGTTGCCTTTCTATCATCTGGAACCAGTCTGTCCATTCTCCTCTGACATCAACAAGGCATTTTCCTCCACACAACTGGCGCTCACTGGATATTTTTTCTTTTTACCACCATTGTCTGTAAACCCCGAGAGATGGTTGTGTGTGAAAATCCCAAAAATACTCAGACCCGTCCGTCTGCCAGCAACAACCACGCCACATTCAAAGTCACTTAACCACTTCATACCCCCTTCCTTACCAGAGCACATTTTGTGATTTGGCACTGCGTTGCTTTAACTGACAATTGCGCGGTCGTGCCGCCTTGCACCCAAACAAAATTGACGTCCTTTTTTTCCCACAAATAGAGCTTTCTTTTGGTGGTATTTGATCGCCTCTGCGGGTTTTATTTTTTGTGCTATAAACAAAAAAGTGCGAAATTTTGAAAAAAAATTTTTTTTTGTTTTTGCTACAATAAATATCCAATAAAAAAAAAAAAAAAGATACGTATTCTTCTACATATTTTTGGTAAAAAAAATCGCAATTAGCGATTATTGATTGGTTTATGCAAAAGTTATAGCGTCTACAAAATAGGGGATAGATTTATGGCATTTTTTTTTTATTAGTAATGGCGGTGATCTGTGATTTTTTTTCATGACTGCGACATTATGGCAGACACGTCGGACACTTTTGACACATTTTTGGGACCATTCACATTTACACAGCGATCGCTGCTATAAAATTGCACTGATTACTGTGTAAATGTGACTGTCAGGGAAGGGGTTAACACCAGGGGGCGCTGCAGGGGTTAATATGTTCCCTATGGGAGTGATTCTAACTGTGGGGGGGAGGGGACTCACAAGGGGAGGAGACCGATCGGTGTTCCTCTGTACTGGAAACAGACCTTTGGTCTCCTCTCCACTGGCAGGACGTGGATCTGTGTGTTTACATACACAGATCCACGGTCCTGCTGTGTTCCCGGGCAATCGCGGGTGGTCGACGGACATCGCGGCCGCCGGGCACACGCACCGGGTCCCGAGAGATGCGTGCCCCCTAGACGGCCGGGAATCAGAGGACGTCATATGACGCCCACAGAGGATGGGAGATCCCATCTGTGGGCGTCATATGTCTATAGGCCGGGGCTGAAGAGATTAAAGGGGTTGTAAACCTTTGTGGTGCATTCTATGCATTGAGGTGAAAAAACTCTTGCAGTGCAGCAGCCCCCCCCCCCCCCCCCAGTGCCCCTGTTTTACTTACCTGAACCCTCTTTTTCTCAGGCCGGGGACAAGCACACCAGCTCTAGTCAGTGTCTCGTGTCCTGATTGGCTCCTGCTGCTGTTAACCAAATCCAATGACACGGGCACGGGGGGGGGGGGGGAAGGGGCCAAGTCCGGCATTCGTGTCTATGGACTCAAATGCTGGACACGGGAGCGCACCCGAAAGGTAACCCCCCTCGTGGAAGAGCTTCTGATGCGGGGAGGAGCCGCAAGAGCCACCGAAGGACCCCAGAAGAGCAAGTTCGGGGGCCACTCGAGCCAAACAAGCTGCACAGTGGAGGTAAGTATGATATGTTTGTTATTTTAAATGTAAAAAGAAAACAAACCCTTACCAATCACTTTAAATCCCCTTTCTTCACGGTTCTGATTCTTGGTTTGAACTTCATCAAGTCGTCTTCACCACGTCTAGATGCCTAAATGCACTGAGTTGCTGCCATGTCATTGGCTGATTAGCAGTTTGTGAATAAAAATAAAGGAAAAAACCGCGCTCGACAACGGTGGGAAGTAAGAGAGGATAGTAATAACAGTAGCTGCGGCTAGATACTAATTATATCATTAGGTTGCTGCCACCCACAAAAGAAAGAAACTCCAAAAGGTGTTTCCTCCAAGAAATAGAATAATATGATAACCAGGGTAATTGGCGCTACCTATAAGTAAAACTCCTTATATGTATGTATATCAATATATAATTCCGAATATATCATGTATTCATCTAGAAGAATATATATATAATAGAAGGAGGCATAACCCCAAAGGACTATCAATCTGCGATTTAAGATTTACAAACTACTCAAAAGTCCCAAAAAACAACAAAGTTCCTACTAAAGATTAGTACCTGGGATTAACAAATAATTCCAATAAGCAAAAGAAAAGGAAAAAACGAAAATCAAACAACAAACTAGAAACCAAAAGAATTTTTTGTGTCTGTATCGCTAAGAGACAGTATTCCCTAAAATCGCATTAATGCCAAAGTGTGGTTTGAGTAGGCAAATTCCCAGTAAGAGGCGTATGTAAATGTGCTAGTGAACTTATTATCCCAAATATGCAAACTGTAAGTGTAAACCGCTAATATAGATACATATGAAAGAATTTTTTGCCTAAAGTCGCATTATCGCCAAGATGTGCAAAGAAACAAGTAGAAGGTGTATGTAAATGTGCTTAATGAGATTAAAAATCAAAATGCAAAAATTCAAATTATACAACCTATACACGCAATGTGCTAATATAAGCATATATATATGAAAAAACAAAAATATTAATAATATATAGAAATGATGTCAAAAATATATATCAAAAAAGTGCAGGTGAAAAAAAACAAAGGACAAAAAAATGTGTACAAAAAAGAAAAAAGGATGTATATATAAAAAATATATATATATAAAAAAGCAAAGGGTCTCTTAAATAAACAAAATAACAAAAAATACAAAAATAGTGTCCAAATTTCCAAAAAATCTCTTCAACAGTGCAATTACAGAAAGTTCAAAAGATGTGACTAAAGTGCTCCTCGTGCAATCTCCAACGTGACTTCTGTGTTCCCCCACAAGGTCCCCCACTCACCAGAAGAATACACCCCTGCAGGGGTAATTCGCCTTGGAAACAAAATCTACCGGTAACCAGCTCTTCATTCGCATCCAGAGAGAGTTTTTTCAGTCCCTGCTGATGTCCGGCTCCTCAATCGCAACCAAGGGGGAGATTTCCTCATAGGAAAAAAATTGTAGTCTCCATAGTGTGATTTGTATAAAAAATCAATTTATTGCCACAAAAATATAAACAAATAAAAACATAAAAAATAATAAAACGGAAAAAACAATTCTCATATGTTGAGACAAGATGTGGGACCACAGTCCATTAAAAAAACCTTTCAGCCTCCATATATAAATGATAACGTTCCAGGAAAAAAGAAAAAAACCTAGAACAGGGCTGAAAGAAAGGTAATAACCATACGCTAATGGCACTTTATCCCAGATAACACAAAGGACTAGACCTTGTGGGGGAACACAGAAGTCACGTTGGAGATTGCACGAGGAGCACTTTAGTCACATCTTTTGAACTTTCTGTAATTGCACTGTTGAAGAGATTTTTTGGAAATTTGGACACTATTTTTGTATTTTTTGTTATTTTGTTTATTTAAGAGACCCTTTGCTTTTTTATATATATATTTTTTTTATATATACATCCTTTTTTCTTTTTTGTACACATTTTTTTGTCCTTTGTTTTTTTTCACCTGCACTTTTTTGATATATATTTTTGACATCATTTCTATATATTATTAATATTTTTGTTTTTTCATATATATATGCTTATATTAGCACATTGCGTGTATAGGTTGTATAATTTGAATTTTTGCATTTTGATTTTTAATCTCATTAAGCACATTTACATACACCTTCTACTTGTTTCTTTGCACATCTTGGCGATAATGCGACTTTAGGCAAAAAATTCTTTCATATGTATCTATATTAGCGGTTTACACTTACAGTTTGCATATTTGGGATAATAAGTTCACTAGCACATTTACATACGCCTCTTACTGGGAATTTGCCTACTCAAACCACACTTTGGCATTAATGCGATTTTAGGGAATACTGTCTCTTAGCGATACAGACACAAAAAATTCTTTTGGTTTCTAGTTTGTTGTTTGATTTTCGTTTTTTCCTTTTCTTTTGCTTATTGGAATTATTTGTTAATCCCAGGTACTAATCTTTAGTAGGAACTTTGTTGTTTTTTGGGACTTTTGAGTAGTTTGTAAATCTTAAATCGCAGATTGATAGTCCTTTGGGGTTATGCCTCCTTCTATTATATATATATTCTTCTAGATGAATACATGATATATTCGGAATTATATATTGATATACATACATATAAGGAGTTTTACTTATAGGTAGCGCCAATTACCCTGGTTATCATATTATTCTGATTAGCAGTTTGTGTTACCCAGCAACTGAACAGGTGTACCTAATAAAGTGGAACGGTGAGTGTATATGGCTTCCCACAGAGTTTCAAAGTATTCTCTGAATGGTGCCTGTGCTGAGCTGCCAACCTCCTGTGTTTTAAGAATGCAGCAGGGCGGCCACGTGGCACGGGACCCAAAAGCTAGTGGAGGTCGGTGCAGTAGTGGTGGTCCTTTCCTGAATTAATGCAGTGAGCGGTACCAATCACACCTGTGTTCATCCATAACCTAAGCATAGTAAACTGTATTTTCTATGCTTCCATTTACGAATGAACAGGAAGCCTGTACAGAGATCTTCCTGTTCATTTGTTCTGATTCAGTGCAGAGAAGAGGATTAGGGATCTGTGGCCTCAGTCCCTTTTTTTTTCTTCTTAAAAGTGGGACATAAAGAGTCTGTTTAGACCCCTGGTATTTTACCAAGCCCCCCCCCCCCCCCCCTCCCCCACAGGGCTGGAAAAAAAAAGCGAAATTAATGAATACATTTGTAAAGAATACCATAATTACACGTTTGGATCGCTAAACAGACAGGATTTTACAGGCGGCAAGGAGGCGTTGTATCTCTTCACCTCTGCTTCTGCCTCTTCACTGCCTGCTTAATCCCCTCACCCCCGTGCCAGTGTGCCACAACCGCAGGCATTTGCGGGACTTTTGCAGAGCAGCGCCATTCACTTGAATGGGCCGCGTTCTACAGCGGATATTAATTCTTCTGCAGTTCTGAAGCAAAGCATCGCAGCATGTATACTCATAATTTTAGGGTCACCCATGCGCCGCCCCTTTTCGACAATGTCATTATCACATTATCATGGTCAGAGACTGCAGACATAGTACAGTCCCCAGGATAAGTAATGGATAATGGCCGACGGGCCCTCTTACCAGACCCAGTGAAACTACAGCAGTGATCCCTCCGGCTGGACGATCTCTCTGGTGGCGCTGGGCAGTGTAGCTCTCTCTGGTGGTGCTGGGCAGCGTCTCTCTCTCTCTCTCTCTGGCTTCTGCCCAACACACTCCTCATTCTTTGTCCTGTAGCACTCTCTCCCTCAGCTTTATTCCAGGCTGCAGTCTCTCAATCTCTCTCTTGCTCGAGCTGTAGCCTCCTCCCTGTGGAAAATGGGGTCCGCCAATCTTAGGGACTACATGTTCCATGATGCTCTCCTCTCCTAGTCTCCTTTGATTGGCCCTCAATTGTGGCTAATAGGGAAGAAATGGAGCAGGCAGGAAGCTGGGCGGGGAACCTGGTGAGAGCCATCGTCTTTTCTCCCTGACAGGAGAAAGGGGGGGTATGACCGGGGGAAGCCTCTGATAACCCGCAGCTCGCCTTTCTCCTGTTACAGCGCCGCCGAGTTCTCTGCTGGACACCGAGCAGGGAAAAGAGCCCGCAGTCACATTACACTGATAGGGGGGCTTGACAGAACCTTGATGGTGTTACCCCAATAGTGATGGAACTGTGCTGAATTTAAGATCTGATCCCTGATTCCGGGGGGGGAGCGGCACTTGACCCCCCCCCCCCCCCTTGCTCCTACCTGCAGATGCCCATGCTACCTAGGCCAAACATTCCAGGGTATGTAAACTTTTGATCAGGGCTATCTGGGTGATTTCTGTTATCATTATGACTTAAAAAGGATCCAAAAGAACCAATGTGATAATAAATGTCTTCACGTGATCGCTATCCTTAAATAAAAGACAGTTTCTTGGCGCGGTCGGTCATATTTTCAATATAAATGCCAAATTTTCACAATTTTTGCCAGGGTATGCAAACTTTAGGAGCTCAACTGTATGTTACATATTTGCACATTGTAGCAAATGCAGCCCAACTACCCTCTCCTTTTTCAGCTCTTTCTTATACTGTAACTGTTTTTGTGCTCTGGGGGGTGGGGGGGGGGGGGGGATGTAATATGATAAATCTCAGCTCCCCCCACCCAACGCGTCACCAGGCTTTGACTACATAGTTGGAAATTCTGACGTGCTAGAAGAGTTTGCAGGCCTGATAGAAATTAAACAGTTATTTGTGGCATGAGATGTGGTCTGTCGGGGTTTCCATACAGCTGGACGGTGTTTTCTCCAAGATGCCTCCATACCACCATGTCTGCCGGTTTGTCTTCTCCTCTCTCTGTCATACTGTTCTGTTTATTGTTGGGGAAATTTAATAAATATCAACCCATGAAGAGAATTAAATAAGTAGACTGTTCTGTTTCAAATGCCGCTTTGAGCATTGGCGCACCTCCGTAAGACCCCGTCCGTCTGAATATTTGGTTTGCTTTGTGTCTTTTAAGGTAAAAACAAGGAAGCATTAAAACCTCTGAAGCATATTAAAGCAGTGTTCCCCTTAAAAAAAAAAAAAAAAAAAAATTAAAAGTCAGGTAAGTGTCCGATTATTAACCACTTCAGCACCCGGACCATTTTGCTGGCCAAAGACCAGACCACTTTTTGCGATTCGGCCTTCCGTCGCTTTAACTGACAATTGCGCGGTCGTGCGACGTGGCTCCCAAACAAAATTGACGTCCTTTTTTTCCCCCCACAAATAGAGCTTTCTGTTGGTGGTATTTGATCACCCCTGCGGTTTTTATTTTTTGCGCTATAAACAAAAATAGAGCGACAATTAAAAAAAACGCATTATTTTTTACTTTTTGTTATAATAAATATCCCCCAAAAATATATAAAAAAACATTTTTTTCCCTCAGTTTAGGCCGATACGTATTCTTCTACATATTTTTGGTAAAAAAAAATCGCAATAAGCGATTATTGATTGGTTTGCGCAAAAGTTATATGCGTTTACAAAATAGGGGATAGTTTTATGGCATTTTTATTAATATTTTTTTTTTTTTACTAGTAATGGCGGCGATCAGCGATTTTTATTGTGACTGCGAAATTGTGGCGGACACATCGGACATTTTTTACACATTTGTGGGACCATTGTCATTTATACAGCAATCAGTGCTATATAAATGCAGGGATTCCTGTGTAAATGACACTGGCAGTGAAGGGGTTAACCAGTGGGTGGCAGTGTAGGGGGTAAGTGTTCCTAGGGGAGTGTTACTAACTGTGGGGGGGTTGGGTTTTCATTTAGTGAACACTGATCTCTGCTCCAATCACATGGAGCAGAGATCAGCGTCACTTGTTGCTAGGCAGAACGGGGAGATGCTGTTTACAACGGTATCTCTCTCCGTTCAGCCGCCCCGTGAGACGATCGCGGGTATGCCCGCGGTGATCGAGTCCGCGGGACCCGCGACCGGACTCACGGGGGTCCCGACCAGCACGTGAGCGTGCCGCCGGCGGCGTGCTTGCAATGGCAGGGCGGCATTAAAGATTGGTCGTACCTGTACTCCAATATGCCTGCCCGTGCCATTCTGCCGACGTACATCGGCGTGCGCCGGTCGGGAACCAGCTGCAGTATTTGTAGCTGCTGACTTTTAACAATCAGACACTTTCCTGTCCCAGGGTCCAGCAATGCGAGGGGATCAAAGTCTCACTGGTTTACCCCTTCACTGGGCGGCGCCGGCTTTTTAACTGTGAGCGCCCCCGGCTGTGCCTTCACAGCCGGGCACCCCTTCTGCGCATGCGCGAGCCGTGCCCCATGACTGGCCGCGCAATCATCGTGTCCCAGATGATTGGCAAGAGGGAGAGGGGGGAGAGGCGATTTCCCTTCCTGCGCCGAGGGAAGTGACGTCAGGAGCCCAGGCGCTGAAGGAGGCAGACTACGAGGGACCACATAGCAACAGGCATTATAAGATAAGTAAAAAGAAATTATAATAATTTTCCAAATGTTTTATTTTTTATTTTTTCAAGCACATTAATGAAATTTTTTTTTTTTTTTTTTTTTTTTGTGGAACTCCACTTTAATGCTTTACTAAACAAAAAATTCTAGACATACAATTGTAGGAAAAACCGATCATGGCATACGAAGTATCACAAAATATGCATACTAGACATGTGCAATTCATTTAGTTCCGATGGCCAATGGCCAATGGCTCCCGCTGCTGTCTTGGCCAATGAGGAAGGCGAGTCCCAGGAGAGCAGAGGCTCTCATGGACATTGCTTGAGGAAGATCGGGCTCAGGTAAGTATTGGGGGGAGGGGCTGCTACACAGACAAGGTTTTTTTACCTTCATGCATAGAATGATGAAGGTATAAAACTGTCAGCCTTTACAAACACTTTAATAAGACAATTTTTTTTTTAGTACTAACATGAGAGAAACAGGGAGGGTATAGCTAGGACTCGCAATAACTAGGACTAAGACGTAGGGGAGGACAGATGGAGAAACCAGATCAAAAGTAAACAAGTTGTAGTGGCCCAAAACGGCCGCTAGATGTCAGCATACTACCAAACAATAATAACCTTATGCGGCTCACTACTACAATAAAGTATAAAATACATGTAAGTGGGGCAGAGCATAGACATCAGAGGAGGTGACATTGCTCTCTGCTTCTCCTGCAGGTCCTGGGATATTACAACAGAAGAGGGATTAATCCTAAAGCTTTCCTAAATGAAATCAAATATATCGCCAGCGACCCGGATGACAAGCACTTCTTCAATGTGACAAATGAAGCCGCACTGAAGGACATCGTGGATGCACTTGGGGAGAGGATCTTCAGTCTGGAAGGAGGTACAATTCCCAATCGTGTAAAATATTTATACCAGTGTACCTTCCTGCAACTCATTTATTACTCTGTTATATATTTATTTTATGTATCTTTGTATAAATCTATTAGGTTTTGCATCATTTAATATACAGAACATACCCACAACTTTGAAGATGGGGTTTTTTTTTTTTTGTTTTTGTTTTATTGTGAAGCAAACAACAAATAGGACAAAATAACAGAAAAAGTCAATGTGCAAAACTATTCACCCCCCTAAAGTCAATACTTTGTAGAGGCCCCTTTTGTGGCTATCACAGCTCCAAGTCCCTTTGGATAAGTCTCTATGAGTCTTGCCACATCTCACCACTGGGATTTTTGCCCATTCCTCCTCCTTGCAAAACTGCTCCAGCTCCTTCAAGTTGGATGGTTTGCGCTTATGAACAGCAATCTTTAAGTCTGACCACAGATTTTCTATTGGATTGAGGTCTGGGCTTTGACTAAGCCATTCCAACATTAACATGTTTCCCCTTAAACCACTCAAGTGTTGCTTTAGCAGTGTGTTTGGAGTCATTGTCCTGCTGGAAGGTGAACCTCCATCCTAGCCTCAAATCACACACAGAGTGGTGCAGGTTTTGCTCAAGAATATCCCTGTATTTAGCACCGTCCATCTTTCCCTCAACTCTGACCAGTTTCCCAGTCACGACTGCTCAAAACCATCGTCACAGCATGATGCTGCCACCACAATGTTTCACAGTGGGGATGGTGTTCTTTGGGTGATGTGATGTGTTGGGTTTGTGCCAGACATAGCGATTTCTTAGATGGCCAAAAAGTTCAACTTTAGTCTCATCAGAGCAGAGCACCTTCCTCCATACATCAGGCCAGATCACCTTCCTCCATACATCAGAGCAGATCACCTTCCTCCATACATCAGAGCAGATCACCTTCCCCCGTACATCAGAGCAGATCACCTTCCTCCATACATCAGAGCAGATCACCTTCCTCCATACATCAGAGCAGATCACCTTCCTCCATACATCAGAGCAGATCACCTTCCTCCATACATCAGAGCAGATCACCTTCCTCCATACATCAGAGCAGATCACCTTCCTCCATACATCAGAGCAGATCACCTTCCTCCATACATCAGACCAGAGCACCTTCCTCCATACATTTTGGGAGTCTCCCACATGCCTTTTCACAAACTCAAAACGTGCCATTTTGTTTTTTGCTGAAAGTAATGTTTTTCTTCTGGCCACTCTGCCATAAAGCCCAACTCTATGGAGCGTACAGCTTATTGTCGTCCTATGTACAGATACTCCAGTCTCTGCTGTGGAACTCTGCAGCTCCTCCAGGGTCACCTTAGGTCTCTGTGCTCCTCTCTGATTAATGCCCTCCTTGCCCGGTCTGTGAATTTTGGTGTGCGCCCGTCTCTTGGCAGGTTTGCTGTTGTGCCATGTTCTTTCCATTTGGTTATGATAGATGTGATGGCGCTCCTAGGGGTCATCAAAGATTAGATTTTTTTTTTTTATAACCTGACCCTGACTTGTACTTCTCAACAATATTGTCCCTTACTTGTTTGGAGAGTTCCTTGGTCTTCATGGCTGTGTTTGGTTAGTGATGCCTCTTGCTTAGGTGTTGCAGCCTCTGGGGCCTTTCAGAAAGGTGTGTCTATGTAATGACAGGTCATGTGACACTTAGATTGCACACAGGTGGACATCATTTCACTAATTATGTTACTTCTGAAGGTAATTGGTTGCACCGGAGCTTTTTATGGGCTTCATAACAAAGGGGGTGAATACATACGCACATGTCAATTATCCGTTTTTTTATTTCTGAAAATTAGTTTTATGTATATATTTTTCTAATTTTACTTCACCAACTTAGACTATTGTGTTCTGATCCATCACATATAATTCAGATAAAAAAAAACATTGAACCAAAGGCTGTAATGTAACAAACTAGGTTAAAAGCCAAGGGGGTGAATACTTTTGCAAGGCACTGTATAGACAGTGAATGAAGTCATTGTGGAGAACTTATCTGAAGAGACAGTACTCTGCCCTAGATATTCATCCGGTTAAGGTTGGGGCCCAGTTTGTATGGTGGTGCAAATAAATACACTCCGAGTCAAGCCTGCGTGCAGTGGTATAGGCTACTAGTCAAGTGTCCAATCCCTAAGTACTCAGTCTCTGCTAGCAGCAAACACTTGCATCACTTCTGGTTTGCCTGGGGCGACTCGAGTCCTCAGCACAGCAGACTGTGTCCTGGTAGTGGCTCAGGCCCCCAACACACAGGTTACAACTCTATACTCCCCGGCCCTCAGCCCCAGCAAAGTTTCCCAGTGGCTTAGTCCCTCTGTACTCTGATACCCAGATTTAGGCAGAGTGCTGCAGTAGGTCCTTGCAGTCTCTTGCCCCGCACTGAACTGTTCTGTCTCCAGTCATTTGCCTGGGAAAAGTCTGTAGTTCTCCTCCTGCTTTTCCAGGGCTTGATGCCCCATTTTTTGCATTGTGTAGCACTCCAAAGAAAACAACATGTCCCATGATCTTCCCCCAGTCTCCCCTGATTGGTCCATTGCTGCTGCTCGCTAGAAAGGAGGGGGGTAGCAGTGGCAATTGGGGGGTTCGCACCGTCTGCTCCCACATGGTACCACAATGGCAGGAAGGGGGGGGGGGGATATTTCTATCATCCAACTATTGGTATTGGTATTGGTTGCAAAGGGAATTTTCATCACATTTACTAAGCTTAAGGGAAAATTCCTTTGCAAAAATGAACAGCTCATTAGCCTTTGGTAAATAAACCCCTATATACTATGTCAAAAGTATTGGAACACCTGCCTTTACATGCACCTGAACTTTAATGGCATCCCAGTCTTAGTCCGTAGGGTTCAATATTGAGTTGGCCCACCCTTTGCAGCTATAACAGCTTCACCTCTTCTGGGAAGGCCGTCCACAAGGTTTAGGAGGGTGTCTATGGGAATGTTTGACCATTCTTCCAGAAGCGCAATTGTGAGGTAAGGTACTGATGTTGGACGAGAAGGCCTGGCTCTCAGTCTCCGCTTGAATTCATCCCAAAGGTGTTCTATCAGGACGAGGTCAGGACAGTCAAGTTCCTCCACCCCAAACTCGCTCATCCATGTCTTTATGGACCTTTCTTTGTGCACTGGTCCAATCATTTGGTGGAGGGGGGGATTATGGTGTGGGGAAATTTATTCAGGCGTTGGGCTTGGCCTTGGCCCCTTAGTTCCAACCAAGGGGACTCTTAAGACATCAGTATTCTCATCCAACATCAGTACCTGACCTCACAAATGCGCTGCTGAAAGAATGGTCAAACATTCCCATAGACACCCTCCTAAACCTTGTGGACGGCCTTCCCAGAAGGGTCGAAGCTGTTATAGCTGCAAAGGGCGGAGCCAACTCAATATTGAACCCTACGGACTAAGACCGGGATGCCATTAAAGTTCATGTGTGTATAAAAGGCAGGTGTTCCAATACTTTTGACACTATAGTGTAGTTCATGAAAATACTGTTAAAGGAAATTGAGCCAAGGAGACACCAGAATTGAAACCAACACCCCTCAAGAAGCCTTTTAGGCATCCATGCCCTAGCCATTAAGCTCAGGGTCACTACAAAAATGTACAGCTGAGAATGAATCATTGTACAGAATAATAAATGATTTATTTGAAGTGGAGTGATTATGTAGATAAGTGCTACTAGGGAGTTAATGGAATGTAGTGAGTGGACCACCCTGTTTGGATATCTATCGGTTTGGAGCCTGTGAAGAGTGAAGATAATGCAGAAAACAGAGCAGCCTTATGGATTATACATTAAGTTCATTATTTCTGACTTGCTCAATCCTCACTTGCTCATTCGGGATTCCACCATTACCTCCAGGGCATTGTTCATTCACAGGCTTGGTTGCCTCTTCTATTACGTTGGTTGCCTGCTATAAACCCAACAAACTATTTAGGACTCTGGAATCTGGTTTAGATCCCGTGCCACGGGTTGTCTGTATGTAGACGGGGCTCAGGCCTTGATGCTCACAAGGGAAGAGAACTCACATGAAGACCAGTTGTTGTGGCAAGGAATATTAATGTGAGGGTATGGAGAAAGTATACACATCCGCGATGGGCCAAAGCCAGTGGCGTAACTAGAACCTTCAGGGCCCCGATGAAAGAAACCATGAAGGGCCCCCCTGAACCCCAGCCAGGGCCCTTCCCTCCGAGTCCAGCGGTGGAACTCCAGGGTGTAGTCACAGGTATGACCTTTGTGAGCCCTGTAGTTCCACCACTGGTATCAGTAGTTTTTATCTATTTATTTTTTTACATTTTTAGGTGCCCAATTGGGGGACTGTCCCTAGGCAGGATTGGGTCCCCGTCTCCAGAAGAGATGAGGTCCTTTTCTCCAGGGCAGATGAAGTTACTGCCCCCAGGTGAGAAGGGGTCCCTGTCCCCAGGGGAGCTGGGGGTCCCTGTCCCCAGGGGGATATGGAGGGGGTATGTAATAGTGTGTGCTAGCTGCCTATGCTCCTGCCGGCCATATGTAGAGGGGGCTGCATGGCCCCCCTGCATCACAGGGCTCAGTTGCGGTCGCGACTGCTGCACCCCCTATAGTTATGCCCCTGGCCAAAGCACTTACAATGAACCGTACAGAAGATTTACGTGGAAACAGCTCGACAGCATTAAGACGGCTGGAAGACAAACCGACAACGGGGTGCCTAAAAAAGAAAGAGCTGCTGCCTGAGCCAGAGCAACAGTCTCTATTCTGTCCCTCCTCAAGAGGAACCTCTCCCTGCACTAGACCACCTGACCACCTTATGCCTGACCGGACCACTTGCATAATGCGCGCCAACCGAAGGGGGGCACACACTAAAGATGGAGGTCAGCCAGGGCAGCAGCGTCCTATCGAACAGCTTCTCCCCCAACGGCATCTACAATGGAGGCTTCAGAGGAACATGGGTTCCCCCTTGTCCTCCATTTGGTCACCTATCAGCACCAGAAAACTATTTTAAAAGATGGATCTCAGACTACTGTTCATTTTTGGGGAGGCAAAAAATAAACCAATTCGTCTAGTATAGATGGGGGACCTCCACAACTTAGGTAATTAGTTCAAAAAAATTGTGAAAAAGAACGGGACAAGTGGTTGAATGGAGAACCAAACCATGGTATTCATATGCCAAATAAACTTTATTAGAACAAAAAAATAAGTTTACAAATAGGTTAAAGAGACAACGTCGTCATTCTAAAATATTGGACAACCAAGACATGGCTGTGAATGAATGAATGAATGATTTGTATAGCGCTGCAAATGCGAAACTGAATCGCCTCAAGGCGCTTGGTCCATCCTGTGTTGTCCTACTTCTTAGCCCTTGTACACACGATCGGAGATTACGACAACCAAATCCGTCGGATCTTGTCCGAAACTGTTGCATACACAAAAATTCGGACAAAGTTGTCGAAAAAATGCGTGGCACTTGGTCCGATCAAAATTCTCTACACATGATCAGAGTATGTCCGATCGAACCAGTTGGTCGGAAAATATTTCCAACAAGTTGGAAAATTGGGTCAGACGGATATTCCGACGGAATCAGTCTGATGCAGACCACACACAGTCGGATTATCCGACAACACGGTCCGATCGGACACATTCCGACGGATTCTCCGACCGTATGTACAAGGCTTTAGAAGTTTTTTTCTGAAGTCCCGATGGTTTTCTTCCATGCGGATGTTCGTGGGTAGAGCGTTCCATAGCCGGTGGTCCTTGGACTGCGAATCTTCCTTCTCCCTTTGATTTGTAGCAGGACTTGGGGATGAGGAGCCGGTTTTGGTTTGTTGATCGGAGGCTGCGATTGGGTGTGCAGTGTTTTATTTTCTCACATAGGTATTGAGGAGCGTTTCCTTGTGTGCATTTGTGGGTGAGGCAGAGGGTCTTGAATGTGATGCTATCCTTTACCGTTAGCCAATGTAGGGTCCTCAGGGATGGGGAGATGGATTCTCAGGGTTTTTTTTCCCCGTGACTAGTCTTGATGCCATGTTTTGGACGACTTGTAGGCATGTAAGCATGTAAAATAACCGCATAATACATGAATCACATATATTTCCACATATCTGAGCCACAATGGTCTATAAGTGGATTTTATCCTGAACACAGAGCCATACTTGTCCCTTTTCAGGCTGGTTGTATGCTACATGTGTCAAAGATTTCCACAGATGGCGACCAATTAAGGACTATTTGACCAGACCTAACAGCGCCACCCTTGCAGGGAGGCCAAACTACACCTGCCTACATGTTCAAAACCACTATACATCCCCCTTTTTTAGGTGAAGCACTATACATCCTCTTTAATATGTTTGTCAATGTCTACTGTTCTCCACACACACCAGCATATATATATATATATGAATGCATTTGTACAAAGCTGCTTTGTCTGAAATTTTGAAATGTAACTATGGACAGCCATGTTCTTTTTTACTTACTAAAGAATGTAGTCCTAAAAAAACAGCTAAGTTAGGATAACCAGATCTCCCCTTTATTCTGGGAAAAATCCTCTATTTTGGGGGCTGTCCCTGGAAAAAAAAAATGGTAAAAGAGTTTGTGACGGTTGAAAGAACGGGTCCCTAATTTTTTTCCAGCCTTATCATTTGGGCCTTAGCCCGGGTGGCTGCAGGGTAATCCATCTTGGCAACATTTTTGTGATTGGCCTTGAGCAGAAGTGAAGGGAGGGGTCTGGGGTTATTAATGATGTCACATGCCAATATTAGATGGTCTTTCAGCTTGTACAGACTTCGCTGTGTTGGGTAAGGATATTGATTATTTGCTGCCTTGCCCTTGTGTGTGATGATGACCTACAGTGCACACCTAGATCCAGAGAAATGTGGGCTCAGGTATTATTAAACCCTACCCCTTTTAGCCCCTTCCACTGTTGGCCTAATTTGCCCACACTCAACATTTGGTGTGGCGCGATTTGCATGCTGCTAATAACCCCACACCCAATAAAAATGGGCATGGTCAGTAGGGTGGCCACAGACTTTATTTTGAAAATTGTGGTCGCCTTAAGATAAGTTGGTATTAGAATGTTTAATCACTGAAGATGTGCTTATGTTTTCATTGCAGGGACCAATAAGAATGAGACGTCCTTTGGGCTTGAGATGTCCCAGGCTGGGTTTTCATCCCATGTGGTAGAGGTGAGTACAGAGACAGAGTGGGGTTGGCAAACCATCGCATTTATCAAAAGTTTTACAAATGTCTATATTACTCCACAGCAAACAATCACATTCAGAATTCTCCATTAGTCTAGTACGGGTCCGACCCTGACTAATTGTGGAAAGAGAGTACGACCCATTTTTTTTAGGACACTTTCATAATTAAAGCCCGTATGTCTAGCCATAATAATATATTTTAAGATACCCTGAACATTATTATCGCAAAAATGCTCATAAATGTTTATTATAGGACCAGCATTTCTGAAAGTGATCTTTTAGTTTTAGTTAGACCCTGGTTAGCTGACTATGGAATATTTCACTGGCAAGACCCCCCCTGCCATAATTCCATACAAGTTTTTAGTGTTCTCCCCTTTTTGTGTTCCAGCACCTACCTTTGCATTTGATATAATAGATGCAGCACCCTCCTCCTAGTATAGGATGCTATGTAAATTTAGTTTTTGGGTTGCTCTGTAATCGGAAGAGCAGTGATCATTTGCCTTGGTCTGCTCATGGTTTCACAGGCTAGGAGTTGGATTGTTTCCCCCTACCTCTGGGAGAAGCTTCCAGAATGTAGGGTAGGAAATTCAAATGACTGGCCTGAATATTTACCATGCTCTGGCCAATCCCTGGGGTATATAGCCTCAAGTCTTGAGGAGATTGTCTTTTCCCTCATTAGGGATCGATCTGTGAGCTTCAAGGGGCTGCTTGCCCTTGAAACACAGCCTGACAGAATGCTGGGCCTCTTTATCAAGGGACTGAGTCCTGAGTCTGAGGATGTAGCTGCTATAGGATTTGTGAGCAGAGTCACTGACTGACTCCTTAAAAGAGTATAATCAGAGAGACCTGCCTCATGGTCCCCAGCTCTGAGACTTTAACTATTCTGGAGCTATCTCATGGTCTTTGGTTATGAGATCTTAACTATTCTGCAGCTATCTCATGGTCCCCAGCTATGCGACTTTAACTATTCTGGAGCTATTTCATGGTCCCCAGGTATGAGACTTTAACTATTCTGGAGCTATCTCATGGTCTTCGGTTATGAGATCTTAACTATTCTGCAGCTATCTCATGGTCCCCAGCTATGCGACTTTAACTATTCTGGAGCTATTTCATGGTCCCCAGGTATGAGACTTTAACTATTCTGGAGCTATCTCATGGTCTTCGGTTATGAGATCTTAACTATTCTGCAGCTATCTCATGGTCCCCAGCTATGCGACTTTAACTATTCTGGAGCTATCTCATGGTCCCAAGCTTTGCGAAAATACACTGTTCTGTAAACTACCTCATGATTCCCAGATGTGAGGGCTGGACTGTGTTACCTTTACCAAGAGAAGAGTGTCCTCTGCTTACTGTACTTATGAGTTTTGGAGCATCTCATGCCCCTTTTGCCTCTCCTGTTAAAGTTCTGCAAGCAATCGATCTTAAAAATACATCCTCTAAACTGTGTCAAAGTGAATGGACTATTATTGCTTGTATGATTGGTAGCCTCTGCACTGAAAGAACTAGTTAAATACAGCGGCAGGGTACTGCTCCATATAAAATATAATATAATGATGAGGCACATTGACGCACCACATGCAATGGCATCGAGAGTGTAGAAGTGGATGTATTATAATGTAAGCCCAAAATAAATTTTTCATCATATTTGGTGTCATGTCTTAAATTTTCGTTTGGGAGGAAACCTGCTCTAGAGTTTCTTATCAGGAGATCCTGCACTTCCAGTTGCAGGATGACAACGTTAAGCCAGTGCCTCACTATTAGCAGCAGCATAGGCAGCTCGTCATTCAAGCTCATTTAGTTGGCAGTTGGGCTTCCCATCTGATAGACCTGATAGGCAAACCAAAGGCCACCTGATGGGGAGAACATTGTAGGCTGACAAAGTTGCTGCTACTTGTGAGAAAGTGGCTTAGCTTTGCCATTCTGTAACTGGAAGTGGTGCAGCTGGCAGGATCTTCTGGTAAGAAATTTTGCAACAGATTCTCAAAAATGGTATAATTACCCCTTTACGACACCTGATTATGTGGCGGCAGGGAAGGTGGACCTTAACACCCTCTGTCACACATATGTGTCGCTGTCTTCTTCTGGCCATGCTCCATTGGTCCCCCAGAACTGTGACCAAGCTGAAATGAACAGCTCTCAGTCAACTGCTGATGTTTAGGAGGTGATAGGCCAAGCTCCTGATGGCGGCAAATCGTAGTGGCGGCCACCGGCTTGGCCTCAGGCCATTTAAAGTGCTGGCTCCTAATAGTCTACAGGGGTGGAGAAAACTGTATGCACTGAGACATAAAGCCAAATATACTGAAAAATAGATTTTGCGTTTATGTACAAGCGAGTCTAGTGGGTCACTAAATTAATTACTCAACAGACATTGGTTTCTTTGACGTATGTTGCACATTTTATCTTGCCAAATTTCATATATAATAAAATCCACCAGTTAGGGGGATATAGCTTGCATACTGTAAATTGAAGGAGATAAGCATTATTTCCATGATCCTCTATATTATGTTGTTGGTTGGGACAAGCGCCTAAGTCGGCCTCATTGCCGGTTCACTGATTGATCCTGCACAATGGTTAGTCTACGTTTGGGAGCCAGAAAACCTTTAGGCCACAGTGGTCATAACCACAGAGATATTTAACCTTTCACTGCCCCTTTTTGTAATGTGGTGGGATTAAACGTTCTTAAGCTCTGAAAGGAGGCTCTACCTTGTACCTCATGTGGTTTGGAAAAAAAAAAAATTATATATTATATTTCCCAATTAATCCAACAGAATGATAAGGGTAAGGTTCTTATTTGTTTAGGAAGTTTATAGAAAAGGTCGATGCTTAGCTTTGACCACATCTTGGATAGTATGATACATTTTTTTATGTGGGTTTCACAATAGTTTCCTAGAAAAGCAGTGGCATTTTGGTTGATTGTTAAGAAACTTTTTATATTTTGTTCTTTATTCTCAGTACATTATGGTACATCATGTCTGCAGTATGGTGCCTGGTCCATAAATACCATCTGGTATTACAGATATGCCCTTGGAATCCATCAATCAACAATAAGAGATCTATTTATATTTAAAAAAAATGAATAAAAAGAAATGGGTACAAAAGTAGGGTTGGTTTCCAAACCAGATTCCAATTTTGGCAGAAAATAAAAGACAAAACCTAATTAAGTAGCTATTGCAGGGGCGGACTGACCATTGGGGCACTCGGGCATTGAGTGTTCTCTGTATTACGGGAGCCGACAATATAGCCGCAAGTGATTTTAAAAGACTTTTTTTCCTGCACAAATGACACTTTGTGCAGGGACAGTTCTAAGCACGGGACACATGCGCCCCTTCACAGGCATACTATAGACACCCCCCAGCTACGAAATTTAAAGAGGAAGTAAACACTGATGAGTTTACTTCCTCTTTCATTCCCTGTAAAGGTAAAGCATAATGGACTACTATGCATTGCATAGTAGTCCATTATGTGTCACTTACCTGACACAGGAGCCAGCGATGTCACCGCTGTCCCCTGTAGTTCCGAGCGTCCATCTTCTTGGTGGGTCTCCGTGGATCTCGCTGCTCCGGCGCTGTGATTCGCCGGACCAGCGATGATGTCACTCCCGCGCATGCGCACGGGAGCCGAGACTCGCGGCATTGCCGTCATCGACAATGCCCCGCTCAGTGCGCATGCGCCGTAGATAGCGGTGCCCGTCTTCGGGCAAATATCTCCTAAACCGTGTAGGTTTGGGAGATATTTCTTGGACCTACAGGTAAGCCTTAATCTAGGCTTACCTGTAGGTCAGAGTGGTTTGTAAGGGTTTACAACCACTTTAAAGGAATATTACACTTTTATTGTTTCACTTTAATCATTATTAAAATCACTGCTCCTGAAAAAAACGCAGTTTTTAAAACTTTTTTTTGCATTGATCCATGTCCCCTGGGGCAGGACCCGGGTCCCCAAACACTTTTTAGGACAGTAACTTGCATATTACCCTTTAAAATTAGCACTTTAGATTGTGAACGTTGGAGTCCCATAGATTTTAATAGGGTTCTAAAGTTCACACGAAGTTTAGGTCTGTTCGCAGGTTCTGGTGCGAACCGAACAGGGGGGGGGGGGGGGGGTGATCGGCTCATCCTTAGTGTGTATACTGTGTGGCCCCATAATCTATTGCCCGGGGGCCCCATAATCTCCTATTGCCTTGGAGCCCCCCATCATCTCCTATTGCCCAGGGTCCCCACAATCTTTTCCTTTTGCCCGGGGGCCCCATAATCTCCTATTGCCCGGGGGGCCTCATGAGTTGTCAGTCCGCCCCCTGAGCTATTGCCCGTAGCTCTACTATTGTTCATGTACTTTTCTCCACTGAATGTCTTCAATGTTTTGGCTCTGGCCTCTTCACTAAGTGTGATGCAATTATTAGGCTTGGAACCAACACACCTTTGTTTTATCAGGCAGTGTTATTCTTGCCATGGGGGTTTATCTGATATTTAACATTTGGGACATCTTTTAGATGCATAAAATAACTTTGGTAATGGCCAGATATAAATCTTGTTTTGAGTTTCTCTTCCATGAGCTTTCCTTGAAGTGCTATTATATCGTATGGATGTCTTCTCCTCTAGGATGGGATATTGCTGGGAGCGGTTGGAGCGTACGACTGGAATGGAGCTGTTCTCAAAGAGACAAGCAGTGGGAAGGTCATTCCTCGAAGAGAGTCTTACCTAAGGGAGTTTCCGGATGAGCTCAAGAACCATGGGGCATACCTTGGTAAATACCCAAATTACATGTTTAGTAAAAACAAAGAATGAAAAGATGGTAACATCAAAGTACTGCTAAGCGTGTGAACATACTTTCCTAAAGCCGAAGTCCAGACACATATAAAAAATACATAAACTAATACATTCAATACATTTTCATTAGTAACTAGTGTACCACCTGATTTATACTTGATACCAGACTCTTGTATTCCTTTATACAGAAACACTCAGTATGAGGGGCAGTACTAGGGACCAATTAGTTGTTTGCACCTGAGCTGGTCCTACATACCTGGCTGGAGGTAAAGATTACAAAAGGACTTTGATTACACCTTAAGTCCAGACCCCCATGGCGTGAGAGGGCACAGACTGGCATGGTGTCACAGTCAGGGGTCAGGCTCAGAGACCAGTAGCTATAGCAGTAGAGAGGCTTCCAGTGAACAGCAGGATAGATATACAAGAAGGCCACCTTGGCGGAAGATGCGGGCACACTGGAGGTGCGGGGTCTAAGCACTAACCAGAGTTCCTGATGGTGGAGATGAGTTTTGCTGCCTAGTACCAGATTCTGGTCCTCAGGAGCACCTCACCTGTAGGTGAGCAAGCCGGGGGCCAGCAGCAGATATAGCAGGTAGGGATCAAGCAAAAGTGCAGTCAGTAAACAAGCCAAAGGTCAGTACCAAGTGGTTGCAGGTAGGGATCAAGCAGGAGCGTAGTTGAGGAACAAGCCAAACGTCAGTAATCAGTGGTATTTCAAATAAGGACAGCTGCAGGTACGCAAAGGAGCAAGATATCGGGTGGAGAGAGCATAATTATCTGGCAAGTAGGAAGTGCAAAGGCATGGCTTCAATAGGACGTTCATGGGAAGAGCAAAGGGTTCAAGGGAAACAAGACACAAGTTAAGGTTATCTAAGGCATCAGGCAGGGAGCTGTGCAGCATTTCAGGTGACTCATCACAGTCCCCCCTTCAGATCACAGTTCCCCCTTTAAATCACAGTTCCCTCTTTACATCACAGTTCCCTCTTTACATCACAGTTCCCCCTTTACACCACAGTTCCCCCTTTACACCACAGTTCCCCCTTTACACCACAGTCCCCCCTTTACACCATAGTTCCCTCTTTACATCACAGTTCCCTCTTTACGTCACAGTTTCCCCTTTACACCACAGTTTCCCCTTTACACCACAGTTCCCTTTTTACACCACAGTCCACCCTTTACACCATAGTTCCCTCTTTACATCACAGTTCCCCCTTTACATCACAGTTCCCCCTTTACACCACAGTCCCCCCTTTACACCATAGTTCCCTCTTTACATCACAGTTCCCCCATTACACCATAGTTCCCCCTTTACATCACAGTTCCCCCTTTACACCATAGTCCCCCCTTTACACCATAGTTCCCTCTTTACATCACAGTCCGCCCTTTACATCACAGTTCCCCATTTACACCACAGTTCCCTCTTTACATCACAGACCCCCTTTACACCACAGTTCCCTCTTAACATCACAGTTCCCCTTTACATCACAGTTCCCCTTTACACCACAGTTCCCCCTTTACACCACAGTTCCCCCTTTACACCACAGTCCCCAATTTACACCACAGTCCCCCTTTACACCACAGTCCCCAATTTACACCACAGTCCCCCATTTACATCACAGTTCCCTCTTTACACCACAGCTCCCCATTTACATCACAGTTCCCCATTTACATCACAGTTCCCCCTTTACACCACATTTACACCAAAGTTCCCCTTTATATCACAGTTCCCCCTTTATATCACAGTTCCCCTTTTATATCACAGTTCCCCCTTTATATCACAGTCCCCCCTTTACACCACAGTCCCCCCTTTACACCACAGTCCCCCCTTTACACCACAGCTCCCCATTTACATCACAGTTCCCCCTTTACACCACATTTACACCAAAGTTACCCTTTACACCACAGTTCCCCCTTTACACCACAGTTCCCCCTTTACACCACAGTTCCCCCTTTACACCACAGTTGCATATAAATATGACTTCCTGATAAATGTAATTTTTAGTTTTAATTATCATGATATAAAATAATGGCTGTGGGGGGCCATTTGGTGGGATTGATTTTTATTTTTTTGAGGGGGGGGGGGGGGTTGGCAGCATTTCATTCTTGGACCCAGGGGGCACAGTGTTTTGGGCTGGCCCTGTAGGGGGGGGGGATTACTGTCTAAAGCAATAGAAAAAGAAAACCGATGCAGCCACCATGTCCAATGATAAATGATTAATAAGCTAAAATATATACATTTTTAGTTTTTTGGGCTTAGTTACTCTTTAAATTGATTAGGGTTCACCCAACAGCAATTACACACAATGGAGTTTCCGAAAACCAAATCTCTTGTTGCGATGTCGGTTCAAATAGCAAGTCAGTTCGCTGTTCTCTGCCCAGATCTCAGTGCTTTTTAATAGTTTTAATGTCCTGTAATATTTTCCTACTGTGTCGGTGATACTTTAACAGCTCCCTATAGCTTGTATAGCGTGAACAGCTTAACATGATTTATCATCATTTGTAGGCAGGGCCGCCAATCAGGGGGGGGGGGGGGGGAGGGTACAGGCAACACACTTGTAAGGGGCCCGAGGGGCCCTGCCGCACAGCAGCTTAATGAATGAAACTTTTCCACTTTCAGACCGGACCATTTTGCTGGTCAAAGACCAGACCACTTTTTGCGATTCGGCACTGCGTCGTTTTAACTGACAATTGCGCGGTCGTGCGACGTGGCTCCCAAACAAAATTGACGTCCTTTTTTCCCCACAAATAGAGCTTTCTTTTGGTGGTATTTGATCACCCCTGCGGTTTTTATTTTTTGCGCGCTATAAACAAAAATAGAACAACAATTTTGAAAAAACGCATTATTTTTTACTTTTTGTTATAATAAATATCCCCCAAAAATATATAAAAAAACATTTTTTTCCCTCAGTTTAGGCCGATACGTATTCTTCTACATATTTTTGGTAAAAAAAAATCGCAATAAGCGATTATTGATTGGTTTGCGCAAAAGTTATAGCGTTTACAAAATAGGGATAGTTTTATAGCATTTTTATTAATAATTTTTTATTATTTTTTTTTTTACTAGTAATGGCGGCGATCAGCGATTTTTATTGTGACTGCGACATTGTGGGGGACCCATCGGACATTTTTGACACATTTTTGGGACCATTGTCATTTATACAGTAATCACTGCTATATAAATGCAGTGATTCCTGTGTAAATGACACTGGCAGTGAAGGGGTTAACCAGTGGGTGGCAGTGTAGGGGTTAAGTGTTCCTAGGGGCGTGTTACTAACTGTGGGGGGGTTGGGCTTTCATTTAGTGAACATTGATCTCTGCTCCAATCAAATGGAGCAGAGATCAGCGTCACTAGTTGCTAGGCAGAATGGAGAAATGCTGTTTACTCGGCATTTCCTCCATTCGGCCGCTCCGTGAGACGATCGCGGGGATGCCCGCGGCGATCAAGTCCGCGGGTCCCGCGACTGGACTCACGGGGGTCCCGACCAGCGCGGGAGCGCGCCGCCGGCGGCGCGCTCCCGATGGCAGGGCAGGGCGGCATTGAATATTGGACGTACCTGTACGCCAATATGCCTGCCTGTGCCATTCTGTCGACGTACATCGTCGTGCGCTGTTCGGGAAGTGGTTAAAATCCGACCGCCTGTACGCTCCGTCTGACAATTGTTGTCGGATTTTCCTCAGACAAATGTTGGATGGCAGGTTTTAAAATTTTCTGCGGACAAATGCTTTTGTTGTTGCATTTTCCGAGCGTGTGTACACAAGTCCGTCAGACAAAAGTCCAAAGTACAAACACGCATGCTCGGAAGCAAGGGCGAGCCGGAAGCGGTCGGTCTTGTAAACTAGTGTTCGTAATGGAGAATTAACATTCGTGACGCGGCAAATTATGAAATGTGGAAATGCAGCGCACAATTCTCTTCTTCTTTAATTGGGATAATAATGAAGCTGCTTTGCTGGTGATACTGATGGGGTTATTGCAAACAACATTTTCAAAGGCGTTTTTTTTTTCTAGTGATATCAAGAATAATATTATTATAATATGTTTTTTATTTTATTTTTTGGGCAAGTTACCACAACACTATTATCCCGTAGTTTTTAAGAACAGAGATAAAACTATGTTGGTGTCCCTTGTTAATTTTACATTGTATTTTATAAAATGTAACTGCCGACTCCCAAACTGTCATTTGAAGTAAAACACATAGCCAAGTATTATTCTACACAACTTTTTTTATTGTGCATTAAAAAAATAAAACAAATAAAATTAGACATGCTATCTTCCAATAGAACTTAACCAAAAATTGCATTCTATGCATCCAAAAATATAGAAAATATGCCAAATTAAATCAATATTCAAGCAAAAAAATAAAATAAAAAAACCTTCATGCATGTGTCCTGCTTCTTAATATAGGGGGTCACCAGTGCCAGTCATCTGGAGATAATTCCGAAAATCATCCGGATTATTCTCCTGGAGCTCCCGCAGCAAAGGCATATGACATAATTGGTCACCATTAAAAAAGCAACCAATTTTTGGTCCAAGAAATCCTCCTCCTCCTGTTCCTGGACTGGACTTGGGTCAAAGCAATAACTCCAAGGCCAATAATAAATAACACGTTATCTCTTCCGATTTCGCAACATGGCTGGTTGATGAATGGCCGTTCAGCAACTAACTGAAATGAAAAGTGTGAAATGAAAAGCACGAATCAACACTCACCAAACTTCTACTAACAGGAAATTAGCAGAAGGAGCCCAAAGGGTGGTGCTAAAGAGCTGAAAAACAATGTAGTACGTCACAACATTCATGTTTGTTGGCCAACAATTCCTTGCCGTTTGTATGCAAGACAAGTTCCTGGCCAACGCCCTTCGGACAAAAGTCCAAGGTTTTGTTGACCAACAATGCGATCGTGTGTACAAGGCTTTAGACTCGTCAGTGGTGGGAGGGGACACAGCCCTCTCGGGTGCATGCATTGCAGATGCAAGACAGAGAGCAGCATGGAGGGTAAGTCACCAGTGGGCTGTGGAGTTCTGCTGTGCTGTAGATTATAGTGGACCAGTGAAAATGGATGAGGATGATTTTGGGTGGGGATGAGAGTTACATTGTAGTGAGGTTCTTCACAATGTAACTCTCATCCCCACCCAAAATCATCCTCATCCATTTTCACAATGTAACGCCCATCCATTAGAAGCCCCGACCCCCCTATTCCCCTAAATTGCATGCAGGGTGCCGGACGCAAGGATTCCAATGGGGGATTTTGAAGCACGTGATTAGAGGCAGAGGCTCAAATAGGTTTCAAAATAGGATGGGCTCAGGGAGCAGAGCACTCAACTGACTGTTCCCATAGAGCCACATCAACTGACTGTTACCATAGATCCACATCAACTGACTGTTCCCATAGATCCACATCAACTGACGGTTCCCATAGATCCACATCAACTGACGGTTCCCATAGATCCACATCAACTGACGGTTCCCATAGATCCACATCAACTGACTGTTCCCATAGATCCACATCAACTGACTGTTCCCATAGAGCCACATCAACTGACTGTTCCCATAGAGCCACGTCAACTGACTGTTCCCATAGAGCCACGTCAACTGACTGTTCCCATAGAGCCACGTCAACTGACTGTTCCCATAGATCCACGTCAACTGACTGTTCCCATAGAGCCACGTCAACTGACTGTTCCCATAGAGCCACGTCAACGGACTGTTCCCATAGATCCACGTCAACTGACTGTTCCCATAGATCCACGTCAACTGACTGTACCCATAGAGCCACGTCAACTGACTGTACCCATAGAGCCACATCAACTGACTGTTCCCATAGATCCACATCAACTGACTTTTCCCATAGAGCCACATCAACTGACTGTTCCCATAGAGCCACGTCAACTGACTGTTCCCATAGAGCCACGTCAACTGACTGTTCCCATAGAGCCACGTCAACTGACTGTTCCCATAGATCCACGTCAACTGACTGTTCCCATAGATCCACGTCAACTGACTGTTCCCATAGATCCACGTCAACTGACTGTTCCCATAGAGCTACATCAACTGACTGTTCCCATAGAGCTACATCAACTGACTGTTCCCATAGATCCACATCAACTGACTGTTCCCATAGATCCACATCAACTGACTGTTCCCATAGATCCACGTCAACTGACTGTTCCCATAGATCCACGTCAACTGACTGTTCCCATAGAGCTACATCAACTGACTGTTCCCATAGAGCTACATCAACTGACTGTTCCCATAGATCCACATCAACTGACTGTTCCCATAGATCCACATCAACTGACTGTTCCCATAGATCCACATCAACTGACTATTCCCATAGATCCACATCAACTGACTGTTCCCATAGATCCACATCAACTGACTGTTCCCATAGATCCACGTCAACTGACTGTACCCATAGAGCCACATCAACTGACTATTCCCATAGATCCACATCAACTGACGGTTCCCATAGATCCACATCAACTGACTGTTCCCATAGATCCACATCAACTGACTGTTCCCATAGATCCACATCAACTGACTGTTCCCATAGATCCACATCAACTGACGGTTCCCATAGATCCATATGGAAACAATGAGGATCCTGAAATCATCTTTAATTTTTGAGATTTTTTTTGTAGCAAAACGTGTCCTTGTTGCAGTGGGTGTTACATTGTATGTCAGCCATTCTCCAATAACTTGTGTCCATCATACATAATCCGGGGTACTTTGTGAGTTAATGCCCAGCTCAAAATTCTGATCTATGCGTTGGAACTTCTCTCGGAAATTTTTTTGGGGGGAAAATAAGTGTTTTATATCCGCAAGGTCCAGGACGGATCTTATTGCTTTAGGTCCTGTGGAAAAGAGGCCTGGCCCTTTGCCCGGAGCTGCTCACTGCACCACAGACCCGGTACTGGCTACGGTGGGGGAGGGGGTGGGTGTGTGCGGATGGGGGGGTGGGGGGGTTATGTGAGAGCCGAGAACTGAGGCTGCATTAGAAATCGTTCTTCTCCCGGGATTGCACATTATGTTATGGGAGGCAGACCGCCAACAGGACTGAGCCCAGCTCTGAAATCCTCAGCCGCCTCCTGCGTCCCGTCCTGAGGATCCCTCCACTTTACATAAGAGCCCTCCGAAGAGAGATTCACAATCACATCCATGTGTGACTAATACGTGAAACACCGCGACCACTCCAAATAATCACCAAAATAGCCGCACTCACCAATATCTGAATACCAGAATATCTAAACCAAAGTGTACAAAAAATATGCTGTATTTTTATTTTTATTGAAATGTAAAAAATAAAGCATTAAATAAAAGTCCTGTGTGCTAAATCAGTGGTTTCCAAACTGTGCCACGGGCCGGATGTGGCCCTTTGCTTGCCTTAATCAGGCCCTTGAGGCATTATTCTTCCCACTAATACCAATGATGGGGCACTATTCCTCCCATTGATACCAATGATGGGGCACTATTCCTCCCATTGACACCAATGATGGGGCACTATTCCTCCCACTGAAACAAACAATGGGGCACTATTTCTCCCACTCACACAATCGATGAGGCACTATTCCTCCTACTGACACTTATGACGGGGCACCATTTCTCCCACTGACACAAACAATGGGGCACTATTCCTCCCACTGACACGAACAATGGGGCACTATTCCTCCCACTGACACGAACAATGGGGCACTATTTCTCCCACTGACATGAACAATGGGGCACTATTCCTCCCAGTGACACTAATGATGGGGCACCATTTCCCCCACTGACACAAACAATGGGGCACTATTTTTCCCACTGACACCATCAATGGGGTACTATTCCTTCCACTGACATCAATGATGGGGCACTATTTCTCCCATTGATACCAATGATGGGGCACTATTCCTCCCACTGATACCAATGATAGGGCACTATTCCTCCCACTGATACCAATGATGGGGCACTATTTCTCCCATTGATACCAATGATGGGGCACTATTCCTCCCACTGATACCAATGATAGGGCACTATTCCTCCCACTGATACCAATGATGGGGCACTATTCCTCCCACTGACACCAATGATGGGGCACAATTCCTCCCACTGGCACCAATGATGGGGCACTATTCCTCCCACTGAAACAAACAATGGGGCACAATTTCTCCCACTCTCACAATCGGTGGGGCGCTATTCCTCCCGCTGACACTAATGATGGGGCACCATTTCTCCCACTGACACAAACAATTGGGCACTATTCCTCCCACTGACATGAACAATGGGGCACTATTCCTCCCACTGACATGAACAATGGGGCACTATTCCTCCCACTGACATCAATGATGGGGCACTATTCCTCCTACTGATACCAATGATGGGGCACTATTCCATCCACTGACACCAATGATGGGGCACTATTCCTCCCACTGACATGAACAATGGGGCACTATTCCTCCCACTGACATCAATGATGGGGCACTATTCCTCCTACTGATACCAATGATGGGGCACTATTCCATCCACTGACACCAATGATGGGGCACCACTATTCCTCAAACTGCCAATTAATGATGGGGCACTATTTCTCCCACTGACACCAACAATTGGGCATTGTTTACTCCCATTGGCCACAGTATAGCCCCTTAAAGCTTGAGGGACAGTAATAAAGTTTGGTGACCCCTGTGCTAAATGAAAAAAAAAAAAACATTGTGTATAAAGCCACTTCTTCAAAACCCGCCACCAACTCCAGTTCTTTGACTACAGGTCTGCTTACCAAAGACTCAGACCTCGATATACAGTCTTATGGCGCTTTTCAAACAAAACCCTGATCTCAAGTGGATGGATAGTGGATGGATAGTGGATGGATAGTGGATGGATAGTGGATGGATAGTGGTTGGATAGTGGATGGATAGTGGATGGATAGTGGATGGATAGTGGATGGATAGTGGTTGGATAGTGGATGGATAGTGGATGGATAGTGGATGGATAGTGGATGGATAGTGGATGGATAGTGGATGGATAGTGGTTGGATAGTGGATGGATAGTGGATGGATAGTGGATGGATAGTGGTTGGATAGTGGATGGATAGTGGATGGATAGTGGATGGATAGTGGATGGATAGTGGATGGATAGTGGATGGATAGTGGATGGATAGTGGATGGATAGTGGTTGGATAGTGGATGGATAGTGGATGGATAGTGGATGGATAGTGGATGGATAGTGGATGGATAGTGGATGGATAGTGGATGGATAGTGGATGGATAGTGGATGGATAGTGGATGGATAGTGGATGGATAGTGGTTGGATAGTGGATGGATAGTGGATGGATAGTGGATGGATAGTGGTTGGATAGTGGATGGATAGTGGATGGATAGTGGATGGATAGTGGTTGGATAGTGGATGGATAGTGGATGGATAGTGGATGGATAGTGGATGGATAGTGGATGGATAGTGGATGGATAGTGGATGGATAGTGGATGGATAGTGGATGGATAGTGGTTGGATAGTGGATGGATAGTGGTTGGATAGTGGATGGATAGTGGATGGATAGTGGATGGATAGTGGATGGATAGTGGATGGATAGTGGATGGATAGTGGATGGATAGTGGATGGATAGTGGTTGGATAGTGGATGGATAGTGGATGGATAGTGGATGGATAGTGGATGGATAGTGGATGGATAGTGGATGGATAGTGGATGGATAGTGGATGGATAGTGGATGGATAGTGGATGGATAGTGGATGGATAGTGGTTGGATAGTGGATGGATAGTGGATGGATAGTGGATGGATAGTGGTTGGATAGTGGATGGATAGTGGATGGATAGTGGATGGATAGTGGTTGGATAGTGGATGGATAGTGGATGGATAGTGGATGGATAGTGGATGGATAGTGGATGGATAGTGGATGGATAGTGGATGGATGGTGGATGGATGGTGGATGGATGGTGGATGGATAGTGGATGGATGGTGGATGGATGGTGGATGGATGGTGGATGGATAGTGGATGGATAGTGGATGGATAGTGGATGGATAGTGGATGGATAGTGGATGGATAGTGGATGGATAGTGGTTGGATAGTGGATGGATAGTGGATGGATGGTGGATGGATGGTGAATGGATGGTGGATGGATAGTGGATGGATAGTGGATGGATAGTGGATGGATAGTGGATGGATAGTGGATGGATAGTGGATGGATGGTGGATGGATGGTGAATGGATGGTGGATGGATAGTGGATGGATAGTGGATGGATAGTGGATGGATAGTGGATGGATAGTGGATGGATAGTGGATGGATAGTGGATGGATGGTGGATGGATGGTGGATGGATGGTGGATGGATAGTGGATGGATAGTGGATGGATAGTGGATGGATAGTGGTTGGATAGTGGATGGATAGTGGATGGATGGTGGATGGATGGTGAATGGATGGTGGATGGATAGTGGATGGATAGTGGATGGATAGTGGATGGATAGTGGATGGATAGTGGATGGATAGTGGATGGATGGTGGATGGATGGTGAATGGATGGTGGATGGATAGTGGATGGATAGTGGATGGATAGTGGATGGATAGTGGATGGATAGTGGATGGATAGTGGATGGATAGTGGATGGATGGTGGATGGATGGTGGATGGATGGTGGATGGATAGTGGATGGATAGTGGATGGATAGTGGATGGATAGTGGATGGATGGCTCTCCCCTTTGTGCGGTGCAGCAATATAAGCATACAGTACAATATACAGCAGCCTCATATGCAGAGAAAGAGCTGAGAGAACTCTATGGTATAACAATTCCTAGTTGCTCATGTCCCAGGTATTTCAATAGTTTATTGAAAAGTAAGGGCATATACCCACAAGCAAGAGTGATAACAGTCAGACCCAGTGGGGGGGGGGCGCCGCGCAAACAAACTGAAAAAAATCTGAAAAAAACCCCATCAATTGCAGCCTAACTGTGCCATCAAACGCAGCCACTTTGCCCATCAAACACAGACACTGTGCCCATTAAATGCTGCCACTGTGCCCCAAATGCTGCCACTGTTCCCATCGAATGCTGCCACTGTGCCCCAAATGTTGCCACTGTGCCCATTAATGGCTGCCACTGTGCCCCAAGTGCTGCCACTGTGCCCGCTGCCCGCCGTCTGCCCGACACTTACCTTGTCTCTATTGTGCAGCGGGTGACGGCGGCAGGTGGCAAGCGGTGTCCTCCATTTCATCCCGACCCCAATGTCTTCTCCCGCGCTCCTCCTCTCGTCTTCTGCAATGATTGGACGCCAGCGCCTGTGATTTCTGCCAATCAGGTGACAGGTAACACAGACCCGGCAACCTGATTGGCTGAGAGGCGGGTCAGTGTTAGGGAAGCGATGTATTCGCTTCTCTAACACAACACTGTGTAAACAGCCAACGCACAGCATTGCGCCCGCTGTTTACCCTTTTGGAAGCCTATTAGAGCCCACGGCTCTAATCAGGACGTCTATTCGAGCCGGCAGCTCTAATCAGGCGCTTCCAAAAAAGAAAAACCAGCCACTGTAATTCAGATGCCCGACATGAATAGGGAGCGGCAGCGCAACATGCGCAAACAAGCTGCTCTTTAGCAGATGGGTGCCATTAGTTGTAAACGGCACCCCTACACATTTGCAAATAGCACAATCCGGTTTTGGCGCAGGGTGATTTTTAAAAAGGCTCTGGGACTCCTTTCCCCCGTGTTTCTTGCATGTGTTGGACCACCCAGTGAATTTAATGCCCAACATTTAATGCGTAGGAATGTGTGTGAAACGCACGCACGCACACACGCACGCACGCACGCACGACTCCATGCAATACATGTGAACCAAGATTAAGTTCCAGTGGCGTTGGCTGATTATTAGGACCTTCATGGTCTTGACCACACACATTATTTTAAGGCCATTTTATCTTGTTTATTGATTGGGCTTACAAGAGTGTGGATCAAAGAAGCATCTATAGATCCTATCCTATTGTTATATAGTAGATCTTACAGTTCTCCCACTATCTCTGAACAGGCTACACCGTCACGTCTCTGATGACACCGCAACGCGTCAGGCTGTATGTAGCAGGAGCTCCACGATTTAATCATACGGGGAAGGTGATCATCTTCAGCATGCAAGGCATGGACAATCTTGTCATCCATCAGTCTCTACAAGGAGAACAGGTAAACCGCTCCAGTATAAGTCGAATTATTACAATGAGAGGATAACGTGACATCCCAGATAGCAAGGATAACTTGCCACAAATTTCTAATGCCACGTACACACGACCGGATTTTCCAGCAGACTAGGTCCAAAGGGATTAGTCCGTCGGACAATCCGATCGCGTGTGGGTTAGTCCGATCGTTTAAAAAAAAAAAAAAAAAAAAAAATCAGACGTACCTAGAAATAGAACATGTTTCAAATCTATCCGACGGACTCAATTCCGACGGACTAAAATCGGGAAAACTGTTCGCCTGTGTGCTGGTCAAACAAACCAAATACGATGCAAGGGCAGCTATTGGCTACTGGCTATTGAACTTCCCTTTTTTAGTCCCATATTACGTCATCGCGTTCAAAACCAACGGACTTTCGACCGGACTTGGTACACGCGGTCGGACATTTTCCGATGGAAAATGTGCGATCGTATCGTGTTGTCGGAAAATCCGATCGTGTGTGGGCTGCATCGGAATTTCTGACACACAAAGTTTGAGGGCAGGATCTAAAATTTTCCGACAACAAAATCCGATCGTTTAAATTCCCATCGCGTGTAGAGAATTCCCGACGGACAAAGTGCCACGCATGCTCAGAATAAATTACGAGACAAAAGCTATTGGCTACTGCCCTCTTTATAGTCCAGGTCGTACGTGTTCTACGTCACCGCGTTCTGAACGATCGGATTTTCCGACAACTTTGTGCGACCGCGTGTATGCAAGACAAGTTTCGGCCAAAATCCGTCGGAAAAAATCAGACGGATTTTGTGGTCGGAATGTCCCACCGTGTGTGTATGGGGCATTAGTCCGTTCGTGTGTGGCCAAGTTCCGTTCGTTTCGGTCTGAAAGTCCTTGGGGAAGACCGCCGGACCTAGTCTGCCGGAAAGTCCGGTCGTGTGTACGCGTTGTTAACCTGCTGCACGTTTTCACTGACGAGTTGTACACTTGCAGAGCACTTGCAACACAAGTTCTAGTTGACACTTTTCCAATTTGTAGCAAATTTGCTTGGCATGTCTCTAGCAAGAGCAAAGTTGCATTGATGAGTCTACAGCAAGAATGCAGCATGAAAATTCAGCCACAGTGCCCCCCTGTGGTGGGATGATTATTGCAAAACATAACTGAACCAGAACTTGCAGCAGAATGTTTGCTTGGAAGTCATGCAATGCGGACTTGCTGCAATTTTTTGCAAAAAGCTTGTGAAGCAAGTCTAGCAATAGCTTACAAAGTCATTTTCAAACTTTCAGCACACAATCGCTTGCTATCTGGGATTGGAAGGAACTGACATTGGCCTTCGCTATACATTTTACTGAGATTGTTACCACGTGACACGAGTTTATGTTTTCCCCACCAGATCGGGTCATATTTTGGCAGTGAAATTGGCTCTGTAGATGTGGACGGTGATGGGGTGACGGACGTGCTGTTGGTTGGAGCTCCAATGTTCTTCAGTGAAGCGAGGGAGCGCGGCCGTGTCTCTGTATATGTCATAAGAGAGGTAGGTCTGTCAAACTGATTGCAGCTTATGTTAAAGTGCGATCGGGACATTTTTTGGACTCTTACACCCTTCACGTGTACGCTGTAGGAAAAGGAACATTTTGTAGCAATGTTTGCCCAACTTGGTCACTTGGCTAATTTATATACATAAGAGCTCTAGACCCATGCCAGATTTCCTTGTACACAGGGGCGGACTGACCATTCGGCCACTCGGGCACTGCCCGAGGGCCCCGGGCCACTAGGGGGCCCCATCAGGGTTGCCAGCCTCAGTAAAACTAGGGACAGTATGTAAAAATGTGTGTTTTTAGTACATCTGTCTCTGAAATGTCCCTTACCGACATCCTTTTGGTCTAAAAATCCAGAGATTATGGCTGCCCCACCTCTCCAGTACCTTCTCAGCCAATAGAAACATGTTTGTGTATACATAGTTTCATAGTTTGTAAGGTTGAATAAAGACACCAGTCCAACCTGAGTGAGTGTCTACCCCTATCCCTGTACATTGCACACTCACATTGGTTCCTACCCTCAAGGGGCCCACAATACAAAGTCCCCATTCATTTACTAGGGCCAATTTTGGACAGAAGCCAATTAGCCTACCTGCATGTCTTTGGAGTGTGAGAGGAAACCCACGCAGGCACAGGGAGAACATGCAAACTCCAAGCAGGTAGTGTCGTGGTTGGGATTCGAACCAGCGACCCTTTTTACTGCTAGGTGAGAGTGCTAACCACTACACCACTGTGCTGCCCAACATGTATGTGTATAGTGTGTGTATAGTGGTGTGTGTATAGTGGTGTGTGTATAGTGGTGTGTGTGTGTGTGTGTGTATAGTGTGTGTGTGTGTGTGTGTGTGTGTGTGTGTGTGTGTGTGTGTGTGTGTGTGTGTGTGTGTGTGTGTGTGTGTACTGTGTGGCCGGCAAAGGGCCACTGCAGCAGCGCTTTGCGGGCTTGTGTTAACCCTTTTTCGGCCACTAGCGGGGGTTAGAACCGCCCCGCTATCAGCCAAATAGCACTGCTAAAACAACGGTAAAGCGCCGCTAAAAATAGTGGCGCTTTATCGCCGAAGCTCTGCCACTTTCAGCTGGGAAATCCTTTCCCAAGATCAAAGAATCAGCAATGTTATCCCTGCAGTTTGCAGACTTAAAGTGATACTAAACACACAAAGTTTAATTTAAATGGTCCCGTCTATTTTTGTATTGGGGATGATGGCACTGTAAATATTTAAATCTTAAAAAAAAAATCGAAGTACCGTTTACCTAATCGATATCCAGCTGTCACATGACCCGGCTCTCTCCCAGCCTGTCTGCAGGGAAACATAAGCAGGAGGAGCTTCTAGTCCTTTGCTGCTGGTCACATATTCAGAAAAAAAAATCAGTCTTTGGAATACAGAGTAAAAAATAAACAAATAATTTATATCAATAAACTGTTTTAAATTGTCATACAAATATATATTTGAAATCAAATCTTTATCATTTTTTGGAAACAACATGGTGTGTGTGATTTCTGCCAGTCACAGCCTGTGTCTTAGAACAAAAGGGAGGTAAAGCCTCCATCAATGTACATGTAATATCCCACTCCTTTGGGTTTAACTGGTTAGTGGATATGGAGGAGGGAGGGAGGGAGTGGGCTTTCATTTTCCGCTGTGTATATGCCCACATGTGTGACTCTATAGTTACATGGGCTGCTCACATGTGATAGGGAGGAAATGCCCAGCATAGAAACTCACTTAAAACTGAGCATGTGCAGAGCTGCCAACACTGCTCTGCAAAATCCCTAGCTGAATTGAGGACATGGACAGAAGGGGGAGATAGAGAGCAGCAGGATCAACCAGGTTTTTTGCAGAATACAGAAAAGCAATCTTATGGTGACTAAAGTGGAAGTAAACTCCCCTATCGTTTTCAGCCAAGGAAGCTGCCATCTTTGCCTCTGTTTAATCTTCAACTGCTATGGTGCTGCACATGTGATTTGTTATGACACCAGCCATTGGATGGCTTGATAGTTTGGCTGAGAGCACAGCCAATGTGCAGTTAGCATTCCCGGCATGCCTATTTTTTTTTTACTGTTTAAATCATTGGGTTTACTTCCACTTTAAGTGAGTATGAACAGCGTGTAATATATATACACAACATTCCAGTGTGGTTGTACAGTGAGTCCAATCAATACAGATCAGACTGGGGTACTCGGTCACCATGTGCCCCTAATAGACTGTCAGAAAATCAGGCCGATACAGAAGTACAGTTAAATCACACTTGTTTAATAATAATAAAAAAAAGTAAACAGAGTAAACATAGTCAACACATTGCCAGAGTTCAGGAACAGGAACGGATAGTCTGACAAGCCAAAACGTCAGGGAGCCAGAGGTGAGCGTAGTAGAACAGCAAGCAGGATCTGGAGCCAGAAGGAATGTCAGCCAAGCAAGTCTTTTAACAGGAACACAGGAGAGCATCTGTAGAGATGTGACCAAGGTGAAGGCAGAGATCATCTGGGCTGGACAGCTTAAGTAGGCAGGACTGATGAGCAGGAAATCATCAACAGGTGAGTGACTCTGGGGAGATAGGAGCTGGCAATTAGCTGAGAGCAGAGCGGTCAGCTCAGAGAAGGAAGAGCTGAGCCCAGCCCTGACATAGACACAGGGTAACTTAGACATAGGATGTGCATGGGGGATCTGAAACAAGTGTTTCCCAACCTCTCCAAGGAATTCTGGGTTCCCCCTGCCCAAAGTGACTCCCGTCACACTCCAGTTTTAGTAAATCCCCTCCCTAATGTATGGAGGTTTTTCCATAATCTTCAGTCCTAAAATTATTTTTTTAAGTAGGTGTGCAAAAAAAAAAAAAAAGCAAAAAACGTCCCAAGCAGCGAAAAGGTTAAGTCCATTGTTGAGTCATTTACTTTCCTAATCTTCTGACTAGAGTGACCTGAAATCGGATCGGCTCCTCTGGTCAATGCACTTTAAACTGGATTATTAAGTAAACATGGAAGTGCAGCAATGAGGAAGTGAGCTTAGAAAACGTTCTTCAGTTTGCTGTTCTTGCCAAATTCTTAACCCAACAAAAATGTTCATTATGCTCTCGCCAAATTCTTAGGAAAAAAACGTAGCAAAATATTGCTCATTTGTTTGTATTATAAAAATAATAATTCACGATGTTTAAAAAGTGCTAATGGATTTTTCATCCACGGCGCAGCATAGAGATATCTGTGACGTCCCTTCTGAATTGGCCTTTTTCATACAAATATGGGCAAATAAATACCATATTATAAACCTTGCTCTCCAATATAAGCCCTTGTACACACGGGTCGGAGATTCCGACAACCAAATGCGTCGGATTTTGTCCGAAACTGTTGCATACACACGGTCGGACAAAGTTGTCAGAAAATCCGATCGTTCAGAACGTGATGACGTTATTTCGTTATGACGGGACTACGTTCAGGCTAGTAGCCAATAGCTTTTTTTGTAGGAATTTGATCTGAGCATGCGTGGCATTTTGTCCGATCGGAATTCTCTACACATGATCGGACAAAGTCCAATTGGATCATGTTGTCGGAAAATTTTATAGCCAAGCTGGAAAACTTGTTCCGTAGGATATTTTCAGACGGAAACAGTCCGATGGAGCCCACACACGGTCGGATTATCCGACAACACGGTCCGATCGGACATTTTCCGTCGGAATGGCCGACCGTGTGTACAAGGGCTTAGAGTGACGATCACCCCGGCAATCTTTATATTTGTATTTAGGTGACTCTAGTGTGTTGGGGGACATATGCCTAACTCAATAATAGAGATAAATAAATAAATACATTTATATATAAATAAATGTTTATTTATTTCTTCGTTTCGGATTCATTAAGTTAATCATTTTGTTTCGTCATATTTGTTATGTTAGAATGATTTGTTTTCAGAATTTGTATTGTATATTCAAATATATTTAGTAAATTTGTTAATTTCAAACCAATTAGAAATTTTTCAAGTTTATTTAAAATTGGAATTTCAGAATATGTCAAAATTCATTCTATTTTATTCCAATCTCTTCTATTTTTTCTATTCTATTTGATTCTTTTATTTTCTATTCCATTCTGTTTTTCTGTTATTTTTTTTTTTATTCTATTTCTTTATTTTCTATTCTATTCTATTTTTTTATTCTATTCTGTTCTATTCTATCCTTTTCTATTCTAATTCTAATTCTATTCTAATTTCTAAATATATTCTTTTTTTTTCTATTCTTTTATTTTATAGTCTGTTCTGTTTTTTTTTTCTATTCTATTTTTTATGTTATATTCTTTTATATTTTTATTCTAATCTATTAAATTTTTTTTCTACTCTATAAAGCAACCTAAATGGGAATCCTCATCTTAATTCACTTTTATAGCTTACTGTATTTATTGCAATATGTTTTCATTTTGAAATCATTCATTTTCAAATTCTAATTCATTTTCTAAATCGAATTCGGATAATTCGATTTGATACAATTTATTTCTGATTAGTTGAAATTTGTTACTAATATTGTGACTCGGAAATTCAGCTACACCCGAATGACGAAAATTTTGTCCAAATTTTGATTCATAACTAAACAAATCGCACATGTCTACTGAATAAGTACTCACTCATTTCCTTTAGCCAGGGCTTTTTTTTCTCAAAAAATAGGTGCAGGTACTCTTCCCTTGCAGTTCACTCCTCGTCTTCGACCCCCTATCCACCTCCAAGCACCGTCCTTTGGTTCCACCCCCTACCCCCCCCCCCCCCTCTCAGTTCTGCCCCTTTTGAAGGATACAGAACCAAGTATCATTTTGTGATCCTAAGTAATTTGTGTGGAATTTGTAAATGATATCAAGAAAAGCAGCAAAATAGATCCCTGCAGTCATCAACAAATAGACCCCCCGCCCACAGCAACAATAGACCCCCCAGCAACAAAACAACCCCCCCTGCAAAAAAAAAAAAAAATACCCCAGCAGCAGTGGACCCCCCGCAACAAAATACCTCCCCAGCAACAATAAATAAACCTCAACCACAATTGATCCATACCAGCAACAATAGTTCTCTCAGCAGCCAGCCAGCATCAATAGACCATCCAGCAGCCAGTAACAATGGACCCCCTCCTCCAAAGTAGATCACGACCAGCAACAATAGATCCATCAGCAGCAACAATAGACCTCCTCAGCAACAACTGACCCCCCCCCCCCACAACAGTAGATCTCCCCCCAAAGGCAATAGGTCCTCCAGCAGCCAGCAACAACAGACCCTCCAGCACAACCCAGCACCCCTTGCCATCACATATTTTCAGTGTTGGAGGTGCCGGAACTGTGTTCCCCCACGTTCCCTGCTAAATTAAACTACTTTATTTTAAATCCAAGACAGAAATTACAATTAAAACAAGCACCCCCCCCCCCCCAAGTAAAGGAGAATGAGCTTGTAAGAGGGTAATAGGAAGTCCAGCTAAGAAATGTCCTGAGTGTCAGGAAATAATCAAAATCTACCAAACAGACAGCAGTAGAGATCAAATAGTGGATCTAATCCTTCCCATTTTACATACGTGTCCCCCCCCCCCATCCCCCCACCCCTTTCCACCATCACGTCAGCATCCTTCCTTCATGTCATGGATCCTCTCGTCACGTCAGAGTCCATCATCACATCAGTTGCCCCCCCCCCCCCCCCATCACAGAACTTTCATATCACATCAGAAGAAATATGAGTGGAAGGCAATAATCTTACTGTTTTGTGTGCCACATCCAAATTTGTGAATCAAAAGTTAGGACACCCCTAGTGGTGGACTTTTTAGGCACGTACAATAGCTATCAGATTAGTAAAGTACAAAAAAAAATTTTTATTGAAAAAATATTAAGAAAAACACACAAAACAAGGAATGCATAAATACACTGATAATCTACATACACACTGATTGCTTAAAATACCCTACGCATTTCGGAGAGACTGAATCTCATTCTTCAGGGGTATGTATAGATATAGGAAAAGGTATATTCAGAACAGTGTGTTAGATAGGCATTCCATGAAACTTGTAATTAAAAACACGACAGGATACCAGGGTGGATATTGCTGATGGTTAGTTTCCCTTCTAGAGAGTCCTAATGGGGTTGCCCAGGCAGAGATGGCCGAAGAAGCCACAAGATGGGAAAAAAGGACCAACCCCCTAGTGCAGGTGGGCAGATGGAGTAAACCCCCCCCCCCCCCCCCAAGATGTGAAAAAAGGACCAACACCCTGGGAGAACACTGGGGCAAGGCAGTCAGTCCTGAGAGAAGGATGCTTCACATTTGGATGCTGGACGCCGTGACGGACGGGTGGATAGATACATTGTAAAGGAGCTGCCTTTACTTGCCAGTATTACCATCGTAATATCTGCTGCGTCTCAGGAACTACTGCCTTGCCCCAGTGTTCTCCCCGGGGATTGGTCCTTTTTTCACATCTTGCAGCTTCTTTGGCCATCTCTGCCGGGGCAACCACATTAGGACTCTGTAGAAGGGAAAATAACCATCTGCAATATCCACCCTGGTATCCTGTCGTGTTTTTAATTACCGTATATACTCGAGTATAAGCCGAGATTTTCAGCCCCTTTTTTTAGGCTGAAAGTGCCCCCCTCGGCTTATACTCGAGTCACCGCCGTCTGCCTACCCGATCTGTGTGTCGTGCAGACAGAAGGCGGCCATTCCACTATTCAAAAGCCGCGCCTCCCTGTCTGTGATAGGCGGAACACTCAATTTCCCAGCAGTCAGTGTTCCGCCTATCACGGACATCCGCTCATCCTCATACTACGGACGAGGATGAGAGGATGTCCGTGATAGGCGGAACACTGACTGCTGGGAAATTGAGTGTTCCGCCTATCACAGACAGGGAGGCGCGGCTTTTGAATAGTGGAATGGCCGCCGTCTGTCACAGATCGGTGCAAAATGGCACAGGTAGGCTGCGATGGACACAGGTAGGCTGCGATGGACACAGGTAGGCATGGATGGACACAGGCAGGCATGGATGGACACAGGCAGGCAGGCATAGATGGACACAGGCAGGCAGGCATGGATGGACACAGGCAGGCAGGCATGGATGGACACAGGCAGGCAGGCATGGATGGACACAGGCAGGCAGGCATGGATGGACACAGGCAGGCAGGCATGGATGGACACAGGCAGGCAGGCATGGATGGACACAGGCAGGCAGGCATGGATGGACACAGGCAGGCATGGATGGACACAGGCAGGCATGGACACAGGCAAGCATGGACACAGGCAGGGATGGACACAGGCAGGGATGGACACAGGCAGGGATGGACACAGGGATGGACACTGTAACAGTAGCTGCTGCATGTCTCACCCTCGGCTTATACATGAGTCAATACGTTTTCCCAGTTTTTTTGTGGTAAATTAGGGGCCTCGGCTTATATTCGGATCGACCTATACTCGAGTATATACGGTACAAGTTTCATGGAATGCCTATCTAACACACTGTTCTGAATATACCTTTTCCTATATCTATACATACCCCTGAAGAAGGAGCTTCAGTCTCTCCGAAACGCGTAGGGTATTTTAAGCAATCAGTGTGTATGTAGATTATCAGTGTATTTATGCATTCCTTGTTTTGTGTGTTTTTCTTAATATTTTTTCATAACATATTTTTTTTTGTACTTTACTAATCTGATACCTATTGTACGTGCCTAAAAATTCCACCACTAGGGGTGTCCTAACTTTTAATATCACATCATAAGCCCCACCCTTGCCAGAGTCCCGTCTATGCCAGCCTTTCTCAATCTTTTTAACACAGAGGAACCCTTGAAATAACATTCTGGTCTCTGGGAACCTCTGCTAAAAATGACTGTATGTACAACTCACGAAACATTAGTGTGATGGTTAGTGGGAAGAAGTCTACTTACTAGGGATGAGCTTCGAATGTTCGGGTGTTTGCCAAATAGCGAATTTTATGGGGCGTTCGCAGAAAATTCGAGAGCCCCATAATGCACTGCAAGACCGCAGTGCATTGCTGTATGACGATTGGCCAAAGCATACACCTGACCTGCATGCTTTGACCAACCACAGCACACTCCTCAGCGAGAGCTATAATTGGCCAAAGGCAGGGAACCTAAGACTAATGCCGCGTACACACGATCTGAATTTTGGTCAGAAAAAGCTCTGATGGTTTTCCCGACGGAATTCCGACGGTATTTCGCTCAAGCTGTCTCGCATACACACGGTCACACCAAATTCCGACCGTCAAGAACAGGGTGACGTACGATGGGACTAGAAAAATGAAGTTCAAAACCCAGTAGCCAATAGCTTCCGTCTCATAGTTGAATCTGAGCATGCGTGAGTTTTTTTGCGCGTCGGAATTGCGTACACACGATCGGAATTTCCGATAGAAAGTTTTTCCATCGGGAAAATTGAGAACCTGCTCTCAAATTTTTGCTGGCAGGAATTCGGCCAGCAAAATTCCGATTTTTTTCTGATGAAAAGCTATCATCGGTCTTTTGCCTTTTGCTGGCCGAAATTTTGACTGTGTGTACGCGGCTTAAGTCCACACCCCACACTATACAAGGCTGCTTACACAGCGCCCATATAGTGTGTTATAGTGGACGGAGATAGAGAGATTGAGCTAGAATAGGCAGGCAGGTTAGTTAGTTAGTGGCAGTGTATTTGATATATATCAGACTAGCATATATATATATATATATATATATATATATATATATATATATATATATATATATATAATATATATTCCGAACGTGGTGACGTACAAGACGTGCGACGAGCTGAGAAAAGGGAAGTTCAATAGCCAGTGCGGCTTCTTCTGCTTGATTCGTGCGTTAACTTTTGTGCAAGGGACTTGTGTAAACACGTTAGGACTTTCCGACAACAAAGTTTTGTTGGCGGAAAATTTGAGAACCTGCTATCAAACATTTGTTGTGAAAAGTCCGACAGCAAATGTCGATGGAGCCTACACACGGTCGGACATTTTCCGACAACAAGCTCACATTTGTTGTCGGAAAATCCAACCGTGTGTAGGCGTCATAATAATTATAGCAGCAACTCAAAGTTAAATACACACAAATAGTAAGACCCCTTTCACACCAGGGCGTTTTTCAGGCGCTATAGCGTTAGAAATAGCGCCTGAAAAACGCCCTAAAGAAGCTGCACCATTGTCTGTAGTGTGAAAGCCCTGAGGGCTTTCACACTACAGCGGTGCGCTGGCAGGACGTCAGAAAAAAGTCCTGCCAGCAGCTTCTTTGGAGCGGTGAAGGAGCGGTGTGTTTTCCGCTCCTCCACCGCTGCTGCCCATTGAAATCAATGGGGCAGCGCTGTAATGCCACCGGCAAAACGCCGCTATTGCGGCGTATTGCCGGCGGTTTTAACCCTTTCGCGGCCGCTAGCGGGGGTAAAAGCGCCCCGCTAGCGGCCGAAATGCTCCGCAAATCCGCCGCAAATCCGGCTGTAAAACGCCGCTAAACATAGCGCCGTTTTACCGCCGCCGCTATCAGCAGTGTGGTGTGAAAGCAGTCTAATAGATAAAAAGTGGGCTGCGCTCTTAAAGTGAGATGTTAACCAAATATGCAAACATAAAACAAAATAAATGAATAAAAAGTGAATGAAAAAATTATTTTAAAAAGTAAAAAAGTCCCAAACAGTGAAGCACGTGACTTATGTAAAGTCCTCCAATAAACATTGAAAACCTTAAGGATTTCTCCAATGGAGAACGGACCAATAGTCAAAAGTTCTGTGAAAATCTTGTGAGTTTATGAAACGAACAAAGGGAATCCACCACCACACAGAGTGCGTACTTACCAGCTGAACAAGTTTAGACACTTGTGGCTAATACCCAGGGCCCTTTCCTCCAAAGACTTTGGATGTCTGGTCTGGTCATATGACGCAGTAAGATGTTTGGTTGGGAAGGTGGTTGGAAGTACAGCTTGTGGACCCATACACAGTACAAGAGGCGATGTCTGAGGCTCCGGGGTACTTCGTACTCCCACACCCAGGCTCCTTGTATCCCTCATTGGCCCTCTCCTTGGCACCCCACTCCCCCTACCTTGACCTCACATACCCCTTTTTCCTACTGTGCCGCCCCAACTCCCCCTAGTCTACTGACACCCCACTCCCTCTACCTTTATATCACCTACTCATTCTTCTTACTGTGCCGCTCCCCCCTAGTCTACTGACACCCTACCTTTACCTCACACGCCCTTCTTCCTACTGTGCTGCCCCAAATCCCCCTATATATATACAGTGTAAACTCTATATAAGGGCCCTGAGGCGATTTAGTTCACATATGCAGCACTATACAAGTTATTCATTCCTAGTCTACTACATACCTTCCATCCCACTGCTAATAGCAAAATTACTCTCATTAGAACTTTAGAGCAGTGGTTGTCAACTTATGAGATGACATCACCAAAGGGCTGCACATAATGTTCAAAATATGTAATGCTTGGGGGCAGGGCCATCTTTAATATTGATTGGACCCTGGGCAAAAAATGTATTGGGCCCCCCCCCCCCCCCCATGCAATTTTGCTCTCCACCTGCTCTGAGACATACAATAAATAGCAGCTAGACTTAAAATCAGCTTACTATATCAGATCAGGCAGCAATTGCGACTGGTTGCTAGAGGTTACAGCACACATTATGGCTCGCTAATTAGTTGCTAGAGGTTACATCAAATGATTTCTGCTTGTTAATTGATTGCTAGAGATTACTGTTAAGTAATACTGCTCACTGATTTCTAGAGGTTACAGCACATCATCCCCCCACTGCTGGGGAGCATGATACACATATGAATGCCACCTTTATTTACATATCAATGCTGCCAGCCGCATCTATTTACTTAGTAATGCTGCCATTATTTACAAATGAATGCTGGTTATTTACATGCAAACACAGGGTCTGCAGGTGAGTCATCTGTACACAACAATAAGACAGAGCTGGGCGGCATTAGTACCATCACTTCACACTGAGATATCAGGACACAGTACAGGACTAAAACTTCAAGGGACAAGGGAATTTACACTGGGATAGTTGGCAAGTATGAGGCAGCTGCTTTGGGCCCCACAACAATGACAGGGCCCAGGGCAGTTGCCCCTTTTGCCCTGCCTTAAAGACGGCCCTGCTTGGGGGGGGGGAGGGGGGCTGTCAAAAACTGCAGACCTAATAGAGGAAATGAGGTACAGAGAGTAAGGACAGGATACATTGTTGGCTGGGAATATGCTGCAGAAAACAATACCAAACTGGGAAGATGTTACATGAGGCTAATAGAGATCAATGCTATTATCCTACTCAATGTTCCCACTACAAACTGCTGAGGCCCGAGACCGCACATCATATACCAAAGCATATATACCTCGAGCCAAAGGTTGGACATCAGGGATTTAGAAGCTCTTAATTTCTGATCTCACCCCCCCCCCCCCCATACTTCCCGTAGGTTGACTACTCACAAACCTTTAAAGAGGAAGTAAACCCTAATGGGTGTTACTTCCTCTTTGATTCCCTGCAAAGGTAAAGCATAATGGACTACTATGCATCGCATAGTAGCCCATTATGTGTCACTTACCTGACACAGGAGCCAGCGAAGTCACCGCTGTCCCCTGTAGTTCCGAGCATCCATCTTCTTGGTGGGTCTCCGTGGGTCTCACTGCTCTGGCGCTGTGATTCACCGGAGCAGAGATGACGTCACTCCCGCGCATGCGCACGGGAGCCGACACTCGCGGCATGTCGCCGCAATCTGCGGCTTACCCGGTGCGCCTGCGCATGCGCCGTAGACAGCGGTGGCTGTCTTCAGGTAAATATCTCCTAAACTGTATAGGTTTAGGAGATATTTCTTGGACCTACAGGTAAGCCTTAATCTAGGCTTACCTGTAGGTCAAAGTGGTTTGTAAGGGTTTACAGCCACTTTAATGAGAGTTGGTCCAGTTGGAGTCGCTTTGCAATGCCTTTATCCGACTGTATCTGGTGCCCAATGGGTTGCATGCCGTGCAATTGTATACATTTACCTTTGTTATCACAAGATATCTTCCTCTTCTTTGATGCTGCGCCTTTTATCCTCTCTGTATCCCTAAAAGTTAAAAACAATAAAAATGATTTGGAAATAAAAACCTAACCAAGATCCTAACACCTTAGAATAAAAAATAAAAAAAAAGTTTTGATTGGAGTTATACTCTAAAGTGGTAGCATTCAAAACTCAAACAGTATAATCCCAATTCCGATGGGATGGCAGGGAGCTATTGTTTCATTTTGTTTTTGAAAGCAAACGTCTTCCATATGTGTGAAGGGCAATGATATTCCCACTGCTGACATTGTTTTGGAATAGCCACTGTTCTAAGAATTTGGAGACTTTTCTTCAGTACAGGGGTTCTTTTCCTCTTCTATACATTGTACTATATTGTGGAACTGTGTTCTGGTCTTGTTACAGAAACGCTTTGTTCCAGATGGAGCTTTGCGTGACTCGGACAGCTCACAAAATTCACGCTTTGGATATGCCATCTCTGCAGTGCCAGACCTAAACCAAGACTCTTTCAATGACGTGGTGATCGGGGCACCTCTAGAAGATGGCCATAAGGGTGCCATTTATATCTTCCATGGATTCAAAAGAAACATATTGAAGAAATACAAACAGGTACAAATTTAAATTGCTAATTATTAATATGAATAATAACCATCAAAATGTCTTTTGTCACCTTCCAATTTTTACAGTTTGTATCAAAGTTGACTTACGCTTTCATGGTAGAAAAAAATAAAGCAAATAAAAAAATAATATATCATACAATTACTACAAAAGCCATGTTGTAATTTAATGGTACTAAAAATTACCTTTCCATTTTCATCTGTATCTTTCTGTAAAATTCAGTGCAATATGGTAACCTGGAGGTGTTCCATACAACGCCCCCAGAAATGTAATTTCCTGCTTGTGTGATTGGTTCACTGGTTTTCTCAGAAGTCTGCACTAAAATACAAGTCATATTTTAGGCATCCTCCACTTTTGGTGCGATTCTCCCCAGGGACGTTGGTAGACCCTGGCACCCAGGCTAGGTCGTCCATTGAGTGCTCCAGGTCTTTAACTGAGTGACCAGGGTCTTCTACTGAGTTCCCCAAGTCTTCTACTTAGTGCCCCAGGTATTCTAATGTGTTCCCAAAGTCTTCTACTGAGTGCCTCAGGTCTTCTACTGAGTGCCCTAGGTATTCTTACTGAGTGTCTCTGGTCTTCTACTGAGTGCCCCAAGTCTTCTACTGAGTGCCCCAGGTCTTCTACTGAGTGCCCCAGGTCTTCTACTGAGTGCCTCAGGTCTTCTACTGAGTGTCCCAGGTCTTCTACTGAGTGTCCCAGGTCTTCTACTGCGTGTCCCAGGTCTTCTACTGCGTGTCCCATGTCTTCTACTGAGTGTCCCATGTCTTCTACTGAGTGTCCCATGTCTTCTACTGAGTGCCCCAAGTCTTCTACTGAGTTCCCCAAGTCTTCTACTGAGTTCCCCAAGTCTTCTACTGAGTTCCCCAAGTCTTCTACTGAGTTCCCCAAGTCTTCTACTGAGTTCCCAAAGTCTTCTACTGAGTGCCCCATGTCTTCTTCTACTGAGTACCCCATGTCTTCTACTGAGTGCCCCAAGTGTTCTACTGAGTGCCCCAGGTCTTCTACTGAGTGCTCCAGGTCTTCTACTGAGTGCCCCAGGTCTTCTACTGAGTGCCCCAGGTCTTCTACTGAGTGCCTCAGGTCTTCTACTGAGTGTCCCAGGTCTTCTACTGAGTGTCCCAGGTCTTCTACTGCGTGTCCCAGGTCTTCTACTGCGTGTCCCATGTCTTCTACTGAGTGTCCCATGTCTTCTACTGAGTGCCCCATGTCTTCTACTGAGTGCCCCAAGTCTTCTACTGAGTTCCCCAAGTCTTCTACTGAGTTCCCCAAGTCTTCTACTGAGTTCCCCAAGTCTTCTACTGAGTTCCCAAAGTCTTCTACTGAGTGCCCCATGTCTTCTTCTACTGAGTACCCCATGTCTTCTACTGAGTGCCCCAAGTGTTCTACTGAGTGCCCCAGGTCTTCTACTGAGTGCTCCAGGTCTTCTACTGAGTGCTCCAGGTCTTCTACTGAGTGCTCCAGGTCTTCTACTGAGTGCTCCAGGTCTTCTACTGAGTGCTCCAGGTCTTATAATGTGTTCCTCAATTCTTCTACTGAGTACCCCAAGTCTTCTACTAAGTTCCGCAAGTCTTCTACTGAGTGCCCGGGGTCTTCTTACTGAGTTCCCCAAGTCTTCTACTGACTGCTCCTAGTCTTCTTACTGAGTGTCCCAGGTCTTTTACCGGGTGCCCCATGCCTTCTACTGAGCTCTCTAAGTCTTCTACTGAGTGCCCCAGGTCTTCTAATGTGTTCCTTAGGTTTTATACTGAGTGCCCCGGGTATTCTTACTGTGTGCCCTAGGTCTTCTACTGAGTACCCCAGGTCTTCTACTGAGTACCCCAGGTCTTCTACTGAGTGCCCTGTACCTTCTACTGAGCTCCATAAATCTTCTACTGAGTGCCCCAAGACATCTTCTGCACTCCTACTTCTAATGCCGCTTACACACAATCAGACAATCCACCGGACTTTGCAGCAGAGGTCTGCCGGACTTTCCGAACAAGCGGACTTGCCCACACATGACTGGACATTTCCAGCGGACTAGGTCCTGCGGACAATCCACCGGACTTTTGGCGGAGGTCCGCCGGACTTTCTAAATGAACGAACTTGCCCACACACGGAGTAAAGTCCGTTCATTTTGAACGTGACTCCAGGTAGACGGGACTAGCGAAGGAAGTCAATGTCGCTACCTCCATCAGCGAGATTGACACCTCGAGAGCCCCGTCGCCTGGTATGGATTTAAAGGGGAACCCCTACGCCAATAAAACGGTGTGGGGATTCCCCCCAAACTCCATACCAGACCCCCATCCGAGCATGCAGCCCGGCCGGTCAGAAAAGGGGGTGGGGACGCGCGAGCGCCCCCCTCCTGAGCTGTACCAGTCCGCGTGCCCTCAACATGGGGGGGTGAGTGCTTTGGAGAAGGGGGGCCCCTTGCGGGCCCCCCACCCCAAAGCACCTTGTCCCCGTGTTGATGAGGACAAGGGCCTCTTCCCCACAACCCTGGCCTTTGGTTGTCGGGGTCTGCGGACGGGGGCTTATCTGAATCCGGTAGCCCCCTTTAATAAGGGGGGCCCCCAGATCCCAGCCCCCCACCTTATGTGAATGAGTATGGGGTACATCGTACCCCTACCCATTCCCCTGGGGGGAAAAAGTGTCAATAAAAAAACACAATACAGGTTTTTAAAGTAGTTTATTAGACAGCTCTGGGGGTCTTCTTCCAACTTCGGGGGTCTTCTCGCCGGGCTCCTCCGCTATCTTGTGCTCTTTCTGTCCATATGACATCACCCAGCCACCCACCCACCCCCTTATGCCTATGTACGTCGCCGCACAACACGTCCCTGGCATTAGGGCCGGAGAGAGCGTCGTGTCAACATCAGAAGGAAGAAGAAGGAAGAAGAAGAAGAAGGTGGCAGCGACAGCGACGAACAAGACCGGGCTAACGCTAGTAAAAGAGCTGGAAGAAGATAGCGGAGGCCAGGTAGAAGAAACGAAGAGTGGGACAAGACCCCCGAAGTCAGAAGAAGACCCCCAAAGTCAGAAGAAGATCCCCGGACGGCGGCGACGAAGAAGAAAGCCGGGCTCCACCGCTAGTAAAAGAGCGGTAAAAGAGCAGAAGGTAGCGGAGGAGCCTGGCGAGAAGACCCCCAAAGTCAGAAGAAGACCCCCCCCCCACCCGGAACTGTCCAATAAACTAATTTAAAAACCTGTGTTGTGTTTTTTTTATTGACACTTTTTCCCCCAGGTGAATGGGTAGGGGTACATCGTTCACATAGGGTGGGGGCCAGGATCTGGGGGCCCCCTTATTAAAGGGGGCTCCCAGATTCCGATAAGCCCCCCGTCTGCAGACCCCGACAACCAACGGCCAAGGTTGTCAGGAAGAGGCCATTGTCCTCCTCAACATGGGGACAAAGTGCTTTGGGGTGGGGGGCCCACAGGGCGCCCCCCTTCCCCAAATCACCCACCCCCCATGTTGAGGGCACGCGGCCTGGTACGGCTCAGGATGGGGGGGGGGGGGGCGGTCGCTCGTCCCCACCCCCTTTCCTGACCTGCCGGGCTGCATGCTCGGATAAGGGTCTGGTATGGACTTTGGGCCGACCCCACGCCTTTTTTTAGCGTAGGGGTTCCCCTTTAAATCCATACCAGGCGATGGGGCTCGGGAGGTGTCAATCTTGCCGATGGAGGCAGGAAACATTGACTTCCTTCGCTAGTCCTGTCTACCTGGAGTCACGTTCAAAATGAACGGACTTTACTCCGTGTGTGGGCAAGTCCGTTCATTTGAAAAGTCTGGCGGACTAGCACACAGAAGGGCAGATTGTCCACCGGACTGCCGAGTCCGGCGGACAATTTTGAGTCAAGACTTCTTTCTAAGTCCGCCGGACTTTTGGGAAGAAAAAGTCAGCCGGAGCCCACACACGGTCGAATTGTCCGGCGGACAAGAGTCATAGTCCGATCATGTGTACACGGCATAATTCAATGCATTATACAGGTCTGTAACATTGTCTAGTTTATCTGCTTTTCAATACATTTGTTTTGTCATTCTAAAGTGACTCTACTGTTCTTAGAGCAATTCATTTTTGTTCAGTTACAAAGATTATATTAGCTTTAGATTTGATCCAAAGTGGTCATCGTGGTATCTTACCAGCCCCTCAACATTTTAATTTGTGTGCCCAGAGGTGGCCACGGTCAATTAGGACCCTAGAATTTTGAATTTTTGATCCATCTATGGGCAGCTTAAGACAGGAAGTGTGTCCCCACTTCTAATGATTTGTAAACGGCAATACTGTATATTACATTTTTGTTTTTGGGTTTATTACCGCTTTAATTCTGTTTTTGTGTTCTTGTCTTCTCAGCGCATTGCTGCAGCGGACTTGTCGCCCACACTGGCCTATTTCGGCTGCAACATTCATGGAGAGATGGATATGAACGAGGATGGCCTGGTGGATCTGGCAGTGGGCTCTATGGGAAACGCTGTTCTTCTCTGGTGTGTGGATGATCGTGTACCGATACAGCTATGATAAACATTCTTCTAAGCAACTAGACCAGTGATTCTCAACCAGGGTTCTGTGGAACCCTAGGGTTCCTCCAGAGGTTGCTAGGGGTTCCTTCAACATTGGGCAATTTGTACCTCTCAGATAAGTTCCCAATGACACCATTGATGGTTTTAGCTATCTGTAAGCCCTTGTACACACGGTCGGAGATTCCGACAACCAAATCCGTTAGAGTAATTTTGACGGATTAATTTCCGGAAGAGGTCCGGAAGTGAAGTTGCATACACACAGTCGGACTAAGTTGTCAGAAAATCCGATTGTACATAACGTGATGACGTTATTTCGTTACGACGGGACTACGTTCAGGCTGGTAGCCAATAGCTTTGGTCTAGGAATTTGATCTGAGCATGCGTGGCACTTTGTCCGTCGGAGTAGGAGCATTTTGTTGGAAAATTTTACCGGCAAGTTGGAAAAATTGGTCCGTCGGATATTCCGACGGAAACAGTCCGATGCATACCACACACAGTCGGAATATCCAACAAAACGGTCCGATAGGAAACATTCCGACGGAATCTCTGACCGTGTGTACAAGGGCTAAGGAGGTAATTCTTCCCAATGACCACAAGTGTAAGGACCATTCTTCCCACTGACCATCACACTAATGTACCATGAGTTGTAGATTACTAATTTTTAGCAGGGGTTCCCTGAGACTGGAGAACGATTTCAAGGGTTCCTCGGTGTTGAAAAGGTTGAGAAAGGCTGAACTAGACTTTCTGCAACATGTAGAGACTAACAGAATAAATGCTTTCAAGTTCAGTGCACCCAAAATGGATATCTCAGTTAGAGGCGGATTATGTTGGTCTGAGCCATGTACTGAGAATATACATGTGCAATTCGTTTGGGTCAGAATATAATTTTGAATTAATTTTTGGTAATTTGGAGATTCAGATATATCTGAAACTCTGAATGAAATAGTAACAGTTTTCATTAAAATTCATTAAATTTTGTTCCGTTCAGTTGTTTTCTACCAAATTTCAAATTTTGGAAACAATACGAATTTGGAAGGGTCGAAAAATGATCGACCGATGTGTGAAGAATAGCTGGTTGTTAAGGAATGGGGCGGGAAGCCGGCCGCCGCGTTCCTTAAAAAAACTATTTTTCATCATTGGTCAGCGGGCTTCCCCACTGACAGCTGAAATGTAAACTAAAGAATGCCGGCAATGAAAAATTCAGGAAAAAAAAACCAACGTGGCCCCCCCTTCCAATCCATACCAGGCCCTTTTAAGGGGAACCCCACACCAAAATCCATACCAGATCCTTATCTGAGCGTGCAGCCCCAGCAGGCCAGGTAAGGGGCTGGGGGGGAGCAAGCAGCCCTCCCCCAACCATATCAAGCCACATGCCCTCAACATGTGCTTTGGGGTAACTTGCACCTTGTCCCCAAGGGCCTCTTCCCTCACAACCCTGGCTGATGGTTGTGGGGGGTCTGCAGGCGGGGGGGGGGCTTATCGGAATCTGGAAGCCCCCTTTAACAAGGGGGGCCTCCAGATTCCGCCCACCCCCATATGAATGAGTATAGATTACATAGTACCCCTACTCATGCACCAAAAAAATAGTAAAAAGTGAGTAAAGATATAACAAGTGTTTTTTAATTTGAATTGTTTCGAAAATGTGGAATTCATTAGAAAATAAATAAACAAAACTAAATTAAACTAAACAAATTCCAAAACAAATTAATGAAACAAAATTAGTAACATAGCGAATCTATCCGAAACGAAACAAAACAATTTTTTCTGTTCTGCACATGTCTAACTCAACATGCCAGGGGGCATCTTTAACGGTGGCCAAAACACATACCAACCATACATTATCAATTATTCATTCATTTTTTAAGGCTAAACTGGTCAAACAGAATACCATACCAAAGGCCCTATATTTGATTGATTGTATAACTTTTTCACCCTTTTTTCCTCACTGCCTGTTTTAACCCTGAAAAGGCCAGACCACCGTGCCGCAACGCAGTGGTCTGGCCTTTATGCTGCGGGGCATTGCGTCACAGCCCCAGTCACTTGAAAAGTTCACATTTGGCGGCATCCAACACGAAATGAGGCATCATTTTTGCCCCAGCTGCAAAGTTGCGTGGCCATGGCATGTGCTCAACACCATTTGTCAGCCATTGTAGCTTGGGTGTGATCAGTGGGCAGTAAAACTGTGGCTCAGCTGCCTATTTTTACCACCTACACCTCAGCCAAATTGTGAACAAGCTAGATCATGTCTGACTCTACCATCCTGATCAGCCACAGTGGAATTTGGTCTGATCGATCATACAACTATACGCATGTGTGTAGGTGGAGTGCAGCGCGATCACACACACAGTCCAAGTGTGATGAAAGAACTTGTAATAAATGAAGGCAAAGGCAATTCACAATATACCCGGTGGGAAGACCGGGAAAACTCAAGAGTCCAGCAGTGTGTAGAAAGCAGGTTTTAGCCGAACTAACAGCACCTGTTTGGAGGGCCAGAATGCGGCCGGGCCATCTGTCCAGAGAAGTTGCAAGCCCTACGTTTTCCCTCCTCATCAGGAACCTTTCCTTGCCGCTAGTTCTGTCTCTACCAGACAGGGCACTTGTCCCTACTCCACCCACTCACAAAAGCGCGCCAAGCTTGGGAGCCAGGGCTTTAAATAGGCTCTGCCTGACCCAAAATGGCTGCTAGAGTCACATGACTCAGGAAGCCATAGAGGAGCCTTGACTTCCTCTCCAATTGTACTGCTGCTGCAGATAAGTGCCACCTACAGTGGAGAAAGTAGACTGCACGTGCCTACATGAGTATCTGAGAACCGATTATAATACACATTTGATATCTTTAGTAGATTGTCAAGTGTGGAACAATACCGTATGTATTGCACCATCTGATATTTTAAACAATTGTGATTTGCTTGGTTGTGAGTTTTTCTTAAAACTCTAACTTCTCCTATAACCACTTAAAGCGGAGGTCCACCCTAAAATGGACCTCCGCTCATCGGAATCCCCCCCCCCCCCTCCGGCGCCACAATCGGCACCTTTCAGGGGGGAGGGGGGTGCAGTTACCTGGATAATCCAGGTAACTGCACCCACTTCCGGGCTAGCTCTCTGCGGAAAGGGGCGTACGTTACGCCCCTTTCCGCAAGCGCCCGCCCCCTTCAGCAAGTGCCCCGCTGCCTGCTGGGAAACACACAGCTCCCAGAGGCAGCGGGGACCGTCCGGATTGCGCCGCGCGGCTCGCGCATGCGCAGTAGGGAACCGGGAAATGAAGCCGAAAGGCTCCATTTCCTGATTCCCATACCCAAGATGGCGGCGGCACGAGCGAGCGATCGGCTTCGGGTGCCGACATCGCGGGCGCGCTGGACAGGTAAGTGTCACTATTTAAAAGTCAGCAGCTGCAGTATTTGTAGCTGCTGGCTTTTAAAAAAAAAAAAAAAAACGCGGAGTCCCGGTGGACTCCCGCTTTAAGGACTGGAATGATTTCCCCCCTTAATGACCAGGCCATTTTTCGCAATACGGCACTGCGTCGCTTTAACTGACAGTTGCACGATCGTGCAATGTTGTACCCAAACAAAATTTATGTCCTTTTTTTTTTTCCCCACAAATAAAGCTTTCTTTTGGTGGTATTTGATCACCTCTGCGGGCGATATCTGCAGATGAGGTTGGTGATGTAGATGGGGGAGATGTTGTGGATGGCCTTGTATGTTGTGGTTAGCATTTTGAACTTTACACGGTGGGGTAGGGGAAGCCAGTGAAGGGATTGGCAGAGAGGGGCAGCAGTCACCGATCGGTTAGTGAGGTGTATTAGTCTAGCAGCAGCATTCATAATAGACTGAAGGGGGGAGGAGCCTGCTTAAAGCGGTTCTCCACCCTAAAGTGGAAGTTCCGCTAATCTGATCCCTCCCCCCCTCCGGTGCCACAATCAGCACCTTTCAGGGGGGAGGGGGGTGCAGTTACCTGGATAATCCAGGTATCTGCACCCACTTCTGGGACAGACCGCCGCAGATGCCCCCCCCCCCCCCCCGGTGTGTTCTGGGAAACACAGAGTTCTCAGGACACAGCGGGGACCAATTAGAGACGCGCAGCTCGACTTGCGCATGCGCAGTAGGGAACCGGGCAGTGAAGCCGAAACGCTTCACTTCCCGATTCCCTGACAGAGGATGGCGGCGGGGGAAGCAGAGAGACGAGCGATCGCTCGTCATCTGCCGCCGACATGGCTGGACCCTGGGACAGGTAAGTGCCAATTTATTAAAAGTCAGCAGCTGCAATATTAGTAGCTGCTGGCTTTTAATATTTTTTTTTTTAGGTGCAGAACCTCTTTAAGGGTGGGCCATTAAGGAGAGAGTTACAGTAGTCAAGGCGGGAAATAATCAAGCAGTGAATAAGTTGCTTTGTGGCGAATTCTGGAGATGTTGCGGAGGTTAAGACGGCAAGATTTAGCCTTTAGGATTTAGATTTAGAGTAGGAGATAATGGGACAGATTGGGGTAAAGAGTTCCATAGGATTGGAGAGGCTCTGGAAAAGTCCTGGAGGCGAGCATGGGAGGAGGTGATGAGGGAAGGAGAGCAGGAGGTCTTGAGAAGAACGAAGAGAACGACATGTAACTTTCTGTACTCCACCATCATGGCCACCATCTTTCTGTTCTGAAATGGGTTTGCTATATGATTTTTGTCCCAAAAAGAAATGGCGGTCAGTAACAGTTTTAATGATACGATTTGTGCTTTCATTGGCAGGACTCGCAGCGTTGTGCAGATTAATGCGACCATTCGATTTGAGCCGCCGAAGATCAACATTTTCAGTAAAGAGTGCCACAGGAATGGACGGGAAGCCACTTGCATGGCGGCCTTCATCTGCTTCTCTCCAATATTTAAAGCACCCCAGTTCCAGGGGCAGAGTGTGGGTAAGTGACCGAATGTTATGTACTATGCAGAAGGAATGATATAAAAAGTGATACCTGAGCTGTGAAAAAATATAGTTACTAATAATACTTTATTATAAGTATTATTATTACAAGTTCCGTCCCTCCCCCCCCAAACTCGCTCATCCATGTCTTTATGGACCTTGCTTTGTGCACTGGTCCAAATCATTTGGTGGAGGGGGGATTACGGTGTGCGGGGTTGTTTTTCAGGGGTTGGACTTGGCCCCTTAGTTCCTGTGAAGGGAACTCTTAAAGCGTCAGCATACCAAGACATTTTGGACAATTTCATGCTCCCAACTTTGTGGGAACAGTTTGGGGACGGCCCCTTCCTGTTCCAACATGAGTGCGCACCAGTGCACAAAGCAAGGGTCATAAAGACAAGGATGAGCGAGTTTGAGGTGGAGGAACTTGACAGGCCTGCACAGAGTCCTGACCTCAACCCAATAGAACACCTTAGGGATGAATTATAGCAGAGACTGTGAGCCAGGCCTTCTCATCCAACATCAGTGCCTGACCTCACGTATGTGCTTCTGGAAGAATGGTCAAACATTCCCATAGACACACCTCCTAAACCTTGTGGACGGCCTTCCCAGAACAGTTGAAGGTATTATAACTGCAAAAGGCGGGCCAACTCAATATTGAACCCTAAGGACTAAGCCCTTGTACACACGATCGGAGATTCCAACAACCAAATCCGTCGGATTTTGTCCGAAACTGTTGCATACACACGGTCGGACGAAGTTGTCGGAAAATCCGATCGTTCAGAACGTGATGACGTTATTTCGTTACAACGGGACTACGTTCAGACTAGTAGCCAATAGCTTTGATGTAGGAATTTGATCTGAGCATGCGTGGCACTTTGTCCGATCGGAATTCTCTACACATGATCGGAGTATGTGATATCGGAGCATTTTGTCGGAAAATATTTCCGGCAAGTTGGAAAATTTGGTCCGACGGATATTCCGACGGAAACAGTCCGATGCAGACCACACACAGTCAGAATATCCGACAAAACGCTCCGATAGGACACATTCCGTCGGAATCTCCGATCGTGTGTACAAAGGCTAAGACCGGGATGCCATTAAAGTTCATGTGCGTGTAAAGGCAGGCGTCCCAATACTTTTGGTGCCCACAGTCCTAGTTACTCTTTCAATCCTTTTTTTCTCTAATATTTGGATCTTGGCATGGTGAGGGTCCTCCCTCCTTATCCAATACTTTTGGTAAAATAGTGTATCTGTGCTTTAGTGGAAATGTGCAAAATAATGCCCCATACACACGATCGGACATTCCGACAACAAAATCCATGGGATTTTTTCCGACGGATGTCGGCTCAAACTTGTCTTAGATACACACGGTCACAGAAATCTTGTCGGAAATTCCGAACGTCCAGAACGCGGTGACGTACAACACGTACGACGGGCCGAGAAAAATGAAGTTCAATAGCCAGTGCGGCTCATCTGCTTGATTCCGAGCATGCGTGGAACTTTGTGCATCGGAATTGTCTACCCACGATCGGAAATTTACGAGAACGGGTTTTGTTGTCGGGAAAAATTTGAGATCCAGATCTTTGTGTGACGGAAATTTCCGATGGAAAATGTGTGATGGAGCCCACACACGGTCGGAAATTTCCGGCAACGAGGTCCTATCACACGTTTTCCATCGGAAAATCCTATCGTGTGTACGGGGCACAAGGGTGCAGCACCTCATTAACGTACAAAACAAGAAAAAGATAAATGAATATTGCATTAAAGTCCAGGCAATAATACTGAGATCCCGCTATAAAGTCCAATAAAGTGACAACTGTAAAGCAATGACACCAGTGTTGATAAAGCAATTCTTCTTATGCCACGTACACACGATCGGGCTATCCGGCGGACTTAGTCCGGCAGACAAACCGCCAGACTTTGAAGCGGAGGTCTGCCGGACTTTCCGAATGAGCCGAAAACCTCCTACTGTGAATGAACAAAGCTCCCCAAAAAGCCAGAAAAAGATTCCAATGGTGTGGTATTTAATGTTAAAAACATGTATACAATAGATACAGGACAGTGAATTGATAAACTCACATTTAAAAGCCGATGTCGACCCAGAATCAAGCAGGAGTGTGACGTCAGCACACCAAATCTCTACCCGACACGTTTCGTCTAAAGGGACGTTATCAAGGGGTCCTATTGGAATCTTTTTCTGGTGAGTTTGCATTTCACTTGGTGGTGGTGGGAGATCACTGAAGCACTCCTAAGCCCTTGTACACATGGTCGGACATTCTGGCGGAAAATGTCCGATCGGACCGTGTTGTCGGATAATCCGACCGTGTGTGGGCTCCATCGGACTGTTTCCGTCGGAATATCCGACCGACAAAGTTTTAGAGCTGGGTGATAACATTTTCCGAAAGGACTTTGTCCGATCGTTTGTAGAGAATTCCGATCGGACAAAGTGCCACGCATGCCCAGATCAAATTCCTAGACCAAAGCTATTGGCTACTAGCGTGAACGTAGTCCCGTCGTAGTGAAATAACGTCATCACGTTCTGAACGATCGGATTTTCCGACAACTTTGTCCGACCGTGTGTATGCAACACAAGTTTCGGACAAAATACGTCGGACAAAATCCGATGGATTTTGTTGTCGGAATGTCCGACCCGTGTGTCCAAGGGCTAAGAAGAATTGCTTTATCAACACTGGTGTCATTGCTTTACAGTTGTCATCGTATTGGACTTTATAGCGGGATCTTAGTATTATTGCCTGGACTTTAATGCAATATTCATTGAGGTTTTTCTTGTTTTGTATGTTATTGCGGCGCTGCACTCTAAGCCCTTGTACACACGGTCGGAGATTCCCGACGGAATCTGTCCGATCGGACCGCTTTGTCGGATATTCCGACTGTGTGTGGTCTGCATCGGACTGTTTCCGTCGGAGTATCTGACGGACCAGGTTTTCCAACTTGTTGGTAAAATTTTCCGACAAAATGCTCCGATCGGACATACTCCGATCATGTGTAGAGAATTCCGATCGGACAAAGTGCCACGCATGCTCAGATCAAATTCCTACACCAAAGCTATTGGCTACTAGCCTGAACGTAGTCCCGTCGTAATGAAATAACGTCATCGCGTTCTGAACGATCGTGTGTCCGACCGTGTGTATACAACAGTTTCGGACAAAATCCGACGGATTTGGTTGTCGGAATCTCCGACCGTGTGTACAAGGGCTTAGTTTGCACATATGCAGAAGGAATGATTATTAATGCCGCGTACACACGATCGAATTGCAGTGCGCCGCACAATTCGATCGTGTGTGGGTTACAGCGGACTTTTTCATCGTAAAGTCCAGCGGATTTAGAAAGTAGTTTTGACTCAAAATTTGTCCGCCGGACTTGGCTTTCAGCGGACAATGCGTTCGTCAGTATGCTAGTCCCGCGGACTAAGAATGACGCATGCTCAGAAGCAAGTACGAGACGAAAGCTATTGGCGACTGGCTATTGAACTTCCTTTTTCTAGTCCCGTCGTACGTGCTGTACGTCATCGCGTTAGAAATCGCCAGACTTTCGGAGTGTCCGTGTGTGGCCAAGTCTGTTCGTTATAAAGTCCGGCGGATTGTTTGCCGGACCAAGTCCACCGGACAATACGATCGTGTGTACACTGCACAGCCTACACTTGGACAGTCAAGCTATGTATGAACAAACCGCTGAGTAACAATGAGCGCCTAAAGCTGAAGTCCTGGTATTATTTTTATTGCATACTTGCTCCAGCTTAGCACGATGTAAGTATGTACTGTGCAGTGCATCCGGAAAGTATTCACAGCGCTTCACTTTTTCCACATTTTGTTATGTTACAGCCTTACTCCAAAATGGATTAACCACTTCAATACCAGGCACTTAAACACCTTCCTGCCCAGACCAATTTTGAGCTTTCAGCGCTGTCGCACTTTGAATGACAATTGCGCAGTCATGCTACACTGTACCCAAATTAAATTTTTTATCATTTTTTCCCACACATAGAGCTTTCTTTTGGTGGTATTTGATCACCTCTGCGGTTTTTATTTTTTGCGCTACAAATAAAAAAATACCGAAAATTTTGAAAAAAAAATTTTTTTTTGTTTCAGTTTCAAAACTTTGTAAATAAGTACGTTTTCTCCTTCACTGATGGGCACTGATGGGGCTACACTCATGGGCACTGATAAGGCGGCACTGATGGGCACCAATGATGTGGCACCAATGAAGTGGCACTGATGAGGTGGCATTGATGGACACTGATATGTGGCACTGATAGGCGGCACTGATAGGCGGCACGGATGGGCGACACGGATGGGCAACATGGATGGACACTGATAGGTGGCACAAATTGGCACTGATAGCTGGCACGGATTGGCATGGATGGGCGGCACAGATGGGCATGGATAGGCGGCACAGATGGGCATGGGTGGGCACTGATAGGCGGCACAGGTGGGCACTGATAGGCGGCACAGGTGGGCACTAATAGGTGGCACAGGTGGGCACTCATAGGCGGCACAGGTGGGCACTCATAGGCGGCATTGGTGTTATACTGTACTAATGGATGCCAATCAGTGCCAAACAATAATGCATGCCAATCAGTGATGCCCATTGTGGGCACTGATTGGCATCCATTATGGGCACTGATTGGCATCCATTGTGCTGACTGGCATCCCTGGTGGTCTAGAGAGGATTACCTTTTCCCTGGTGGTTTGGTGGCATCCCTGGTGGTCCAGTGTGGGCATCCTCGGGGGGGCTGTGCTGATAATCGATCAGCACAGACCCCCCCTGTCAGAGGAGCAGCCGATCAGCTCTCCTCTACTCGCGTCTGACAGACGCGAGTGAGGAAAAGCCGATCACCGGCTCTTCCTGTTTGCACTGTGATTAGCCGTGATTGGACACGGCTGATCACGTAGTAAAGAGTCTCCGTCGGAGACTCTTTACCGAGATCGTAGTTGCCGGGTGTCAGACTGACACCCCGCAACAACGATCGCCGCGATGCGTGCCCCCGGGGGCGCGCAGCGGCTCATAATCCTGAGGACGTCATATGACGTCCGATCAGGATTATGAAACCACTTTGCCACCGTCAATTGCCTATAGGGCGGGCGGCAAGTGGTTAAATTCATTATTTTCCTCAAATTCTACAAACAATCCCCCATAATGACAACATGAAAGAAGTTTGTTTGAAATCTTTGCAAATTTATAAAAAATAAAACAATCCCATGTACATAAGTATTCACAGCCTTTGCTCAATACTTTGGTGAAGCACCTTTGGCACAAGCTCGGCACACCTATTTTTGGGCAGTTTCTCCCATTCTTATTTGCAGGACCTCTCAAGCTCCATTAGGTTGGATGGGGAGCGTCGGTGCACAGCAATTTTCAGATCCCTCCAGAGTTTCGACGGCCGTCGCAGCCACCCCCTATTCATGCATCCGGCAACTTTCAGGACACCAGACGCATAAATTGCAGCAGCCGTGTTTTTTTTTTTTTAACACCTGATTGGAGCCAGAGGCTCTAATAGGCTTCAAAATAGGGTGGGCTCGGGTCACAGAGAATGGGCTCCGATCCCACCTAGCTGTGTTACAACAGCGAATGAATATTTGCTGTTGAAACACTGATCCTCAATCCGGCCCACCAGAAGCGGGTGCAAAACCTGTTTTTCCGATTGGCCGAAAAGAGAAGACTCCCGATTGAAGAGGAGGTAGGAAGCAAAGGCTGCCGCCGCTTTTGCCGTTATGACCCATGGGGAGCAGGAGAGCGGGAGGCCAGACAGTGGTAGATGGCCCAGTAACGCGAGAGACCGACAACAGGTCCACTTGAATGGATTTTATTTGCAAACTTAGATAATGAACAGTCTCTTAAATTGGGATCAGAGGGTTGGAAAGGAAATTCAGGTACTCTTAGTGTCAAAGTCAAAATGTTGAATGCTTACTTTTACTTACTCCATCCAGAGAATAGCCATTCGCAACTGGATGAACACTCAGGTTGGATAGTCCCTCTCTCACAAGGCCCAGCAGCCAACAAGGTGCTTTACTAAGGAACAAGTCTCTGCCACAGACATTGTTGTAAAAAACATAGGGAAACTAAGCTTGAAAACACTCGTAGGATACCTGGATCTTTCAGCCAGCTTGGCGATATCCACAAGACCGGATTCTCTCGGGTACTTCAGCCCTTCCAGGCTCTTACTAAGAAACCAACCCGTACGTGGTCTTCTTCTAAAGAGTCCTCCCCTGGAATGCTTGAAGTCACTGGGTCTCTCCCAAACCGGAGACAGCACCCAACCACCTCAGAATCCTTCTTTCGTTTCCCTGCCTCGGGCTAGCCAGCCCCGAGACATCAAAATCATGTAGATCCGCCCCCCAGGCCATAGCCTTTCTGGGGGCTGGTCAGCTGGACCAGGACCATGAAGTCAGTACATCATTCTGGACCGGCACCCCTGAACCAAGTGACGCCCGCATCTTAAATACCCTCTCCCAGAAAGCACAGTGAGAGCGCCACTCCCACTGGGCGGGCTCCGAGAGAGAGTAACTTAAGCACCTAACCAGACCATAGTTCCATGCCTGCCAGAAGAGACAGTGCCCCCCTGTGGCCAGGCTGAACATCTCACAGTCCAGTCAGACTGATGCTGAAGTCTAAATTTAGACAATTGTACCCAAACCAAACTGCAGTTTAGGCATAACTTTAACTTTGAAAAACGCATAGCGCGTGCTCTTCAGGAGCCGCCGCTACATGTCCATGCCATTTTCATCTGTTTTATGTTAAATCAAAATATAAAAGCCAAGACTGATTTTTATTAAATATGGAATAAACACGGTACCTGGGAAATTTGACAAGATATGGGACCCACGGCTTACCACTCTTGGCATGCCCACTCATGGATCATAGACACGTGTTGACAGGGGGTGTTGACTGCTGGACCCCAGTGTGCCACTAACTGGTTCTTGCATTTCCCTGGTTGTATCACTGCAACAAATATCCCGATCTCACGTAATACCCCAATAATTCTGCGGAAATAGGATACACTGTTTGGATTGTTTGACATGTCACTCTAACTTCGAAAAAAAAATATTTGGAAGTCTGTAATGTTGGATGAAGCACCTTTAGGTAAAGGTTGATTTATAAAAAGAAAACACATGGAACAATAATTAATGCCAATTACTTTTGTACGTTTTAAGATATTTCATAGAAAATTGTGGGCTCGTCTTTTTATTTTTTTATTTTTTTGGCGGAAGGGTACCAACAAATTCGGCCATGGCTGTAGGTCTCTGTTCTGCACATATTTTCCTTTAGTCTTTACCTCTCTGTAGATGCTTTTCTTGACCAACCTATAGCAATTTTCTTTGATTTAATGGAAATAAAATATAATTGACATCACGGAAAAAAAAAAAAAAACACAAATGAGCAGAAGTCTAAAGAAAAGCTAATTAAATTGGGCAATTGCTTGAGGTTGGTATGCCTGTCTAGGATCCCAAGGCTTTTTGGCTTTGTATCTTACCAAGGACACTGTCTGCAGTATGCTCTCCCAGGGCCGTCTTTAATATTGATTGGACCCTGGGCAAAACTTTTCTTGGGCCCCCCCCCCCCATGCAGTTTTGCTCTCCACCTGCTCCGAGACAGGCATGTACTGGCCATCGAGACTACCGGGAGTTTCCCAGTGGGCTGATGGCTCAGTTGGCCACTCTGATGTAAGGGGGCTGGTGATGGGACACTCTGATGTAAGGGGGCTGCTGATGGGACACTCTGATGTAAGGGGGCTGCTGATGGGACACTCTGATGTAAGGGGGCTGGTGATGGGACACTCTGATGTAAGGGGGCTGGTGATGGGACACTCTGATGTAAGGGAGCTGGTGATGGGACACTCTGATGTAAGGGGGGTGGTGATGAGACACTCTGATGTAAGGGGGGTGGTGATGAGACACTCTGATGTAAGGGGATGCTGATGGGACACTCTGATGTAAGGGGGCTGCTGATGGGACACTCTGATGTAAGGGGGTGCTGATGGGACACTCTGATGTAAGGGGGCTGCTCATGGGACACTCTGATGTAAGGGGGCTGCTGATGGGACACTCTGATGTAAGGGGGCTGGTGATGGGACACTCTGATGTAAGGGAGCTGGTGATGGGACACTCTGATGTAAGGGGGGTGGTGATGAGACACTCTGATGTAAGGGGGGTGGTGATGAGACACTCTGATGTAAGGGGATGCTGATGGGACACTCTGATGTAAGGGGGCTGCTGATGGGACACTCTGATGTAAGGGGGTGCTGATGGGACACTCTGATGTAAGGGGGCTGCTGATGGAACACTCTGATGCAAGGGGGCTGCTGATGGAACACTCTGATGTAAGGGGGCTGCTCATGGGACACTCTGATGTAAGGGGGCTGCTCATGGGACACTCTGATGTAAGGGGGCTGGTAATGGGACACTCTGATGTAAGGGGGCTGGTAATGGGACACTCTGATGTAAGGGGTGCTGATGGAACACTCTGATATAAGGGGGCTGCTCATGGGACACTCTGATGTAAGGGGGCTGGTAATGGGACACTCTGATGTAAGGGGGCTGGTAATGGGACACTCTGATGTAAGGGGGCTGGTAATGGGACACTCTGATGTAAGGGGTGCTGATGGAACACTCTGATATAAGGGGGCTTCTCATGGGACACTCTGATGTAAGGGGGCTGGTGATGGGACACTCTGATGTAAGGGGGCTGGTGATGGGACACTCTGATGTAAGGGGGCTGCTGATGGAACACTCTGATATAAGGGGGCTGCTGATGGGACACTCTGATATAAGGGGGCTGCTCATGGGACACTCTGATATAAGGGGGCTGGTGATGGGACACTCTGATGTAAGGGGGCTGGTGATGGGACACTCTGATGTAAGGGGGCTGGTGATGGGACACTCTGATGTAAGGGGGCTGGTGATGGGACACTCTGATGTAAGGGGGCTGGTAATGGGACACTCTGATGTAAGGGGTGCTGATGGGACACTCTGATGTAAGGGGGCTGGTAATGGGACACTCTGATGTAAGGGGTGCTGATGGGACACTCAAAATGTAAGTGGGCCTGTCTGGATGAAGTCCAGGGCCAAACTTCTGTCCCAGTCCAGCCCTGCTCCGAGACATACAATAAATAGCAGCTAGACTCAAAATCAGTTTACAGAATCACATCAGGCAGCTATTGCAATTGGTTGCCAGAGGTTACAGTGTATCATTACCGCTCACTGACTGGTTGCTAGAGGTTAAAGCACATGATTTCTGCTTGTTGATTGGTTGCTAGAGATAACTGTGGATATGAAATCAGGGGGCATGATATATATATATCAATGCCGCCGCTATTTACATATGAATGGCGGTAATTTACATGTAAACACAGGGTCTGCAGTCATCTGTACACAGCAATAGAGCAGAGCTGGGCAGCATTAGTAGCAGCACTTCACACTGAGATATCGGGGCACAGCACAGGATTAAAACCTCAAGGGACAAAGGAATTTAAACCGGGATAGTTGGAAAATATGAGGCAGCTGCTTTAGGCCCCACAACAATGACAGGGCCCAGGGCAACTGCCCCTTTTGCCCTGCCTTAAAAATGGCCCTGTGCTCTCCCAAGTTATAGGGGGTTTTATCCAGTTTCCCCTCTATACTAGGTGGGTTGCTTGGTGCCTGACTGGCCTTGGAGTGTGTACATATGTTTTAGGGACCTTCCATTGTGAGCTCCTCCAGGGCAAAGGGAACCAATGTGAATGGTTCTGTACACTTTGAAAAGCCCTGTGTAAGGCCGCGTACACACGCGGGGACTGTTCGCCCAACTTTGTCCGTCAAACAGTTTCGGCAAACAGTCCGCTCAAAATTAGCATGGACAGACATGGCCACACACGACGTACGAACAGTTTGCTGAAACCGTGCGCGATGACGTGAACGGCACGTACGACGGGACGAAAAATACGACGTCCTATACACTGCATTATAACTTTCGGCGTGTAAAGCCTTTCTGAGCATGCGCGGAACTTAGTTTGACGAACAAGCCTACACACGAGCGGACTGTTCGCTGAAACAAGGTTTCAGCGGACAGTTTTTCGGAAATTCCGAAAAACCTTGTTCAGCGGACTGTTCGCCGAAACTGTCCGCTGAAAGCCCACACACGAGCGGACTGTTCAGCGGACAAAGTTGGGCGAACAGTCCCCGCGTGTGTACGCGGCCTAAAATGTAAGGCAAATATAAACATATAAAATAAAAGTAGGTATTTGCACATTTTTAATAGAGCACAAGTAAATCATTATTGGGAGCAAAGCTTCTTAACTGGCAATAACGAATAGCCATACACATATATAAAATGCATGACTTTTTATGAATAGCCTGGTGCCTCTTGGTACCATGTTTCCCCCCGAAAATAAATAAATGGGTTATATTAATTTTGGTAACTAAAGACATAGTAGGGCTTATTTTCGGGGTAGGTCTTATCATGAAATGTGCTGTCTTCTCTCCCCCTCTCCCTCCCTGCCTGTCAGGAATCCCCAGTGGAGCCGAGTAAAAGTGGTTGTAAAATCCTAGAATCCACTCTATTACAGTATTATATAATGTAAACTACAGAGAGGGGGGGGGGCTGAGATTCCCCCGCTGACAGCTGGGAGAAGAGGAGGAGAGCAGCGGGAGATTGGCGCTGTACCAAAGGTATTTGGCACAGTTAGATTACAGAAACATACACAATTTACATTATATAATACTGTAATAAAGTGGATTCTAGGATTTTACAACCACTTTAAACTAGGGCTTATTTTCAGGGTAGGGCTTATATTGCAGCCCTCCCTGAAAATCACAGTAGGTCTTATTTTCAGGGGAGGTCTTATTTTCGGGTAAACAATACATAGAAAATGAATTTATTTACTACTCCTGTGTTGCGGTGTTTGACCTATGTACAGTGACTACAGCAGCCATTCTTAACCATGATTCCTCTAGAAGCTACTAGGGGTTCCTTGAGCTGTGGCTGATTGACCCTTCATTTGATTGCGTCTGCATAGTTCAGGTGCCAATGCCACATGGCAAAGTCAGTAGCATGACACCAGTCATTTTTGTTAGCTATCTGCAAGTGTGATTGTCAAGATCAGAGGTCAAGGGCCAGAGACCGGTAGCTACAGCAATAGAGGCACTCCCACTAACCAGCAGGATAGGTATACAAGCAGGGCTCACCTGAAGTGTTGGGTCTAAGCACTAACTAGGGTCGCCACCTTTTCTTCAAGCCAAACCCGAACACTTTAGTGGCCTGGAACACCTTTGGGTGCCCCAGGGAGATTATTGATGCGGCGGTGTGCATAGCGTGCCACAGCAAACAGTGGGTGTGGCTAAATTGCTCTCGCTGACATCATTGCCTTGCTCCCCAGTGATGTCGTACCTGCCCCCAGACAGCCACCCACAGCTCCCGGACGGCAGCACATTTGTGTGTGACTATCTTGGTTACTTGGGGAGCCACAGCCCAGTCTGAATAATGTGTCTGGGTTTCAGTCTGCCTGAAACCCGGACACATGATTCAAAACCCAGACTGTCCGAGTGAATCCCGGACAGGTGACAACCCTAGCACTAACCAATGTTCACCAGAGCTCCCGATGGTAGAGATTTGTTTTTTTCTGCATGTTAGTACCAGGTTGTGGTCCTCAGGATCAACCCACCTGGAGGTGAGCAAACTGGGGTCCAGTAGCAGATATAGCAGATTAGGATCAAGCAGAAGCTTAGTCTGTAAACAACCCATAGGTTGGTAAAAAGTGGTTGCAGGTAGGGATCAAGCATAAGCATAATTGAGGAACAAGCCAAAGGTTGGTAGTGAAGATAAGGATAGCAGCAAGAGTGACAAGAGTGAAATATGGGCTGCAGAGAGCACAATAATCTGGCAAACAGGAAGTGCAAAAGCGAGGCTTAAAGAGGGATTCCACCAAAAAAAAAATATTAAAAGCCAGCAGCTATAAATACTACAGCTGCTGACTTTTATTTAATGGACACTCACCTGTCCCGGGGCCCAGCGATGCCGGCAGCCGAGGCCGATCGATCGCTCGGCTCTCGGCTGCTGCCGCCACCATTCTAGGTGAGGGAATCAGGAAGTGAAGCGAATCGGCTTCACTTCCCGGTTCCCTACTGCGCATGCGCGAGTCGCGCCGCGCAATAGGAAATCTCCGCGCTGTCACTGGGACCCGTGTGTGTCCCAGCAGACAGCGTGGCAGGGCAGGAAATGGCGTAGACTCCCACGGGAGTCTATGCCCGAAAGTGGGTGTAAATACCTGTCTTTGACAGGTATCTCCACCCCCCTCCCCCCTGAAAGGTGTCAATTGTGACACCGGAGGGGGGGGGGATCCGATCAGCGGAGGTTCCACTTTAGGGTGGAACCCCGCTTTAAATAGGAAGTTCATGGGAGGAGCAAAGAGTTCAAGGTTCACCAGAAACAAGACAAAAGACACAAGGCAAGGTTGTATAAGTAATCAGGCAGGGAGCTGTCCAGCATCTCAGGTGGATCCGCAATAAGAGATATTGACAGACACAGCAGAAGTTGCAGGTTCAGATCCAGGTCCTGACAGTGATATACTGGCCACCACTGTAAGGGCTGCAGTTTTTCCCACTGATCTCTCAATGAATTGGTTTTAGTAGGAGTTCTCTGAGACCTGAAAATTATTTAAAGGGGTTTTATTGGTTGTAAAAAGGTTGAGAAAGGTTGGTGTACAGCAAGGGTGCCCAATCTTTTGAAGGGGCGAGGGCCACTTAGGCGACTTGTTAACCGATCGCAGGCCACAATAATAAGCAGAGCAGACGGATGATAGGTCCGTGCAGAGTGGACACAGACCACTCTACTCTATGGGTCCTCCGATCCGCCCTGACGGAAGGGGATTGATCCCCTTTTGTTTGTTTTTTGCGAATCAGATTGGAGGTAGGCGGGTATAAAAGGATACAAATCCGTTTACATCTGCCGTTGCATAGAGGTGAATGGAGGGTCCGATTGAGTCGGACTGATTGTGTGAAAGGGGCCTTTCACACTAATGCAGCGCGGTGCACCTGTGTCTTTCCTGCGGGTTAGCTACACTTTGCCCTAGACTTCTGTTATAGCCTACAGGTGTGGTGCACTTTCTGAAAGCTCACCAAACCCGCAGGTAATAACAGAAGTCTATGCCTCAGTGCAGTGCAGGTAACCTGAAGGTGCACTGCACCTGCGGATCAGTTTGAAAGCAGCCCAGATATGCCCATATATACACTGCACTTTTAGTAATAAACTGACCTTTAATAACAGTCTATCATTCAGGTATCGCTTGCTGTTGCTGTCCCTGGCAGAGTGCATTTGGTATCACTGTGCCTGTGGCAAGAGATGGCGCTATACAGGAAACATTAGGCTTGTGCAATTCGTTTCGTAACTAATCGAAATTCGGCCGAATTTTGCATCTTTCGGACATTCCGATGCATCCGAATGTCCGAATAAAAAAATAACGAATAACAACGAATACCAAAGAAATATAACAAATGAATTCGAATGAATTCGACATGATTCGGTAATTCTTTAAAGATCTAATGAAACAAAAGGTCAGCTCAAAGTAAATCTTATAGTCCTATCAGCTAAGTAATTTTGTGCCGGGGGATGGATTACTGGCAAAGTGCATTCCTGAGAACTGACTGAGAAGGGTGTTGTATTGTATTTGAGCCGAGGAGAAGAGACGTTGTCATTGTGTGTGACAATAGATTCAATAAACAAACGACTTTCCAAACTATGAATCATTATGACGAATATATATACATACATAAATAGCGAATTTCAACGAATACGAACGAATGAATTCGACACTCTATACGAATAATAACGAATTATCCGAAAACGTATTAACGTAACATAACGAATATAACAGAACGAAATGATGTATTTTACGAATGACAACGAACCGAAACTAAACGGAATTTTCCGTTGTGCACAAGTCTAGGAAACATCAGCTTATACAGCTCTGCTCCACAGCTGCTTGCTTTGCCGGCTTCATTAACAACACAGAAGCTCTGGGATGGCGGGCCTGCAACCCATGATCTGGGCTTGCCAATCTGCCATCCCACAGAAGGAGGTCGCGGGCCACATCAGAGTGCTCCGCGGGGCCACTGGTTGGGCACCCCTGGTCTACAGCTTCTCCTGGTGGTGCTCCCATAATGAGCACCAGGCTTTCTGTATGCAATCATGAATTGCTGTTGAAAGGGAAAACTGTATCATGCCCACATCCCTAATAATTTTTTGCCCAGGCTTTCTTTTACCGCTGTTAATGAGCATTCGTTATGGTAGCAGTGTGGGGGGGGGGGGGGTGCATTTCTTGCATATTTTTACCACTTACTGGCATGCACTTTCTAAGAACATGGATTCCTCTTAAAGCGGGAGTCCGCCGGGAGTCCGCCGTTTTTTTTTTTTAAAAGCCAGCAGCTACAAATACTGCAGCTGCTGACTTTTAAAATAATGACACTTACCCGCCCAGCGCCCGCGATGTCGGCATCCGAAGCCGATCTCTCGATCATCTCTCGGGTGCTGCCGCCGCCATCTTGGGTATGGCAATCAGGAAGTGGAGCCTTTCGGCTTCATTTCCCGGTTCCCTACTGCGCATGCGCGAGTCGCACTGCGCAATAAGGATGGTCCCCGCTGCCTCTGGGATCCGTGTGTTTCCCAGCAGGCAGCGGGGGACCTTCGGAAAGGGGCGTACCTTCTGCAGAATCTACGCCGGAAGTGGGTGCAGATACCTGTACTGTACAGGTACCTGCACCCCCCTCCCCCCTCAAAGGTGGCAATTGTGGCGCCGGAGGGGGGGGAGGGTTCCAATGAGCGAAAGCTCCACTTTAGGATGGACCTCCGCTTTAATAAGTGATATATTGTCATGTGTGATGGGAAAATGAACATTATGACCAACGCTTTTAAAGAGGAAGTAAACCCTGATGAGTTTACTTCCTCTTTCATTCCCTGCAAAGGTAAAGCATAATGGGCTACTATGCATCGCATCGCATCGCATAGTATTCCATTATGTGTCACTTACCTGACACAGGAGCCAGCGAAGTCACCGCTGTCCCCTGTAGTCCGGCGCATCCATCTTCTCAGTGGGGTCTCGCAGCTCCGCCGCTGTCATTCGGCGAAGCCGCGGTGACGTCACTCCCACGCATGCGCACGGGAACCGACACGCGTGGCATCTCCATCGTTGAAGATGCTGCGCTCAGTGCGCCTGTGCGCCGCTGTCTACGGCGCATGCGCCGTAGACATCGGTGCCTGTCTTCGGGCAAATATCTCCTAAACCGTATAGGTTTAGGAGATATTTTTTGGACCTACAGGTAAGCCTTAATCTAGGCTTACCTGTAGGTCAAAGTGGTTTGTAAGGGTTTACAACCACTTTAATATTCCCACTTCTACATTTCTGTTTTTTAATGCTTGGGCGTTCTTCTGCTTGTGTACTGTATGGAGCATTTTTGTATTAGCATGTTTGTGTTTTTACTTTTAATGCTGCTCAGAATATGTTTTGACTGATATAATTGTAAAAGTGACTTGGGCACTTTGTACCCTTTAGGTATCAAATACAATGTGACCATTGATGAGCGCAGATACACCCCCCGTGCTGTGATTGATGACATCGGAGGAGATAAACACTTCATTGAAACCATCAGAGCCAAAAGTGGGCATAATCAGTGCCAGCAGCTCAATTTCCACGTTCTGGTGGGTATCTCTTTTTAAATTAATTAACTGACATTATTCAACATTTTTGTTCATTACAATACATTAACGTGGCTGTCTGGAGATGTCATAGCTAAGGCAGTTGCCTTTGTCTACTGGAAGACCTGTTTCGTGGACCTCACCTATACTTTGGATAGGTTTCGGGTTTGTAGACACCTCAGTTTGTAGGTCAAGTTCTATAAATGGTTTCTGCATTTGCTTATGTCTCATTAATCCTTTCTGTTGATATTAGTACTACACCACCAGAGAAATTGTAGAATATTTTTTAGGTGCTCCAAACCCCTGAGCAAGCCTAAATCCCTAACAAACAATTGTTGTGATATCCCTTTAAATATATAAACTAATAATACACTGTGGTTAATTAAATGAACATATAAAAAAAAAATCAGTGTGATCAAAATAAAACCAGATGGCAAAAAATTTAAAGTGCAAGTCCCCCTGAAGGCGGGGACCTGAAGAAAGCCCGTGGTGCATGTGCCCCTGGAGTGGCAGTCCTGTGAGTGAGGGTCACTTCGAGTTGTGGCACCAAGATCACTGCACCACCACACTTTTTTTTACATCTGCCCCTTTGGGCCGAGCCTTTTGCCAAGGACCAGGAGAATTTTTTATTCCTGGCTAAAGGGCCAGCCATTGTTTTGCACAGTGGCACCTTTGCACCTTCTCCACTTTCCTTCCCTCCACTTTTATTTGTGTGTTTTGTCGTTTTTTTGTCACTTTCTCTTTTTTTTGGTTGGATGTACACTTTGTTTCATGTTAGAGTAGGGTGTAGGTCCTCAGGTCTGCCCTGAAAGTCTTGTGAGGGGGTGGGCATGGCCTCAGTGACAGCTGGTGCTCAAAATTTTTAGGGGGGGCACAAGCAAACTAAAAAATTCTGAAAAAAAAACATCAATTGCAGCCACACTGCGCCCATCATATGCAGTCACTGTGCCTCATAAAGTACAGCCACTGTGCCCGCAATTGCAGCCTCTGTGCCCATTATATGCAGCCTGTGCCCATCATACAGCCTCTGTGCCCATCATATGCAGCCTCAGTGGCCATCTTATGCAGTCTGTGCCTGTGATATGCAGCATGTGCCCGTCATATGCAGCTTCTGCCCATCATATGCAGCCTGTACCCGTCATATGCAGCTTCTGCCAAGCATATGCAGCCTGTGCCCATCTTATGCAGCCTGTGCCCAACATATACAGCCACTGTGACCACCCCTCCCGCTCACCCCCATCAGACCGTCACTTACCCCACCTGGGTGATGGCGGCGAGCTGGGGGATGGGCAGGTGACGGCTCCTGCATCCCGTGCATCTCCTCCTCCATTCCAGGCTGTTGTGTCCTCTCCTGTGTCAGCAGCAGTGGCGGTGGAGGAGTCCGATCCCCCAGCTTCCTCCCCTATGTGTCTCTTCCGCCAAAGCTTTTGCCAATCGGGAAACAGGTCTCACTGACCTGCCTCCTGATTGGCGGGGAGGCACTGTGGTGTAAAAATAGCGAAAATGTATTTGCTATGGTCCCACAACAGGGTGGGATCAGGGCGCACTCTCTGCGCCCCTAGCCCACCCTTTTTTGAAGCCTAACACCCCCGCCCACGCTGCCATAGGAGTCCATGCGTCCTGAAAGAGGCCGGGCACATGGATCGGGAGGCGGTGGCAGGGATTAGGTGGCCTTCTGGCTTAAAAGTCCTATTTTACATATGAATCAAATTTCTCAAATAAAGCTGAATCGCTGACATAGGACAAACAGTAAAACTACACACTCCACACCCCTGTTGGCTTCCAATGATTCCACCATAACAGTGCTGAAGCCTCTTACCAGCTGCGTAGGATCTCTAGGTGGTAGGAGATCAAATATCACTTTTAACCACTTAAGGACCGAGCCTCTTTTTGAGATTTGTTGTTTACAAGTTAAAAACAGTTTTTTTTTGCTAGGAAACTACTTAGAACCCCCAAACAGTATACATTTTTCTAACACCTTACAATAACAATACTTTCTGACACACCGTATTTGCGCAGCGGTCTTACAAGCGCACTTTTTTTGGAAAAAATAAACTTTTTTTTAATTAAAAAATAAAACAACAGTAAAGTTAGCCCAATTTTTTTTTAGATTGTGAAAGATAATTTTATGCCGAGTAAATTGATACCCAACTTGTCACGCTTCAAAATTGCGGCCGTTCTTGGAATGGCGACAAACTTTTACCCTTAAAAATCTCCATAGGCGGCGTTTTTAAAAATTCTACAGGTTGCATGTTTTGAATTACAGAGGAGGTCTAGGGTTAGAATTATTGCTCTCGCTCTACCGATCGCGGTGATACCTCACACCGTTTTCATATGTGGGCGCTACTCATGTATGCGTTCACTTCTGCACGCAAGCTAGGCGGGATGGGGCACATTTAAAAATGATTTATTTATTTTTTCTTATTTATTTTACCTTTTATTTTTACACTGTTCTTTAAAAAAAAATGGTGTCACTTTTATTCTTATTACAAGGAAGATAAACATCCCTTGTAATAGAAAAAAAAAGCATGACAGGACCTCTTACATATGAGATCTGGGGTCAAAAAGACCTCACATCTCACATTTACACTAAAATGCAATAAAAAAATAAAAATAAAAATGTTGTCATTTAAAAAAAATAAAAAAAATGGACGTCACTTCCGCCCTGCAAAGTTATGGAGACAGGTGGGGGCCATCTTCCGCTCACTCGTCTCCATACCCAGCAAGAGGAAACATCCAATCGTCTCCACCGCTGCCGATTTATCCGGTAAGCGGTGTAGGGCACTGGAGCACGGCGGGAGGGGGGGCCCCTCTCCCGCTGCCGATAAAAGTGATCTTGCAGAGATTCCACCGCAGAGACCACTCTTATCGTAAGAAGATTGAGGATACCGGGGGTTATGGCAGCTAGCTGCTGCCATAACAACAATATTCCTCTTCAAAGTTAGGGTGTGTATCGGCGTGTGGCGGTCCGTAAGTGGTTAAGAAAAATGGTAGCCAAGGCCTCCAGAAGCTCCCCTGCTCGATTCCTCACATCCAGAAACAGCACAAGGTATGAATGAAACAGGAAATATCCATAGGGTAAAACTGTATGTGCCAATATAATTTATTCACACACTCAAATAACTGAGAGACAAAGCCTCAGTTCCCAAAAAGCTGCGGTCATTCCTCTTGCCTGCGTGATGACGCCACGGACCAGACCCTTCCCAACGCATTTTGTCAGTAAACAGACGTCAAGAAAAGAGGGCTGAATCCAAGCCTAAATCCTTGGCCCTCTCAACTCAGCTATTCCTAGCATTTCTTATTTCCCCGAATATCTTACCCTTTATCTAAATGTTCTTTAACCTTTTACCACCCCTAGGATACAATAGTCTCTACAATAGTCTCTACAATAGTCTCTACAATAGTCTCTACAATAGTCTCTGGCATAGGTGGACTTATCCCCAAGGTTTTCTTCCTTCAAACATGTTGCAGGCACATGAAAATAATTGTTTATGTACCAGAAACATAGGGGGTTGATTTACTAAACCTGGAGAGTGCAAAATCTGATGCAGCTGTGCAAAGTAGCCTTTCAGCTTCCAGGTATTTGTTTGTCAAAATGTAACTGAACAAGCTGAAGTCAGAAGCTGATTGGCTTCCATGCACAGCTGCACCAGATTCTGAGTGCTCCAGTTTTCGTAAATCTCCCCATAGTGTTCCCATCTTCCTTTTTGACATGACAACACAGTTCTGAATTCCAAAGCACGTGGTGTCAGCCCTGCCTACACTATTTCTGATTTATAACAAAGAGCACAGACCTCTCCTTATATCTTTTTCCTTTCCTTATATATATATATATATATATATATATATATATAACTCTTCTTTGTGCACAGAAAGAGAGCACAGAAAGTTATGAGCTTTGCACTACTGGAACAGATTTAGCAAAGCACCATTAATGGTATATTTGGCAGACCAAAGTGAGCAAATAGCAAGTTCACTGTTTCCATAACCTCAAAAACTAAAGGTATCATGTGAACTGCTGGGCCCATACTTACCTTATCAGACCAATACTTATCTAGCCAATAGATTTGTTTACAATAATGACCCCTAAAAATACATATGCCCACATACAGTGCCTTGAAAAAGTATTCATACCCCTTGAAATTTTCTGCATTTTGTCATGTTACAACCAAAAATGTAAATGTATTTTATTGGGATTTTATGTGACACAAAAGCACAAAATGGCACATAATTGTGAAGTGAAATGGTTTTTCACATTTTTTACAAATAAATATGTGAAATATACAACATGTATTTGTATTCAGCCCCCTTTACTCTGATACCCCTAACTAAGATCTAGTGGAACCAATTGCCTTCAGAAGTCACTTAATTAGTAAATAAAGTCCCCCTGTGTGTCATTTAATCTCAGTATAAATACAGCTGTTCTGTGAAGCCCTTTGTTACAGAACCTTTGTGAACAAACGGCATCGTGAAGGCCAAGGACACACCGGACAGGTCAGGGATAAAGCTGTGGAGAAGTATAAAGCAGGGTTAGGTGATAAAGAAATATCCCAAGCTTTGAACATCTCACGCACGGAGCTCTGTTCAATCCATCATCGGAAAATGGAAAGAGTATGGCACAACTGCAAACCTACCAAGACATGGCCGTCCACCTAAACTGACCGGGCCGGGCAAGGAGATCATTCATCAGAGAGGCAGCCAGGAGGCCCATGGTAACTCTGGAGAAGCTGCAGAGATCCACAGCTCAGGGGGGAGAATCTGTATACAGGACAACTATTAGTCGTGCGCTCCACAAATCTGCCCTTTATGGAAGAGTGACAAGAAGAAAGACATTGGTGAAAGAAAGTCATAAGAAGTTCTGTTTGCAGTTTGTGAGAAGCCATGTGGGGGACACAGCAAACATGTGGAAGAAGGTGCTCTGGTCAGATGAGACCAAAATTGAACTTTTTGCCCTAAAAGCAAAACGCTATGTGTGGGGGAAACTAAACACTGCACATCACCCTGAACACACCATCCCCACCGTGAAACATGGTGGTGGCAGCATCATGTTTTGGGATGCTTTTCCTCAGCAGGGACAAGGAAGCTGGTCAGAGTTGATGGGGAGATGGATGGAGCCAAATACAGGACAATCTTAGAAGAAAACCTGTTAGAGTCCGCAAAAGACTTGAGACCGGGGCGGAGGTTCACCTTCCAGCAGGACAACGACCCGAAACATCCAGCCAGAGCTACAATGGAATGGTTTAGATCAAAGCATATTCATGTGTTAGAATGGCCCAGTCACAGTCCAGACCTAAATCCAATTGAGAATCTGTAACAAGACTTGAAAATTGCTGTTCACAGACGCTCTCCATCCAATCTGACAGAGCTTGAGATATTTTGCAAAGAAGAAGAATGGGCAGAAATGTCCCTCTCTAGATGTGCAAAGCTGGTAGAGACACCCCCAAAAAGACTTGCAGCTGTAATTGCAGAGAAAAGGGGTTCTACAAAGTATTTACTCCGGGGGGCGCCATATAAATGCCCCCCACACTTTTCATATATTTATTTGTAAAACAGTTTGAAAACCATCTATTCCTTCCACCTCACAATTATGTGCCACTTTGTGTTGGTCTATCACATAAAATCCCAATAAAATACATTTACGTTTTTGGTTGTAACATGACAAAATGTGGGAAATTTCAAGGGGTATGAATACTTTTTCAAGGCACTGTATGGCATAGGGTCATCACCATCCGAAACTTTCTCTGAGTTCATTATCTCCACCAAAATGATGGATTCATATATCTTCAAATGTTCTTAAATCACAGATCTAGTTAATTTCAAGATACAATAACTCCATTTGTGGATGTGTGCATCCATATATGTCTATGTTATAACCTGGTCGTCAGAAGGCAGGGGATAGGTATGATCTGATGTCACACACTGCACAGCATAGAGCCGAGAGCTGGGTGTAATCTGAGACCTGAGTGAAGGGAATGGACACACCCCACCTCTACCTAATCCCATAGGAAAACATGCACAGCTGAGGCTGTCAAATCACAGGCTGTGTGCTGGAGATCCCGACCCTCCTGGTTTCATTTCATAGGTTTGCAACCACTTTGAGGATGGCTTAAAGCGGAGTTCCGCCTAATTTTTTTTTTTTACATCAGCAGCTACAAATACTGTAGCTACTGACTTTTAAAATAAGGGCACTTACCTGTCCATGGCGCCTGAGATGTCGGCACCCGAAGCCGGCCCATCCCTCGGCTGTCGGGTGGAGGCACCGCCATCTTCAGTCAGGGAATCAGAAAGTGAAGCCTTGCGGCTTCACTTCCTGGTTCCCTACTGTGCATGCGCGACTCACGCTGCGCAATCCCACTGGTCCCTGCTGTTCTGGGACCTGTGCGTCTCCCAGAAGACAACGGAGGGCGGAGAAGGCGCCGAAAGTAGCATAAATACCCACGGGTGGCTTGGCTATCTATGCCTGAAAGTGGGAGCAAAATACCTGTATTAGACTGGTATCTGCTCCCCCCTCCCCACTGAAAGGTGCCAAATGTGACACCGGAGGGCGGGGAGGATTTCCGAAAAGCGGAAGTTCAATTTTTCCACTAAGATAGCGTATTACACTTAGATGTAAGATATCATATTTCCTTATTTATACTGTATACATGTTCCTTCTCCTTTCTAGGACACAGCGGACTACGTGAAGCCAATCACCTTTTCTTTGGAGTATGAGTTGGCATTTCCTGACCAGGGACCAGTACTAGAGGAAGGATGGTCAACAACTCTCAAAGCATCTGTAAGTGCCGAACAAAATAACGAATGTGTTGAAAGCAAACCATTTATTTATAGGTCTGAATCTATAAGCCCTTGTACACACGGTCGGACATTCCGACAACCAAATCCGTCTGATTTTGTCCGAAACTGTTGCATACACGCGGTCGGACAAAGTTGTCAGAAAATCCGATCAAACATAACGTGATGACGTTATTTCGTTACGATGGGACTACGTTCAGGCTAGTAGCCAATAGCTTTGGTGTAGGAATTTGATCTGAGCATGCGTGGCACTTTGTCCGATCGGAATTCTCTACACATGATCGGACAAAGTCCGATCGGATCATGTTGTCAGAAAATTTTATAGCCCAGCTGGAAAACTTGGTCCGTCGGATATTCCGACGGAAACAGTCCGATGAAGCCCACACACAGTCGGATTATCCGACAACACGGTCCTATCGAACATTGTCCATCGGAATGTCCGACCGTGTGTACAAGGGCTAAGAGTTCACGTTTTTGGGAATATGTTTAACTATGTCTTCTAAACAACGTTTCTAGGTTGGGGGCGGCGAGGTGCAGAGACCGTTAGACCCCTTTCACACTGGAGGCGTTTTTCAGGCGCTTTACAGGCACTATTTTTAGTGCTAAAACCCTCATCTGCAATCCCAGTGTGAAAACCCGAGTGCGTTCATACTGGGGGCGCTGCGCTGGCAGGACGTCAAAAAAAGTCCCGCAAGCAGCTTCTTTGAGGCGTTTTAGGTGCGGTGTATACACGGCTGCTAAAGCTCCCCCCTGCTCATTGAAATCAATGGGCAGCGCCGCCGAAGCGGGCATTTTAACCCTTTATCCGGCCGCTAGCGGGGGGTAGAAAGCACCCAAAAAGCGCCGCAAAAATTACGGTAAAGTGCCGCTAAAACTAGCGGCACTATACCGCTGACGCCTGGGCGCTGGCAGTGTGAAAGAGCAGTAATTCACACAGGCGGGTGCAATAGAGCTTGTATTGAAGGAATACAGCAATAGTTCAAAATAAGCGCGGTGGGACAAAATAGACAAAATAAGCCCAGTCAGGCACTCTCACCGCTCAGTAGAGTAAAAAGGTAAATTCCAGATGGAATCACAGTGTCTGAAGAGAGGGGACACAAGGCGGCCATCTGGTCCCATCGGGAGTCAATAAGGAGATAAGGAGATGAGGCCCTATGCTTACCCTTTTCTGGAACCTTTTCCTGGCACTTATACTGTTCCTCACAGATGGGGTACCTGTCCCTACTCTGTTCATTCAGCAAAACACGCCAAAACCTGAAAGCCAGGGCCTTAAATAGGCTCTGCCTGATCCAAGATGTCTGCTTGAGTCACATGGGGCATCAGCATCCAATAGGATAGCTTCTCCAGTGACCCAAGAAACCATAGAGGAACCTTGTTCCTCCTGACTTACTCTCCAGCAACAGTGCCACTACGCACGAGCGCCACCTGCTGTGGAGAAAACAGACTGCACCTGCCTACAAATTGATCAAAGTCTATTTGTCAGCATCTATTAACTTGATACCACAGTCAATAACAGTCAACGTGGTTGTCATATGGACAATTCTATTCATTCCAAAATCAAATGTTAAAAGCAACATGAATTTTGAAGTACTTTCAAACGATATTTATCAAGGATTTGATGGTTATTATTGAATGTCCTGTGAGAATTTTCACACAAACGTTCCTACGAAAATCTAGCGTAAAACTCCCATGCATCAGTTTTACCTGCAGGTAAGCCTATAATTAGTCTTGAAAATTTGGGTATTACTGCGCTAACCCCAAATACTCTAAAACAAGCAGCTGCATAAAAATTTGAAAAACATAAAAGGATCAAAAAGTGGTAAGGATGTAGCGCTAACCAATATAAACAAATATAATAATATAAGTGAAGCGATCAGAAATAATAGAGATAAATTCTGAAAGAAAAACACACACACACACACATATACATATACATATATATATATATATATATATATATATATATATATATATATATATATATATATATATATATATATATATACATACATAAAGTGACATGTGCAATGTAGGAAAATCCGATCTGGAAAAATATTTTTTACAAAAATATAAAAAATAAATATATTAGGCTGGAACAGACCAAAAAAACACAAAAACCCTAGAAGATAATACATCAAAAAGTGAAAAGAGTATGATACTGTCCGACATAAACAATATAAGTAGGAGCCTGAAAGTCCAACACCAAATGATGGAAAATCCAAGGCAAAAAATACTGAACACTGTCCGGTGTAGAGAACATCAAAGACGGTGCATCATCAAATGAGAAGAGAGATGAAAGATGTTCTTACCAGAACGGGTGGACTCAAATGTCGGCGACATAGAGTCATACAGGCATGGTGCCCCAAACGGCAGATGTAAGGAACTCCAAGAGGTCCGGGACCACCGGACTGGAACCCAGGGACGATGGTAGATGACCTCCAGACCGACCTCCAATCAAGAAAAAGCGTTAAGGCTGGATCTCGATGGTAGGATCAACTGGACAGCAGAACCGCCTTCATCCGGATGATACGTGGAGAAAGAAGTGGCTTCCACATAGTGTAGGTCAAAAATTGTAATTTATTTCTAAAAACCAGCATACAGCGATGAAAAGTGATCACAAACTAAAAGTACAGGGCAGTGTGGAAAGCGATAAGCCTAGCCCTACGCGTTTCAACCAATGGGTCTTCAACAGGGTCTGTTCCAGCGTAATATATTTATTTTTTATATTTTTGTAAAAAATATTTTTCCAGATCGGACTTTCCTATAATTAGTCTTACATTTATAGGTACTGTAAATATCTCCTAAATGTGTGCCGTTTAGTAGATATTTACTGTACATGTAGCCAGTGAGGTCACCGGCGCATGCGCTCTGAAGGAATGGAATAACCGGACTCCAGTCACTCACACAGCCGGAGTCCACGAACCCGGAAAGGCAGACCGGGTGAAGATGGAAACTCTTTCATCGGTGACAGTGCGCCGCTTGAGGGCTTCATTCGAAAGTAAGTTCCACATAATGTGCTAGTATGCGATGCCTACTAGCACATTATGACTTTGCCTTTGCAGGGTTAAAAAAAAAGAAAAAACAAGATCCAGCATTTTACTACTGCTTTAATTCTGCACTGCTCTATCCGATACTAATGATGTATAGCATAGCATACAATGATGTCACCTCTTGGCTGAGCACTGATGTTCGGAGTTATTCTGCTGAGTACGCTCTTCCAGCCATAGACATCAGGGAGTGGTTAGCAGGCTCTGGGAATGTACATCACATTCTCCATTACAAAGCCAATTTGCATAATATGTCTCTGGGTTTTGTGTGTTTTTAAATGTTTTAATGGTCATCCCACCCAAAACTGATCACTTAATTACGGATTAATGCTGGCTGATAATGAATCACCATTTAAAGTCCTCAAGGACTCCAAGTAACGAGATCTTTGCACTTAATGACTTCTCCATCCCCGCCAAAGCCATTAATATCAATTTTTTTCTCTTCCCGTTGAACTTTTTCATTTGGATACTTATGCCGCGTACACACGGTCGGAATTTTGGTTAGAAAAAGCTCTGATGGTTTTTCTGATGGAATTTCGACAGGATTTCGCTCAAGCTGTCTTGCATACACACGGTCACACCAAATTCCGACCCTCAAGGACGCGGTGATGTACATTGCGTACGCCGGGACTAGAAAAAGGAAGTTCAATAGCTAGTAGCCAATAGCTTCCATCTCGTAGTTGAATCTGAGCACGCGTGAGTTTTTGCGCGTCGGAATTGCATACACACGATCAGAATTTCCGTCTGAAAAAATTGAGAACATGCTCTTAAATTTTTGCTGGAGGGAATTCGGCCAGCTAAATTCCGATGGAGCATAACACACGGTCGCATTTTCCGAAGAAAAGCTCTCAACGGTCTTTTGCTGGCCGAAATTCCAATCGTGTGTACGCGGCATTAGCCTGAATCCACTTTTCAATACTTGCCTGTTCTTCCCCTTTCATTGAATCCCCTTCCAACTTTCCAGATCTGCAATCCAAAGCTGGTCCTCTTCCAAGCTGAATGACACCCAGCATCATTCAACCCACGCCCTGTGGGTGAAGGGTGTCAGGAAGAGGCTGGAGAGCCTCACCCTGGGACCTTATGCTCACAGTACAATGAGGCAAAGAACAGCATTGGCATCATGTCAGGTACACTCTCTGTATCATTAAGGACCTTCAAGCACCAGAGAATGGGCCAAGGGGACCCTGCAAGCCTCCTGACTGAAATAAAGACTTGTAGCGCTCACTCCCATAGTAGCTTCTGGATTTGTTGGGTCTTTAGCTTGCACGGCCAAGCAACAGAAATTTTCACACTTTCTTCACAGGCTTGATAAACAGTCTAGGGGGTTTGAGACTGTCATAAGGGGAAGGGGACAAGGGAAAGGTTGGGACTTTGTATGAAGCATGTCTAGGGGGTTTGGTTTTGTTTATCTGGGGGATAACTTGGATACGAAATAGGAATGCATTGGATGCCCGGAACTGAAGAACTTGAATAAACTTATGAGGACTTGCTAATGCCTCTTACTTCAAATGTGCTGTCCACCCGTGGGAGTGATGGTGCAGCTAAGATAGCAACAAAAAAGGTTATGCAGGTGCTGCTCCTTTCAGGAATGTCAAAGCACCTGTCTATTGCTGTTCCAAGCTAGAGCTATGGGGTTGCTTCTAGCTGCTTTGCACTGGCTCTAAGCTGTCTCCTAGTCCTGGACATGTAAAGTATTGCAGACTTACTGTCCCCTCATTACAGGCTTGGGGTACGTTGAAATGGAAGTTACTCACTTAGTCCCTTTAAGTGGTTCCTGGAATCCAAGAGGCTGCTGTATGGGCATGCTGCTATACAGGCTGGGTCTTACTTTCAGGATGACTTCAGCTAAGCCTATCTGAGGCTGGTAATGTGAGGCTTGCAGCTGCTCCTTCTCTCTTCCTCTAGTTCTCGTTCTCCTGTCCTACCTCCTGCTCAGGGACAGAGCCCCCAGCACATGGGTCCCCCCAGACAACTGGACCCTGTACTCTTTACCCTTGACTGCCAGGCTTCTGACTATTAATGGGTTGTCCCCCCACCTACTGAGCCTATTTATGGGTTGTCCCCCCACCTACTGAGCCTATTTATGGGTTGTCCCCCCACCTACTGAGCCTATTTATGGGTTGTCCCCCCACCTAGTGAGCCTATTTATGGGTTGTTCCGACACCTACTGAGCCTATTTATGGGTTGTTCTGACACTTACTGAGCCTATTTATGGGTTGTTCCGACACCTACTGAGCCTATTTATGGGTTTTCCCCCACCTACTGAGCCTATTTATAGGTTGTTCCTCCCCACCTACTAAGCTTATTTATGGATTGTTCCCCCACCTACTGAGCCTATTTATGGGTTGTTCCCCCACCTACTGAGCCTATTTATGGGTTGTCCCCCCCACCTACTAAGCCTATTTATGGGTTGTCCCCCCACCTACTGAGCCTATTTATGGGTTGTTCTGACACCTACTGAGCCTATTTATGGGTTGTTCCGACACCTACTGAGCCTATTTATGTGTTTTCCCCCACCTACTGAGCCTATTTATAGGTTGTTCCTCCCCACCTACTAAGCTTATTTATGGATTGTTCCCCCACCTACTGAGCCTATTTATGGGTTGTTCCCCCACCTACTGAGCCTATTTATGGGTTGTTCCCCCTGCCTACTGAGCCTATTTATGGGTTGTTTCCTCACCTACTGAGCCTATTTATGGATTGTTCCCCCACCTACTGAGCCTATTTATGTATTGTTCCCCCACCTACTGAGCCTATTTATGGGTTGTTCCCCCACCTACTGAGCCTATTTATGGGTTGTTCCCCCTGCCTACTGAGCCTATTTATGGGTTGTTTCCTCACCTACTGAGCCTATTTATGGATAGTTCCCCCACCTACTGAGCCTATTTATGAGTTGTTCCCCCACCTACTGAGCCTATTTATGGGTTGTTCCCCCACCTACTGAGCCTATTTATGGATTGTTCCCCCACCTACTGAGCCTATTTATGTATTGTTCCCCCACCTACTAAGCCTATTTATGGGTTGTTTCCCCACCTACTGAGCCTATTTATGGGTTGTTCCCCCCACCTACTGAGCCTATTTATGGGTTGTTCCCCCACCTACTGAGCTTATTTATGAGTTGTTCCCCCCACCTACTGAGCCTATTTATGGGTTTCCCCCCACCTACTGAGCCTATTTATGGGTTTTCCCCCACCTACTGAGCCTATTTATAGGTTGTTCCTCCCCACCTACTAAGCTTATTTATGGATTGTTCCCCCACCTACTGAGCCTATTTATGGGTTGTCCCCCCACCTACTGAGCCTATTTATGGGTTGTTCCGACACCTACTGAGCCTATTTATGGGTTGTTCCGACACCTACTGAGCCTATTTATGGGTTGTTCCCCCACGTACTGAGCCTATTTATGTATTGTTCCCCCACGTACTGAGCCTATTTATGTATTGTTCCCCCACCTACTGAGCCTATTTATGGGTTGTTCCCCCACCTACTGAGCCTATTTATGGGTTGTTCCCCCACCTACTGAGCCTATTTATGGGTTGTTCCCCCACCTACTGAGCCTATTTATGGGTTGTTCCCCCTGCCTACTGAGCCTATTTATGGATTGTTCCCCCACCTACTGAGCCTATTTATGAGTTGTTCCCCCCACCTACTGAGCCTATTTATGGGTTGTTCCCCCACCTACTGAGCCTGTTTATGGGTTGTTCCCCCACCTACTGAGCCTATTTATGGGTTGTTCCCCCACCTACTGAGCCTATTTATGGGTTGTTCCCCCCACCTACTGAGCCTATTTATGGGTTGTTCCCCCACCTACTGAGCCTATTTATGGGTTGTCCCCCCACCTACTGAGCCTATTTATGGGTTGTTCCCCCCACCTACTGAGCCTATTTATGGGTTGTCCCCCCACCTACTGAGCCTATTTATGGGTTGTTCCCCCCACCTGTTGAGCCTATTTTATTAACCCCTGCCTCTACAGAGGAACAATTTACCTTTAATCTAACAATGAGGATGCTACAGACATCTGGAAGAAGTTATGCAGAATCGGTTGAGAGCACCAGTGGAAGTAAGATGGTCTAGAAGGGAGGAAGTGCACTTTAGAAAAAGTGATACCCCGTTACTTGGAAGACATACCTGATAGGAGGCATTTAAACTCCAACCTCCAGTAGAAGCCAATATATGGATAAAGTGTTAAGGGCCCCAAGTGCCAAAGGTCCGCATGTGACAATTGGACAAGTAGACAATACTGCTCCATAAGACCATAAGACAGGAGGTATGTTATTGGCCAGATCAGTAGGAGAAAATATAGAGGAAAAAAAACAAAACAAAACTAATGCAGCCACCATACCTAAGGATTTGAAAGCTGCAATAGACAGTATTACATTTTTGTGTTTTTGGCTTTAGGTACGTTTTTTTAACACTGTTGGCTTCTGAATTCTGATGGGTGACCCTGAGATCCAGGATAATTGTGTTCCTTTTCCCTTAAAACATAATTTTCTGTATTTTCCGATGTTGTTGCATTTTTTGTTACATGTACTATAACTAGATTTTCAATGATTTTTTTTGCTTTGTTTTTTTTTTTTTTTTTTTTTTTAATGCTTAGCTATGCATTTATTGCCATGAAACATTTTATGTGCTTTCATTATATGGCGACCGCGTTAATCCACATTATTATGTGCAGAAAATGTCAATCTATACCGCAGTCTCTGCAACTGATTATTTTCTTACGAAATGTAATCCCCCCTCCCCCTTTCCTTTATGAAGTGTTGCTTAATCATGGCAGATGCGGTTTTCTCCACAGCAGTGACAATATAAAAAAAATGTAAAAAAAGAAATAAAGGAAAAAAAATGTGTTTAGTACTTATTGTATTGCAAAAAAAAAAAGAAATCATATTATAAGTGCAAGCATCCCCCATGAGCAGTTCAACCACATTCTCCATTGTAAAGTGGTTGTAAATCCTTTATATACCCAGTGAAGTGACCGGCGATACACAGAGAAGAAACAAATCCTCCTACGTAAGTTGTACCTTTTTATCTGCAGCCCCCTCTTCTCTGCAGCCATTCAAAATCCAGAATATATAAAGATTGTGGGTAGCACACCCCCTAAGGAGCTGCAAGTAGAAAGGGATTCCCCCGTCCTGCACGGCCAAGCACAGCGCATTTTCACAGAACATTTGAGGCAAGGAACAGTCCATTGCTTTAAGTATTTTTATTTAGTTGACTTAACTTGGATAGGGAGAAGGGTAATATGGGATGCCCACTTGACTTTAGTAGAACTTTCCAGGGACAATTTCTTCTGTACAGCTATTTATAGACATAACAAAAAATTTGGTCGTTTTTTTTTTAATTTTTTTTTTTGCTTTTTTCATAAATTCGGAAATTCGAAAAATTCGGAATTCAGATTTTCAATTTTCGAATTTTTGGATTTTTTAATTTTCGGATTTCCGAATTTTCAAATTTCCAAATTTCCTAATTTTGAATTTTCGAATTTCCGAAATTCCTAATTTCAAATTTCCAAAGTTTCAAATTTCCGAAGTTTCAAATTTCCAAAGTTTCAAATTTCCGAAGTTCCAAATTTCCACATTTTCAAATTTTCACATTTCCACATTTCCACATTTTCAAATTTCCACATTTTCAAATTTCCAAATTTCCACATTTCCACATTTCCACATTTCCAAATTTCCACATTTTCAAATTTCCACATTTTCAAATTTCCACATTTTCAAATTTCCAAATTTCCACATTTCCACATTTTCAAATTTCCACATTTTCAAATTTCCAAATTTCCACATTTCCACATTTCCAAATTTCCACATTTTCAAATTTTCAAATTTCCACATTTCCATATTTCCACATTTCCACATTTTCAAATTTCCACATTTTCAAATTTCCACATTTTCAAATTTCCACATTTCCACATTTTCAAATTTCCACATTTTCAAATTTCCACATTTTCAAATTTCCAAATTTCCACATTTCCAAATTTCCACATTTTCAAATTTTCAAATTTCCACATTTCCACATTTCCACATTTCCACATTTTCAAATTTCCACATTTTCAAATTTCCACATTTCCACATTTCCACATTTTCAAATTTCCACATTTTCAAATTTCCACATTTCCACATTTCCACATTTTCAAATTTCCACATTTTCAAATTTCCACATTTCCACATTTCCACATTTCCACATTTCCAAATTTCCAAATTTCCACATTTTCAAATTTCCACATTTCCACATTTCCACATTTCCACATTTTCAAATTTCCACATTTTCAAATTTCCACATTTTCAAATTTCCACATTTCCACATTTCCACATTTCCACATTTTCAAATTTCCACATTTTCAAATTTCCACATTTTCAAATTTCCACATTTCCACATTTCCACATTTCCAAATTTCCGAAATTTTGAAGTTCCGAATTTTCAAATTTCGAATTTTCAAATTTCGAATTTTCAAATTTCACATTTCTGGAATTTCACATTTCCGTAATTTTGAATTTCATTTCCGAATTTCAGGAAATGCAGAAAATTTCTGAATTCAGGAATTTCAGGAAATGCAGAGAATTTCTGAAATTCGGACATTTCGGAATTAACGAATTTGTCAAAATGGTATTTGTATATTGAAATCATATCCACTCTCAAGAGTCTCTTCTCCAGAGAGAATAAGATCTGGGGTCCAGAACTGGACAAGATACTCCAGGTGCGGCCGGACCAGAGTCTTGTAGAGCGGGGGAATTATCATTTTACCTCTGGAGTTAACTTAAGTAACACTTGAACGCACCTGGAGTATACTGTCCAGTTCTGGGCACCAGTCCTCAGGAAGGATGTACTGGAAATGGAGCGAGTACAAAGAAGGGCAACAAAGCTGATAAAGGGTCCAGAGGATATTAGTTATGAGGAAAGGTTGTGAGCTCTGAACTTATTCTCTCTGGAGAAGAGACGCTTGAGAGGGGATATGATTTCAATATATAAATACCGGACTGGTGACCCCACAATAGGGAGAAAACTTTTTCGCAGAAGGGAGTTTAACAAGACACATGGCCACGCATTAAAATTAGAAGAAAAGAGGCTTAATCTTAAACTATGTAGAGGGTTCTTTACTGTAAGAGCAGCAAGGATGTAGAATTCCCTTCCACAGGCGGTGGTCTCAGCAGGGGGGGCATCGATAGTTTCAAGAAACTTTTATATAAGCATTCGAACGACCACAACATTATTATGGCCCGGCTCGTAGAGCTTACATTCTAAAGGGGGAGAGGGGGTGGTGGTACAAAAGGTAATAGCTGCAGAGAATGATGGGGGTGGCTTGGGGACAGTTGTTAGGTGGGGGAGGGGTAGGCTTCCCTGAATAAATGAGTTTTCAGGGATCTCCTAAAGGTGGACAGGGTAGGGGCTGATCGGATATACCGGGGCAGGGAGTTCAAAAGGATGGGAGAGGCTCTGGAGAAGTCTTGAAGGCGAGCATGGGAGGAGGTTACAAGGGAGCTAGAAAGCAGGAGGTCCTGGGAGGAGCGGAGGGGAATGATTTGGGCGATATCTGCAGATGAGGTTGGTGATGTAGATGGGGGCGATGTTGTGAATGGCCTTGTATGTTGTGGTTAGCATTTTGAATTTTACACGGTGGGGGAGGGGAAGCCAGTGAAGGGATTGGCAGAGAGGGACGGCAGTCACGGATCGGTTAGTGAGGTGTATTAGTCTAGCAGCAGCATTCATAACAGACTGAAGGGGGAGGAGCCTGTGTAAGGGTCGGCCATTAAGGAGAGAGTTGCTTTGTGGGGTCATTAGTCAGGAAGGGTGGAATTCTGGAGATGTTGCGGAGGTGAAGGTGGCAGGATTCAGCCAGTGATTGGATATGGGGTCTGAAGGAGAGGTCAGAGTCAAGGATTACAGCCAGCACCCTGGCATGTGTGGAGGAACCAATGGTTGTGTTGTTGATATTAATGGTGAAGTCACGGGGGGGGGGGGATCGTGAAGGAGGAAATATTACAATCTAATAGGGTGGGGAAGGTGGTACAAAAGCTTATAACTGTGGGGAATGAGCTGATGGAAGTGGTAGGAGATTAGTTGGAGACATGATAGGCTTCCCTGAAGAGATGAGTTTTCAGGGATCGCCTGAAGGTAGCGAGAGTAAGGGGATAGCTGGAGGTAGCGAGTTTCAGAGGATGGGAGAGGCTCTGGAGAAATCCTGGAGAAAAGCATGGGAGGAGGAGACGAGAGAGCTTGAGAGTAGGAGGCACTTGAGAAGAGTGGAGAGGACGATTTGGGTGATATTTGGAGACAAGATTGGTGATGTAGCTCCGGGCAGAGTTACATAGTTGCATAGTTAGTATGGTTGAATAAAGACACCAGTCCATCCAGTTCAACCTGAGTGAGTGTCTACAATTGTCCCTATCCCTGTACATTGCACACTCACATCGCTCCCTACCCTCAAGGAGCCCACAATCCAAGGTCCCCATTCTTATACTAGGGGCCAATTTTGGACGGAAGCCAATTAACCTACCTGCATGTCTTTGGAGTTGTGAATGGCTTTGTATGTTGTGGTTAGTATTTTGAATTTAATTCGCTGGGTGATTGGGAGCCAGTGTAGGGATTGGAGGAGAGGGTCGGCAGACACTGAGCGGTTGGTAAAGTGGGTAAGTCTGGCAGCAGCAATCATGATAGACATACAGGGATATACAATGTAATACTGACATATAATCACACACATAGGTTGGACTTGATAGACCCAGGGGCGGACTGACCATTGGGCCACTCGGGCACTGCCCGAGGGCCCCATGCCACTAGGGGGCCCCATCAGGGTTGCCAGCCTCAGTAAAACCAGGGACAGTATGTAAAAATTTGTTTGTTTTTTTTACATCTGTCTTTGAAATGTCCCTTACTGACATCCTTTTGGTCTTAAAATCCAGAGATTATAGCTGCCCCACCTCTCCAGTACCTTCTATGCCAATAGAAACATGTTTGTGTATACTGTGTGTGTGTGTTTGTACTGTATATACTGTGTGGACCCATAATCTCTGATTGCCTGGGGGCCCCATAAGCTCCTATTGCCCGGGGGCCACATGAGTTGTCAGTCCGCCCCTGGATGGTCTTTTTTCGACCTCACCTACTATGTAACTATGAGGGATCAGAGGGACACCCCCCCCCCCCCCCCACACACACACACACACACACACATGCCTCCCCTGTCACCTTTTTTCTCCTGGTGTCAGGAAAACTTATCAGAAGTAATTCATGCTGATAGCAGAGGAGCTAGGTACAACTTTTGTAGGAGGATTGGTTTCATCTCTGTGTCACCTGTGTCACTTCGCTGGGTGTATTAAAAGTCAGCAGCTACAAATACTGCAGCTGCTGGCTTTTAATAATCGGACACTTACCTGCCCCAGGGTCCAGCGATGCGGGGGAACGAAGCCCCCCCCTCGCTCCCCGCTCCGCTCGCGGCGCCGTCATGCATACTGTGGGCACCCGGCTGTGGCTTCACAGCCGGGCACCCACTGCGCATGCGCGAGCGGCGCAGGGCGCCGTGATACGCCGTACAGTCACCTGGGACACGTGACAGGTCCCAGGTGAATGTGCGGCGCGAGGGGAAGTGATGTCACCAGCCCGGGCAATGAAGAAGGCAGACTACGAGGGACCCCCTAGCAACCGATATTTAGAGGTGAGTAAAAATATTTTTTTTTGCCAATTATTTTTTTTTGATTTTTTTTAAGAATTTTAAGTAGTTTTATTTTTTGGGGTGCAACACCACTTTAAGGCCACCTGGTCTTTATCCAGAATTAATTTCTTCTTTGGGGGGGGAGGGGGGGGTTATTCCCTTCCTAGAAATAGAGAAATGTTAGCCCCGTGCGAGGAATACGAAGCTGTGCGGTCTTTTATTTGCACCAAATGTTGATGACGCATCTTTTTTTGGTTCAGGTTCCATTCTGGAATGGGTGTAACCAGGATGAGCGCTGCGTCCCTGACCTCTACTTGGATGTGAAGCACGATATCCCGACTGCAATGTACGTGTATGCGTAAGTCTGTGCCGACTATAAGTCACCGTCCAGAATGTGGGACACGTGTAAGGAATGAAGAATGTACAGTATAAATCTCTGTAAATAATATTTACTTGATGAGCATCCATAGAGGTCACGTCTCTGGTATTCATTAGGAACATGTGTGCAAGGCATGGCGTCTTCTCTATTAATTGCCTATTCAAGCTTATAGCACTGCGGATGGGGGAAGAATGAAAGGAGTCATTGGAGCTTCATAGAATTCCACATGGCCCCTTCATATAACGCATTCCCTCCAATGTCATCTTGTTTGCAAAGTGAAGTAATTGGCGCAAATAAATATTATTCGGGGGGGGGCGGTTATTCCCTATATCTATTGCAACTTGTCTATTCCCCTAGTTAGCTAGTCTATTAACCGCTTCAGCCCCGGAAAAGATTCTATCCACTTCCTTAACCAGAGCACTTTTTTTGCGATTCGGTACTGCGTCGCGTTAACTGACAATTGCGCGGTCGTGCGACCTTGCAACCCAAACAAAATTGACGTTCTTTTTTTTCCCCACAAATAGAGCTTTCTTTCTGTGGTATTTGATAACCTCTGCGGTTTTTATTTTTTGCGCTATAAACAAAAACAAAAGAGCAATAGTTTTGAAAAAAAACGCAATTTTTAGCTTTTTGCTATAATAAATATAAAAAAAATATTTTTTTCCTCAGTTTAGACCGATACGTATTCTTCTACATATTTTTGGTAAAAAAAAAATCGCAATAAGAGTATACTGATTGGTTTGCACAAAAGTTATATTGTGTACAAAATAGGGGAAAGATTTAGGGCCTTTTTATATATATATATATATATATATATATATATATTACTGGTAATGGCAGCAATCTGTGTTGTTTATTTTTTTTTTGTTTTTTTTTTGACAGTTTTTGGTGACCAATAAAAATGCACTGTCACTGTATACATGGAACTGGCAGGGAAGGGGTTAATACTAAGGGTCCAATAAAAGGGTTAAGTGTTCCTTAGGGAGGTGCTTTCTGTGGGGGGGACAAACTGACTAGGGAGTAGTCACTGTTCCTGATCACTAGGAACAGCAGATCTCTCTCTCTCCTCCTCCTCCTGTCAGAACGGGGATCCACCTTGTTTACAGATCCCCGTTATAGCATCTACAAAATAGGGGATAGATTTAGAAAAAGTTTATTATTTTTTCTTTTTTTTTACTAGTAATGGCGGCGATCTGCGATTTTTATTGTGACAGCGACAACATGGCGGACACGTCAGACAATTTTCACACATCTTTGGGACCATTGGCATTAATACAGTGATCAGTGCGATTAAAAATGCATTGATTACTGTAAAAATTTCACTGGCAGTGAAGGGGTTAACACGATGGGGAGGAAGTGAAGGGGTTAAGTGTGTTAAGATCTGTCATTTGTCTCCTCAGAGAACCGGAAACTGTGTGTTTACACACACAGTTCCAGGTACTCCGTGGCTCAGCTGCGATTGCGGGAGCGATCAAGACCGTCGGGCACTCGCATCACCTGGGGGGGCCGAGTGGGGGGGCGCACCCCCTAGTGGCCACAGGGTGAAGCGAAGTTACATAACGTCGTTTAACCCAGCCAAGCCATTCTGCCGCAGTACAACTGTGGCGGCTGGTCGGCATGTGGTTAAATCTCTGATCACATGTTGCTGTTGATATCACAATAATACAAGGCTAGCTATGAAACCAAGCACACGGCTTAATAAAACAAAGACTTATTTATTTCCCAAGAAAATAGGAAAACAATAACATGGGAATACTAAAGAAAGGTATTACTATATTACAAATCATATAACCAGACCATCTAATACAAGAATATCAAAGATACTTATCACAATGCTTTCCTCAAGGCTTTGTATCGTCAGGCTTTGTCAGAAGACAAAGAGAGAGCCCAGGCACAAGCCAAGAGTAATAAGGGTAGAGACAGAGAGAGGGCTCGTTCAGTCCTTTTATGTACTTCAATCATACACCATCCAGACCCAACCCCATTGCCATCCCATCTAGACTTCTGACGAATCACAGTACTTATGGGGATTACATTACTGTCCGTCCTACTGTATTGGCCTCTAGGGGCAGCATTGTCCATGTCTATGTACCCTGGTCAGTCTTCAATGCCTTTGATCTTTTGATCTTCTGTAGCAGGACATTTATCAATCATCTTGTCAGCTATGGTCCCTTTCAAGTTTGCATTATAGCAACAGACGGTTCCGGAGCCAAGAGCTGTTCAAAGACATTCCAGACCGCCCCCAGGAAAGCAAATGCTTGGTTGTATCAACCAGAAATAAACTCCATAAATATGATATTAAATCATGTTGCCTTCCAACACAAAGGGTAGGCTGCGGCAATGGAAGAAAGTTAAGTGAAGGTGTTGATCTGGAAATAAGCAGTTCCCAACTGTCACTTTTGTAGTGCAGATTAAAAATGGCAGTCCACCCAAAAATTATAGTAAATGAATCCCCCTACCCAATGCACAGCTATAACTGATATTTTCATTTTTATTGGATGCCATTTACTCAGAGAACAAAGCTAGGGGCTACAACAGCAATGAAAGCTGGGGCTACCGATTTAGGCCAAACTTCAGGAATTAGGCAAAATGTACCCTTGCAGTGAGGCCTCCTCAGAGGTGCTGGAAAAGGAAAAATACTTGGCTTATTCCCCGTCCTGGTAACTTCCTTTAATCTGTGTGGCCAGCCCAATGCTACAGGGCTCATTTAGACTAGCAGTGCCCTCTGAAGATTTATCTGGGGTGGATCGCTCTTCAGAGGGTATTTGACAGGCAGTGAGGAGGCATTAGAGTTGTCTCCTCTCTGCCTGTTTTAAACCCAAAAAACCTGCTCCAACACAAGCCATTTGGACAAATAAGGCCAATGTCGTTATTGGAATGCTCTGGCTGCTGCTGATTGGGCTGGCATAGGTGCTTTCCTTGGGGCATTATTCCTCCCAATGAAAGAAGACACCATTCCTTACATTGACACTAACAGTGGAGTGTAATTCCTCCCACTGATACCAATGACGGGGTATTATTCCTCCCACTGATACCAATGATGGGGTATTATTCCTCCAACTGATACCAATGATGGGGTATTATTCCTCCCACTGACACCAATGATGGGGCACTATTCCTTCCACTGATGCCAATGATGGGGCACTATTCCTTCCACTGATACCAATGATGGGGCACTATTCCTTCCACTGATAACAATGATTGGGCAATATTCCTCCCACTGACACCAATGATGGGGCACTATTCCTCCCACTGACACCAATGATGGGGCACTATTCCTCCCACTGACACCAATGATGGGGCACTATTCCTTCCACTGATGCCAATGATGGGGCACTATTTCTTCCACTGATACCAATGATGGGGCACTATTCCTTCCACTGACACCAATGATCAGGGCTGTCTTAATGCATGGGCACCCTTGGGCACTGCCCAGGGGCCCCAGGTGTATGGGGGCTCCATGATAGTCTTGCATTACATCATACTTGCCAACTGTCCCGGATTTACTGGGATAGTCATTCTTTTTACTAAGCTTTCCCAGGGATGTCTGTGTCCCGGGCAGTGTCCCGGAACCTGTACTGTACCCTCCTGATCCCAGTATCTTGCCCTCCTGATCCCCCCTGGACTGTGCCCTTTGTTTTTGATTAGTCTTTGATTTATTAGCATATTTTCTTATAGTTTAAAATCTATTTTATTGAAAGTACTATTAAATATATAATTAATTCTATCAACTATTCATACTTTATTCCTGAGAGTAGGTGCGTAAATTGGGTAAGGCTAGTAGGGGCCCCAGTGCATTACTTTGCCCATGTGCCCATTATGCTATTAAGACGGCCCTGCCAACGATGGGGCACTATTCCTCCCACTGATACCAATGATGGGGCACTATTCCTCCCACTGACACCAATGATGGGGCATTATTCCTCCTACTGACACCAATTATGGAGCACTTCTCATTCGACTGACACCAATGATGAGGCACTATTCCTCCCACTGACATCAATGATGGGGCACTATTCTTCCCACTGACACCAATGATGGGGCACTATTCCTCCCACTGACACCAATGATGGGGTACTATTCCTCCCACTGACATCAATGATGGAGCACTTCTCATTCGACTGACACCAATGATAGGGCACTGTTCCTCCCACTGACACCAATGACGGGATACTCTTCCTCCCACCAAACCACTAATGGGGCACTTCCACTGGGAGAATTATACCCCACTGTAGGTGTCAGTGGAAGGAATAGTGCCTCATTGTTGGTTAGCAGAGAGACGACAATGTGACACCTTCCTATTGGTTCTGCTGCACTGGGGTTCGCATTAAGTTCGGACTGAACCCCCCCCGCTCATCCCTGCTAATGAGATGACTGCGAATCAGTATCAGATCTCTCACCAGCAAAGAAATGGAATTGCCAATGTTGCGCCATTGATGCCTCCCGTCAATTGCAAAGATCAGATGGAGGTTAGATGCACCTTTTTTTTATTCCAGTTATTTGGGATACAGGATGGCTAGTGTGTGTGTGTATATATATATATATATATATATATATATATATATATATACATCTGACTTTTATATACAGTCAGGTGTTAATTATATTCTATTGTTTATAGACTATAATACCATCCATATAAACGTCCAAAGAGTCAGAGTTCCCTGTATGTTCTCTTCAACTCGTTGGATCATCTAATCCAGATTGTCTGAGCTCTTCCTCTAACGAGGTGGAGTATTTATTGAAAGCACATGTCTCTGTAATGCAAACGTTTCCATCATTCCCTCGGCACGCTAACAATACACAGTAGCGTCTGAAGGTATATAGTTACTTACCTTGAATGTCTGGATGGTAATAAAACGAAGGCTCTCAATGGACAGGACATTAGTTAAAGGGGCTACGAAAAGATCTTGAGGGACCCGAGGAAAAAAAAATTCTGCCGCGACTCATAAAAACAATCTTTAAATTTAAAAAGTGAATTGTCATTTAACTGGAAAATCTCCCCCCTTTTCCAGGACACACATTGGTAGCCGAATTAAACATCTGCTCTGGATTGCTCGCTAGTTATGAAAGTAATAAACTAAAGTTGTCTAAACAGAAAGGTCCCGTCATTCCCCTGATCTCCGAGTCTGGTGGTGGCCCATAACTCGGGCCGTCTGCTCTTCTCACAGTATGGTAATTTACAAATATCGGGACGGTGGAAAATTGTAAGTAGGGCACATTCTTTCCCTCTGAAAAGTAAAATACCAGCACAGCGCTAAGACTGAAAACGAAGACAGTATTGGGCAGCACGCCAAAACCATTCTGAGATCCTAACTACTATAGAAGAAACCTTGAGATGGCCTGGGTACAATGCGCCACGCACTATACAGATAAGGACCAGTCAGGGACCAAAGAGGGCCGGGGAAATGACACGTCAAAAAGCGTGTGGGTGGCGCTTAGGCACCCTAGTGGGGGAGGCTAAGAACTACACTTGCTAATTGCCTAGGTTCTAGGCAGGAATTTGTGGCCATTCAATATCAGCATTAAAGCACAACTCAGAAGTGAGCCAAATTGAACACCGTTAGCCCTCTACTAATCCGTGGCTAACTTGTACTGTCAACATTAACGCCTTCCTACCTAGCTTATAGCAGAATGATGGCCGGATGGAGGATTTCATATGACCTCCTTCAAAACGGACCGCTCCTGAACACCCTTGGAGACAAGCAGCAAGGTGATCCATGGTGCGGTGTGTCCCTTGGACACACCGCATCACTGATCTCGGTAAAGAGCCAATGACGTAGGCTCTTTACCATGTGCTCAGCTATGTCCAATCCCAGCTGATCACAATGTAAATAGGAACTGCCGGTTATCTGCATTCCTCTCCTTACACTGACAGCGTGGGAGGAGAGGAGAGCCGATAAGCAGCTTTCCTAACAGGAGAGATATGCCCCATCGTTAATGCATGTCAGTGCCAACCAGTAGTGCCCATCATTGATGCCTGTCAGTGCCATCTATTAGTTCTATTAGTTCCACCCATCAGTGCTGCCTATCAGTGCCCATAAGTGCTGCCCATCAGAACTACCTATCAGTGTCCATTAGTGCTGCATATCAGTGCCGTATGTGAATGTGACTGCTGACTGAGAGCAGAGTAAACAGGAGATGGCGGCTCATTGATTTCCTGCATGAGAGATGGTGAGTCTGCAGATGGGCATCAGGCTGCATTGATGGGAGATGGGCACATATCAGCCTGCATTGAGGCTGCAGATGGGCACTTATCAGGCTGCATTCAGGCTGCAGATAGACACATATCAGGCTGTATTAAGGCTGCAGATGGGCACAGATCAGGCTGCAGATGGGCACAGATCAGGCTGTATTAAGGCTGCAGATGAGCACAGATCAGGTCACAGATGGTCACAGATTAGGCTGCTTTGAGGCTGCAGATGGACACGGATCAGGCTGCATTAAGGCTGCAGATGGGCACAGACCAAGCTGCGTTGAGGCTGCAGATGGGCACAAATCAGGCTGCATTAAGGCTGCAGATGGGCACATATCAGGTTGCATTGAGGCTGCAGATGGGCACATATCAGGCTGCATTGTGGCTGCAGATGGGCACAGATCAGGCTGCATTAAGGCTGCAGATGGGCACATATCAGGCTGTTTTGAGGCTGCAGATGGACACAGATCAGACTACATTAAGGCTGCAGATGGGCACAGATCAGGCTGCGTTGAGGCTGCAGATGGGCACAGATCAGACTGCATTAAGGCTGCAGATGGGCACAGATCAGGCTGCGTTGAGGCTGCAGATGGGCACAGATCAGGTTGCATTACGGATGCAGATGGGCACAGATGAGGCAGCATTGAGGCTGCAGATGGGCACAGATCAGGCTGCATTGAGGCTGCAGATGGGCACATATCAGGTTGCATTGAGGCTGCAGATGGGCACAGATCAGGCTGCAGATAGGCTGCAGATGGGCACAGATCAGGCTGCATTGAGGCTGCAGGTGGGCACAGATCATTCTTCATTGAGGCTGTAGATGGGCACAGATCAGGCTGCATTGAAGCGGCAGATGGGCACAGATCAGGCTGCATTGAGGCTGCAGATGGGCACTGATCATTATTTTTCTTAAAAGTGGTTTATTTTGTAAAAAAAACATTTTTTTCCTGAAGCTTCCCTTAAATTGAAGGTGCATTTTATACACCGATAAATATGGTACTTATTTACAAAATTTTATAACAGAAACTTAGAAGAAATTTTGTTTTCAAAATGTTCTGTTTTTTTGTTTGTTTAGCAAAAAAAAAACCAGTGGTGAATAAATACCTCCAAAAGAAAGCTCTAATTGTGTGAACAAAATGATAAAAAAATCTTCTTTGGGTACAGTGTTGTATGGCCGCGCAATTGCCATTCAAAGTGCAACAGCGCTGAATGCTGAAAATTGGCCTGGGCAGGAAGGGGGTGAAACTGCCCCGGCATTGAAGTGGTTAAGCACTCTAGACACAACTACAAGTAGAGAACAACAACTCCCAGGTGCGCCGCATTTAGGAACCGGTGCCCACAAAGCCCGCACCAGCATCCACCAACCCAGCAATTCCTGTCACCTCACTCCCAGTGACATGTCCAGCTATTGCTACTGGATACAGTAAACAAATTCCACCATCACTACATGCCTGTTCTCTTTCCAGGGGCCCCTCTACATCTCTCTCTCTCCCATGACTTCAATGCCATTGCCTATCCATGCATTCATTTGCAGGTGGTGTGTAGGCAGGTGCCTACATTATAGTCTGTTATGTTATATAGAAATGGTGGCACTGAAGAGCAGTGGGGAGGAGGTAAACCAGGAGCAGTTTAGTTCCACTTTAACATGGGAATACTCATACTCTGTGCTATGGGGTAATGGTGCCCCTAGTAAAGGGAATACTCATTTTGGAAAGCCTGTGCTTGCTGAGCTTAATAAATAAGGTGATGCCGGGTTCACTTTAAACACCCAAATTCCCAATCATGTGCAAGGAAAATATAACGCAATGGATATTTGCTTGTATGGGGTGATCGTCACGAACCTTCACCCAAAAATTCCCAAAGCTAAGTGAATAGTCTGTAGATATCGAAATTGCCTCCCATTGCATTGTCAAGATACTTGTCTCCAAGTATTTATGTTTATGTGCCAAAACTCCTGATTTTCCACCGCTGATTAAAGGATAACAGCTGCATGGAACTGAAAACTTAAAGACATTTCAGCACCATCGAGCTGGCCTAACATGTGATAGATTAATGTTGACATGCTTTCAGTTTTATAGTGTAAGGAGGTATTCATTTCATTTTATTACACAAGGTTTTTTTTTGTTTTGTTTTTAAGCTATGGGTTTCCTGTCTGAGGAGATCCCAATAATCTGATGTGTTTGATTTTGTTATTAACTCCATCATGATACAATTTCACAACCTGTCTAGAGATGCAAAACAATACAACCACGTTCCAAATATGTCATCATAGCCGATAGGACCAACTTCGCTCCAGATATCGAGATCCATTTGTATATTGTATTGTTGAATAGGCTGGTACTTGTTCTGAAATGCTTTTCTTAGCCACTTCTTCAGATCCCAACATTTATATCCATACTTTAAGCAACTTTAATCCAGGCACCATGAAATGTCTAGATGTTGATGGTCCACGAACAGGATGGAAGGTGTGAGAGTTGTAGAATCAGTTGCTTGTTGGACACAAAAAAAAAATGAAGTATACAGTTGCATCTGTTCTCACAAGTTTTATTATTACATTCTCTTTTATACAGAAGATAAGAAAGGGGGTGGTATGAGATGTTATTAAAGCGGTAGTAAACCCGCTATTTTCTTTTTTTTTTTACACCTGCAAAGCAAAAGGCATAATGAGCTAGTATGCACCGCATACTAGCTCATTATGAAATACTTACCTTAGAACGAGGCCCCGACATCTGGCCCGATCCACGCCGAGGGAGCCGACATGCTCCCTCAGCGTTTCTTCTTGTGAGTGGCCGGAGCCGCGATATCGTCACTCCCGCACATGCGCACGGGAGTTTTTATTCCGGCCGGCTGGACACTGCCGGATTTTCAGGCCGAGAATCCCCTTGTGCGCATACGCCGCTGCAGTCAGTGGCGCATACCGAGGGGAATATCTCCTAAACCGTACAGGTTTAGGAGATATTTTTTTTACCTACAGGTAAGCCTTATTATAGGCTTTCCTGTAGGTAAAAGTACCAAAAATTAGAATACAACCACTTTAAAGACCAGTAAATAGAATAATGTCACATTTCATATGTCAGCAGCTATATCTGCGAAACTAAAACCTCGAGATGGGAGGGGAGGAGCATGCTGCTCACAGCTCAGTCCATATACAAAATGAAATATCCTAAATTGATTTTGTTTTCTTAAAGTGGTTGTAAACCCTTACAAACCACTTTGACCTACAGGTAAGCCTAGATTAAGGCTTACCTGTAGGTCCAAGAAATATCTCCTAAACCTATACGGTTTAGGAGATATTTGCCCGAAGACAGGCACCGCCGTCTACGGCGCATGCGCCGTAGACAGCGGCGCGCAGGCGCACTGAGCGCAGAATTTCCAACAACGGAGCTGCCGCGTGTGTCGGCTCCGGTGCGCATGCGCGGGAGTGACGTCATCGCGGCCCTGCCGAATGACAGCGGCGGAGCTGCGAGACCCCACCGAAAAGATGGAAGCGCTGGACTACAGGGGACAGTGGTGACTTCGCTGGCTCCTGTGTCAGGTAAGTGACACATAATGGGCTACTATGCGATGCATAGTAGTCCATTATGCTTTGCCTTTGCAGGGAATGAAAGAGGAAGTAAACCCATCAGGGTTGACTTCCTCTTTAAATGAACAATACAGTGAATATCTCTGTGTCGTTTGCCTTCCGGTGTTAATGTAACACCATTCGTCTCTATTTACATTTAGCTGACTGCTGGCAGCTCCTGCTACATTGGCGCAGAGAGACAGTGTCTTGTTTAACTCTCCCCTAGCTTTCTCAGAATGACTGGTTCAACAGGGGAGGTAGACCATCTGCTGGTACAGCATGTGATTGCACATGCATAGATGTGATTGTACACCTTTCCGTGGTGATTTAATTAATTTAGGATTCTGCCTGCAGGCCCCATCCAGCCCACATGTAGGGTCAGTGGCATATCCTTCATGTGTACAGATAAAGGATTTAGGTAAGCAGAAGAAGGTGTCTGGATCTATCCCACCCCTCTACCTGCAGCCTCAAGTTTTTTTCTGCTGTGGCTTTATCAGCTCTATCTTTCATTGCTAGAACCATCAACACCCTAGCAACCAATGACGTGTTTGCCCCAACATTCACAAGTTGATGGAACTTCTTCCACCCATACCTGCTCTGCCTTCTGGCTCCTGCCCTGCTGCATCAGCCACACTATAAGCCCTGCAGTAGTAAACGATACTTTGATGGAAACCCTAATATACTGTAAGGAGGACTCTAATGAGGACCATGATGTAAGGAGGACTCTGATCTAAGGGGAACTCCACAAATATTTGTAAAATATACAATATGGCCCACGAACTGAAACGTTTGGTGTCCCCAGGTCTTAAGGAATGGATATAAATGTTGGGGTATCTACCGAACACTCAATAGAAAAGAAGTGGCTTGGACAAGCTAAGAAACTACTTTAACCGTACAAAACAAGTCCAGTTGAATGTGACCAACTACTACTAGCTTTACTATGACCTGGATAAGTGAGAACCTTCGCAGACAGGTATTGTTGATTTAGTATATTTTGAAATGGCTGACATTTTCTTTCCGCCCATCTTTGCTGTCAGGGAGTTCTGCCAACGCTCTCTGCGGAGATCCCCATCAGACTGCAATACCTTCACTCGATCATTTGACAACTCCGTATTCATCATTGAAGGAAGCAGAAGGCGAGTGGCCCTGGAAGTGGCACTTGAGAACCGAGGGGAGAACGCATACAGCACCGTGCTCAATATTTCCCACTCTCCAAACTTGCAGTTCGCCAGCTTGATCCAAAAGGTAAATAGACATCAGACATGGACATTTCTGTTTACTATAAGTAAAAGTCAGAGCAAAGTAAGGCTTATATCACACTAGTGATAGTGACAAGGGAAAAAAAAAAACACTGAAAACCACTTGCTGCCTCATTGGTTGAAACAGTGAGACCTCAATCCAGGGAAATTCTGCAGCATTTTGGCCAGCAAGGACACATATCCTCATTTCTTTTGCAAAAATATAAAAGATGAGGTTGCGTCAAGTAACTAGATACCAAACAATGTCAAGCCCTAAAAGTGCACCACCCGTAAAAAGGGGAAAACGATTGCAGCCAAAATTGTCCTTAGCCAAGTCTTTAGAGCTCATTAGTCTAGGGTTAAACATAAGTGATGGTCCTAGAATTATTGTTTTCATCCTGGCATTCATGGCGATACTCAACATGTGTGGCACAATTGCTGTTTACATATATGTGCACTCTCTATGCACATGTTTGCATTCACGTGTGTGTAAGTGGCGCCAGGGTCACTGTTAAATTTTACTGTAAATTACATTTCTAAATACTTTTTTCATTTAACCTTATTGTAACCACAAGGGGGCTGACTCATCCCCATATGTGATAGTGTTGGCAGGTGAGAGGTTCTCTTTATAGGGATATCAGGGTTCTATTAGGCCCTGGATGTCTTCCTTGTCTTCAACTACAGCTGATCATCCCCAGGATTGTGCTCAAGTGGCTGTCTTTTCAGCCAGGTGTTTGACAGGTCTGAACCTGTAACTACTCAGAGTTGAGCGCTCCCAGGTTCATTGATTACAGAGCAGATTGGGAATGGATGTTCTCTGATCTGCTTCTACTGTCCATGCTGACACAGTTTTTCCTCCCTGGAGGAGCAGAGCAACCTGATACTCACAGCAGGGGAGGTGCTTTTGCACTTCACACTACTGTAAAGTGATTGGACCACTATAGAGCCACCCGGATCAGTTTTACATGAAAGCCCAGAGGCCCTTCTAAATAAAATGATATCAAGCTCATGGCTACTGCTGTAGTCGTGAGCTTGTTTTAACCACTTGAAGTTTAGGCTGTATATACAGTATATGGCCTGTGGAAGGCAGGTGGTTAATTGTTCTAAAGCTCTAAACCAGCCTTTCTCAACCTTTTCAACACAGAGGAACCCTTGAAATAGTTCTCCGGTCTCGAGGAACCCCTGCTAAAAATTAGAAGTCTACAACTCATGATACATTAGTGTGATGGTCATTGGGAAGAATGGTCCTTACACTTGTGGTCATTGGGAAGAATTACCTCCTTACAGATAGCTACAAAGATCAATGGTGTCAGTGGGAAGTTATCTGAGAGGCAGAAATTGCCTAATGCTGAATGAACCCCTACAACCTCTGGAGGAACCCTGGTTGAGAATCACTGCTCTGAACTGATGAAAACTAAACTCAGAATGGATGCTTTGGATTACTGTTTTTAACAAAAGCATATATTACAGTAAACCTTTCTCCCTGGCCAACCAGCTGATTAAAAAAGATATTCCTGGCCTATTATTACCCCACGATAAGGCCAGTGCTGGGGTTTGTGCCCAGTACATAAGAGTGGATGCTCGTATGTTTATGGAACAAACATTCTGAAGTAGGTATCACCAAACTTTTCAGTACAATGGGCTTCGCTCTATATTTTACAAATATTTTCTGAAAAAAATCCCCATCAGAGGCCCCATCAGGGTCTCCATCAGAAACCGCCTAACATCAGAACCCCCATCAGAGTTCCACTTACATCAGAGTGCCCCAAGAGAGCTCCTCACATCTGGGTCCCCATCAGATCTCTCCTTACATTAGAATTCCCATTAGAGCCCCCCTTACATCAGGGTTCCTATCACAGTCCCCCTTAAATCAGTGTCTCCATCAGAGCCCCCCCCCCCTTACATGAGGGTTCCTTATCAGAATTTCTCTTACGTCAGAGTCCCCCCTTATATTAGGGTCCCCATGAGAGCACCCCTTCCATCAGGGTCCTTATCAGAGTCCCCTTACATCAGTGTCCTCATCAGAGCCCCCCTTTCATCAGGGTCCCCATCAGATTTCCTCTTCCATCCAAGTCCACCCTTATAGCAGGGTCCCCATATAAGCCCCCAACCCCTTTAGATCAGGGTTGCCATCAGAGCTCTATTTACATCAGAATTTCCATTAGTGCCCCCCTTACATCAGAATACCTATTAGAGACCCCATTATATCAGAATCCCCCCTTACATCAGAGTCCTTCTTACACCACAGCCCTGTCACAGCCTCCATCAGAGCTTTCCTTATATCAGAGTACCCATTAGAGCCCTCCCTTACATCAAGGCCCCTCATAGAGTCCCCCTTACATCAGAGTCCCCCCTTACATTAAGGATCCCATGAGAGCCTCCCTTACATCAGGGTCCCCATCAGAGTTCCTCTTACATCAGATTGCCCCCCTTACATCAGGGTCCCCACGTGAGCCCCCCCTTACATCAGGGTCCCCATCAGAGCTCTCCTTACATCAGGGTTTTTTATCAGAGCCCCCCCCTTACATCAGGGTCCCTATACAGTCCCCCGTGCATCAGAGTCCCCCCCTTACATCAGGTCCCCATGAAAGCCCCCCTTACATCAGGGTTCCCATCTGAGCTCTTCTTACATCAAAGACCCGATTAGAGCCCCCCTACATCAGTACCCCCCCTTACATCAGAATTCCCTTTACATCAGGATCCCCATCAGAACCCCCCTAATATCAGAGTCCCCATTAGAGTCCTCCTTACATCAGAGCACCCTTTACAGCCCCCTTTACATCACAGTCCCCATCAGGGCCTCCCTTACATCAAAGTCTCCCCCTACATCCGGGTCCACATTGGTGTCCCCCCATATATAAGTGTCCCCAACAGAGTCACTCCTTATATCGGTGTCCCCATTAAAATGTGAGTGTGGTTTGTGGGGAAGGGGGTAGAAGGGGGAAGTAGTTAAAGTGGAGACCATAGACAGCCTCTGCTGACCTTAATCCTCAGTCTGCACACATTGGGGATACATCACTGGCCCTAGCCGCGGACTAGATAAAATCTTCTAGTTGGCCAGATGTGCCCCAAGGGCCATAGTTCGGAGACCCTTGATCTAAAGAACAGATCATCTAACCACCACCCTACGCTATGTATAGCTTAATGAATGATGTTCTGTATTCCAGAACTGATCTGAGATTGCTGTAGGATAATGATAAATAGCCCCAGAAATGTGCCAAGTAAACTGAAAAATATCACGCTGATCCTGGTTAGTCCAGGTGAAGGTTAAGATACACTAAATTTTCCCAGTGCTGAGGTAATGGCAGAGAAGGTGTAATGGAGAAATCAGATTCATCATAGAATATTTCATTCTTTATGTCCTGCCAATGGATCAGCACTGGATTTGGATTTATACCAAATGTTCTGTGTGGCTGTTCTCTCCATTCCATCATCCGTCCCTTAAATGGGCAGAAGAAGATTGTTTGGCCTTTATTTGCCATCAGGATTCATTCTTTCTATGACACCAGCACTGTAATAAAATAAATTGACTTCGGTATTCATCCAACGATAAGCTGGTGATGGATGGCCTGGTAGCTTAAACGGCCAGACCACACAGAACAGATATTTCCATTTCAGTAGATGCTGGAGAATTAAACCACTCAGCTTCTTATACCTCCTCAGGATTCTATCAGGGAGACCTCTTGAGTTTTGAGGTCTGCACACCTGCTGTGGTCGTCATGAGGGGGTCCCACTTTCCAAGTTGCAAAGTTCAACTTGCCTTGCAAAGTGACCAGCTTATTTGCTTTAGCCATCACCAAAAATGTCCTTGCATTTTATAAACCTGTGTGGCGCAATTCTGCCCGCAGGATAGAGTAACTCAAATAAGTCCCTATGGTGAACTTCCTGCCGGCTACGTTGGGGCCCTTTAAAACTGTTGGCATGCAGGGTGATGGAGATGGGTCAACAGGTGGCAATCAACAGCAGTATATGAGCTGATAGTCTTGGGTCCAATGCTCCTGTCTAGACACCACCAGAATACCTTATCTGGAAACACCCAGCACATGCACAAGAATTATACACACCACCATTTAAAAAGATAAGTAGACTGTTTTGGCAGATTCAGATCACAAACAAGACAAAATCGATTGGCACATGAAAATCAGTACAAATAAACACAACAGTAAGGGTACAGTGTACTCCACAGGGGTACCTTTAAAAGTCAAGTCACAGCTTATACTGAAGCATAAGGAGTATAAATGCTAGGTGTCTGTATGAGGCGTTATACCTTCAAGCGACCAGAGGTTAACTTAGAGGTGGAGCAGGCGACATCCTTTACGAGCTCTCAAACAAAGGGGCTAGGTTTGGGCCTTCAAACTTAAACTCTGTAATAGAACACTGCCCTTAGGATAGAGTAACTCAACATAGTGTTTACAATGAACTTCCTCCTGGCTACATTGGGGCCTTTTAAAACCGTTGGCATGCAGGGTGATGGAGATTAGTCAATAGGTGGCATTCAACGGCAGTATATGAGCACAGGAGCCGCTGATAGTTTTGGGTCCTCTGCACCTGTCTAGACACCACCAGAATACCTTGTCTGGAAACACCCAGAACATGCACAAGAATTACACACACCACCCTTCAAAAAGATAAGCAGACTGTATTAGCAAATTAAGATCACCAACATGACAAAATAGATTGGCATATAAAAATCAGTATGCATAAAAACAACAGTGTACAGTTTACTCCACGGGGTACCTTTAAAAGTCAAGTCCCAGTTTATACTGAAGCATAAGGAGTGTATACGAGGCGTTATACCTTAAGCAACCAAAGGGGTTAACTTCAAGGATGGAGCAGGCGAGATCACTTTAGAGCTCTCAAACAAAGGGGCTAGGTTTGGGCCTTCAAACTTAAACTCTATAATAGAAAACTGACCTCAGGATAGAGTAGCTCGCAATAGTCTCTATGATGAACTTGCTGCTGGCTACGTTGGGGCCCTTTACTACCGTTGGCACACAGGGTGATGGAGATGATTCAATGGGTGGTATTCAACAGCAGTATATTATACAAATTGGGCTCAGCAGATATGTAAATTCACTGACGTTATACATCAAGCAACCAGAGGGATTAACTAAGAGGCGGAGCAGGCTATGTCACTTGATGGCCCCCAAACAAAGGGGCTAGGTTCAGGCTTTCAACTTAAACTCTGTAATAGAACACAATTCTGCCCTCAGGATAGAGTAACTCGGGCAAGTCTCTATGATGAACTTCCTGCTGGTTATGTTGGGGCTGATGAGTCATTAGGTGGCGTTCAACAGCAGTATAAGATACAGGTTGGGCTCAGCAGATATGTAAATTCCTTAATGGTAATAGGCGCAACGAGTAGGACAAGCCCAGATGTAGCAGCTGTGGTATAGGAGACTAGGATGTTATGAGGCAATAGCAGTCTGATGGGGAGCAAGAACAAAGTCAGCACTCTGGAAGACTAGTGGACTTATGTTCTATGGATAGCTCTGTTAGCCATAGAGTAGCGATGAATGTAGCAACAGGTGTGATAAGTCTCTGAGTGTAGAATGTCAATGGGTGGGAATAGCTGGTTAATGGGTCTTGGCTAACGAGTGGTAGTAATTGAACTATGGGTCATTGGATTCCTTTCTTCTGGTAGCAATAGGTGCACTGTACAGTTGGGGGGCCCCTTTATCCGGCAGTACGGCAAAAGCGACAGCTGATCTGACAACAACTCTTATGCCCTGTACACATGATAGGATTTTCCTATGGAAAATGTTCGATGGGACCTTTTTGTCTGAAATTTCCGACCGTGTGTAGTCTCCATCACACATTTTCCATAGGAATTTCTGTCACAAAAACTTTGAGATCTGGATCAAAATCAAGAAATCCGTTGTCGGAAATTTCCGATCGTGTATACACAATTCTGCCGCACAAAGTTCCACGCATGCTCAGAATCAAGCAGAAGAGTCGCGCTGGCTGTTGAACTTCCCTTTTCTCGGTTCGTTGTACGTGTTGTACGTCACCGCATTCTTGATGTTTGGAATTTCCGACCAACTTAGTGTGACCATGTGTATACAAGACAAGCTTGAGCCAACATCTGTCAGAAAAAAACATGGATTTTGTTGTCAGAAAATCCTATCGTGTGTACAGGGCATTACAGTGCTTCTGGATGCAGGTGTCCCGAGTCACCAATACTGCTGCAGTCACTCTCCGTTTCAGCCTCCTAGTTCTAGAGTCCAGTCAATCCAGCACAGAAGCCTACTCTCTGAGCACAGCACACTTTGGCACAGCACAGCTGTGATCCTGATCCGATCCTGGCACACTTCCCCAACTGCCTAGGCTCTTTCCCGGGCTTTTGCTTATATCTGACCCCTCCTGCTCTCAGGTGTCTATGGGGGTGAAGTTGTGGTTCAGGGATGGTTATAGTTGAAATCCTCCTCTGAGACTACATTTCCTAGACTGCACCTGTGTAAAGTCAGTCATAGCTAGATAAGGTAGAACTGGCATTGCCATCTTGTGGACAAAGAAAGTCCTGCAATCAGTAACATTGCCCAGTGTTACAAATGCATGCAATGTTATTCCTGTTAGCACATTTCATCAGTGCTGATAGAGAACATCCCAAAAAAATACATTTATATCTAGGAGGGATCTCTAAAATTCTTTTGGACTCTTTTGTGCCCTATGCTGCCTGTGACGTGCATCCTAAAGCTACCTATACTAGATGATGAATGTTTACATCTATGGGTCCCTTTATCTATAGCAAACAGATAAAAGATATTTTGATTTTTGTGTCCTGCAGGAGGAGTCGGACATCAAGATTGAGTGCAAGAATGACGATCGGATTCCATACAGCAAGATGTGCAATATCAGCTTCCCATTCTTCAGAGCAAAAGCCAAGGTAGGTAAACCACTATCAGGACTATGGAACTGCATGTGACTGCCAGAGTAGTTGTGTTCTGCACTATGAGTGCAAGCAATCAATCTGCTACATTGCCACTGCATCATATAGAAGATGATGAATACTTCATGTGACTGGACTGTGGGAAGTGTGGTGGGGTGCCAGTTATACACATAACTTAAAGTATAACTAAAGGCAAAATTTATTTTTCTAGTTTTGGATAGAGTGAACAGGATTGCAACCCCTGTCAGGTTTTTTATCGCTGTCTGTATCCCCGCTTTGGAGATTCACCCTCTCTATTTGTCCTGTTTACCATTATCGCAGAAAGTGAAAGAAAATCCCAAATTTTGGGTTTCCACAGAACAGGAACAGAAGAGAAATATTCCAAATGGGGACACTAGTTCTGGTGATTCCCTTACTTTGGAGGGATCTCCTCTAACTTCTGGTTTTGGCTATGGGACAGAAAGCAAAGGGAAGTTTCCCCAACTGGAAACTGCTCTCTGTCTACCATAATCACTGCAGGTGAAAGAAAATCCCAGATTTTGGGTATTCACCAGAACAGGAATAAAAGGAAAATCTTCCAATTGGGACCATAGTTCTGGTGATGACCATGGCAGCTCTATGCACACTACACTCCCCATAGGCCATAGGTCATCTTGGGAGAGAGCAAGAGAGGGTGGCTACATTCCTACATACAGTACAGTTGGACCATGGGGAATAAACGTAGCCACCCTCTAACAAGAAGTCCGATCATAGCTGCCAAAAAAAAAAAGAAGGAGTTTGGAGAGTTGGCAGAAGCTGGGACCTTTTTTAATTTTTTTTATTTTAACCAGAGTTTAGTGTCACTTTAAACATAGAAGACTTTAAAGAAAAAAACATTTGCGCAGTATATGGATTATTTCCACAGAACTTCTTCATGTAAATCATAAAACACAAAGGCGTTCCATTTGAACCTTATAGTATGAAAGGTATATCGACGACATGATACACATTTCCAGAATTGAAGGAGGTCTCGTCAATTACAGTTTGTGTCTCTGTCTCACAGGTGGCATTTCGGCTAGACTTCGAATTCAGTAAATCTGTGTTTCTTCCATCTCTGCAGATCCATCTAATAGCGAGCAGGTAAGTCATGTGTGTCCTTCCTCCATCATTATAGCCTCAATCTTTCTTCTCAGTGAGGTGAGATTTAAAGAACCATTGTTGGAAAAGGAATGTGTCACGGCTGTAATTATCCCCACATTTGTTGATGAGACGCAACATAGCTAAGCCATAGTTCCAGCTAATCACAGTGTAAATAGGACATTCCGGTTATTGGCATTCCTCTCCTCACGATGACAGTACGTGAGGAGAGGAGAGCTGATATTCCTCACAGGGGATATAAGTAATCAGTGATGCCAATTAGTGCCCACCAGTGATGCCCAACAGTGATGCCAATCAATGCTGCCTTTCAGTGCCCATCATTGATGCCTGTCAGTGCCCATCAGTGCCTCCTCATCAGTGCCACCTATCAGTACTGCCTATTAGTGCCCATTAGTGCCCTGCTTTCTAGCTCCCTTGTTACCTCTTCTCATGCTCGCCTTCAAGACTTCTCCAGAGCCTCTCCCATCCTCTGGAACTCCCTGCCCAAAAATCTGTCCACTCAGCCCCTACCCTGTCCACCTTTAAGAGTTCCCTGAAAACTCATTTATTCAGGGAAGCCTATCCCACACCCACCTAACTGTCCCCGAGCCACCCCCATCAAATCATTCTCTGCAGCGATTACCTTTTGTACCACCACCCCCTCCCTTTAGAATGTAAGCTCTACAAGCCGGGCCCTCCTGTACCTTTTGTATTGTACTGTAATTGTGTTGCCCCCCCTATACATTGTAAAGCACTGCGTAAACTGTTGGCGCTATATAAATCGTTATTAATAATAATAATAATAATAATAATAATAATAATTATAATAAGTGCCGCCTATCAGTGCTGCATATCAGTGCCGCCTATCAGTGCTGCATATCAGTGCTGCCTATCAGTGCCCATCAGTGCTGCATAGTAATGCCTCCTCATCAGTGCCCATCAGTGCCACCTCATCAGTGTCGCCTCCTTACCCCTTTCCATCCAAATATCTCCTACTCTCAAGTTCTCACCTACTCCCATTCTCACCTCCAGGACTTCTGTCTCTCCCATCCTCTGGAACTGCTTACCCCTTTCCATCCAAATATCTCCTACTATCCAGTTTTCACCTACTCCCATTCTCACCTCCAGGACTTCTGTCTCTCCCATCCTCTAGAACTCCTTACCCCTTTCCATCCAAATATCTCCTACTCTGAAAACCTTTTAGGCAATCCCCAAAAACTCAGGGAGTAGTGAATACAGCAGTGATTTTGTCAAGCGAGTGACTGCTGGGAGTAGGATCCCGTAAGTTTGCACATCATGAACGGGGGAAGAGGGGAGCGATGGCAGCTTCTGAGTTTCAGGAAAGGTTGCTTTTAACTCAGGTAAAGAGTTATACAATAACCAGTAAGTATTAATTTCTTATTGTTACATGTCCCTACAGTGACAGTGAAGAACTGGAGAGTACAATCGCTGATAACGAGGTTCTGCTGAACTTCAACCTCAAGTATGAGTCAGACCTCCTATTCACCAGGTACATAGATGACGTATTTCATGTGATTTTCATTGCCTGTTATCTCTGATGTAACACATTTCACAAGGGTCCTATGTATAAAAGTGTCTGGAAGAACTGTCTGTGCTGCTTAAAGTAGCCATTTATATTCTTACTTCTCTTCATTCAGATACTGTTATACATAGGGCCTCCCATTCTTTATATTGAGGAAAATTACTTTTGTTGCTAAGAACATTTTTATTTTTATCATACCCATCATATACATCAGCCTTTGTCAACCTTTTTACCCTAGAGGAACCCTTCAGAATATTTTCAGGCCTCTAGCTAAAACTACTTCATCTAGGGACTATATCCCTTACATGATTGTTCAGTGGGAAGAATGCTCCTTACATTGGTGGCCTTTGGGAAGAATAACCTGTACATTGATGGTCAGTGAGAAGAATGCTTCTAACATTGGGGGTCAGTGGGAAAAATCTTCCTTAGATTGGTGGTAAGTGTTGAAGAATAACCTTCACATTGATGGTTAGCGGGAAAAATGTTCCTTACATTGGTGGTCAGTGGGAAGAATTTCCTTTACATTGGAGATCAGTGGCAAGAATGCTCCTTACATTGGTGATCAGTGGGAAGAATGTTCCTTACATTGGTGATCAGTGGGAAGAATGCTCCTTACATTGGTGATCAGTGGGAAGAATGTTCCTTACATTGGTGATCAGTGGGAAGAATGTCCCTTACATTGGTGATCAGTGAGAAGAATGTTCCTTACATTGGTGATCAGTGAGAAGAATGTTCCTTACATTGGTGATCAGTGGGAAGAATGTTTCCTTACATTGGTGATCAGTGAGAAGAATGGTCCTTACATTGGTGATCAGTGAGAAGAATGTTCCTTACATTGGTGATCAGTGGGAAGAATGTTCCTTACATTGGTGATCAGTGAGAAGAATGTTCCTTACATTGGTGATCAGTGAGAAGAATGTTCCTTACATTGGTGATCAGTGGGAAGAATGTTCCTTACATTGGTGATCAGTGAGAAGAATGTTCCTTACATTGGTGATCAGTGAGAAGAATGTTCCTTACATTGGTGATCAGTGGGAAGAATGTTCCTTACATTGGTGATCAGTGAGAAGAATGTCCCTTACATTGGTGATCAGTGGGAAGAATGTTCCTTACATTGGTGATCAGTGGGAAGAATGTCCCTTACATTGGTGATCAGTGAGAAGAATGTTCCTTACATTGGTGATCAGTGAGAAGAATGTTCCTTACATTGGTGATCAGTGAGAAGAATGTTCCTTACATTGGTGATCAGTGGGAAGAATGTTCCTTACATTGGTGATCAGTGGGAAGAATGTTCCTTACATTGGTGATCAGTGAGAAGAATGTTCCTTACATTGGTGGTCAGTGAGAAGAATGTTCCTTACATTGGTGATCAGTGGGAAGAATGTTCCTTACATTGGTGATCAGTGGGAAGAATGTTCCTTACATTGGTGATCAGTGAGAAGAATGTTCCTTACATTGGTGATCAGTGGGAAGAATGTTCCTTACATTGGTGATCAGTGGGAAGAATGTTCCTTACATTGGTGGTCAGTGGAAAGAATGTTCCTTACATTGGTGATCAGTGAGAAGAATGTTCCTTACATTGGTGATCAGTGGGAAGAATGTTCCTTACATTGGTGATCAGTGGGAAGAATGTTCCTTACATTGGTGGTCAGTGGGAAGAATGTTCCTTACATTGGTGATCAGTGGGAAGAATGTTCCTTACATTGGTGATCAGTGGGAAGAATGTTCCTTACATTGGAGATCAGTGGGAAGAATGTTCCTTACATTGGGGGGGGTCAGTGGGAAGAATGACCTTTACATTGGTGGTCAGTGGGAATAATGCTCCTTACATCGGCAGTCAGTGGGAAGACTGTCCCTTACATTGGTGTGATCAGGCATGATCAGATAGGAGGTCAATCAGCCACAGTTCAAGGAACTCCTAGTAACCTCTGGAGGAACCCTGGTTGAGAATGCCTGCTATAGATATATGACTGTTTTCTTGTCTATATAGAAAGAGTTGAATCCATATAGCCACTGCTCAAGAAGTCTATGATTCTTACATATCTATATAGAGATAGATGGTACCATATAGCCAATACTCCAGCAGTAAAATAGATAGGGCAGTAAAAATATGGACTTCCCTTCCCCAGATAGTGGTATCAGCTGGAAGTGTTGACCAATCCAAAAATGTCTTAATGTTTTCTTTAATGGGCACATCATACACGGGTATGTATATGCATAGAAGACTCAAATTGGGATAAACACATAGGATGGACTTGTCTTTTTCCAAACGTATCTTCTATGCAACAATGTAGCTATATAGAAGGAAGATTATCATTCTGTATGTATAGAACGAGCTGATACTATATAATCATTACTCCTGTAGTCTATAGAAGTATGATTCCTATATTTTCTGTATAGAGATAGATGGTATCACATAGCCCAGGGCCTCCAAACTTTTCAAATTTTTACGGGACCCACATCGTATATTTGACAAATATTCGGGGAAAAAATGCACAGCAGAACCCCCCTTACATTAGAGTCCCCAACAGAGTCCTCCTTACATCCAGAGCCCCCTCAGAGTTCTCATCAAGGTCCCTGTTATATTAGAGTTCTGCCTTACATCAGGGTCCCCATCAGACCCCCCTTACATCAGGGTCCCCATTGGAGCCCCCCTTACAACATGGACCCTGTCAAAGTCACTTGTATGTCAGAGCCCTCCTTACTTCAGGGCACCCTTTGGAACACCCCTCCCCCTTACATAAGATACCCCATCAGAGCCCCCACCCCACTTACATCAGGGTCCCAAAAAGAATCCTCCTTACATCAAAGTC